>NC_057862.1:101986786-102303215 GCF_019393635.1 Dromiciops gliroides | reverse complement strand
TAACAAGTGTATGTGTAAGGATGCTGATATTTTTCATAGAATTAGTTCCTTGTAATCTAAGTGTAACTTTGCGTTCCACAAAAACGTTTTTATAGAAAAGTGCTATGTTGATATGACTTAAGAATTTTTAGAAGTATTTGTAACCATTTTTTGTTTTTAAAAAGTATTTCTGCTTACTAGCATTATCCAGATAGTGCCCACTTTTGTGTGGTTACAGTAATACTAATGTTAATTTATTATTCAATTCATAGGTGAATTATGTAACCTCATAACCTTGGATGTACTCACAATCAACTGGAGCACCTATCCAAAGGAGATTGAACCTGCACTCAAATCACAACCTTGACTTGCAGCACAATGAACTCTTGGATCTTCCTGACACTATATAGAGGTTGAAAGAATACTGGGAAACATTTAGATTTGCAATTAAGTCTGAAATTTATTTCACAGGGGAGAATTATCTTCTTACCAACACAAATTTAAATGATGAGTGTCATTTCTAAATGATAATATTTTGAAAACTGAATTAACAATTTCATGAAGGCAAAGAGAGCTGATTTTTAGGAATTTTGCTTAATTGAATTTAAAAATGAAGGACAAACAATTGATTTGCCAAAATTAAAAAAAATTACCCTTTGTATTATCATTCAAAGATTGCTTGGGGCAGCTTGGTGGCACAGTGGATAAAGCACCGACCCTGGATTCAGTAGGACCTGAGTTCAAATCTGGCCTCAGACACTTGACACTTACTAGCTGTGTGACTCTGGGCAAGTCACTTAACCCTCATTGCCCTGCAAAAATAAAAAAGACTGCCTGTGAAATCTATGAAAAAGAAGTAAAATTATAAACAGATTCTTTAATTTAGAAATTTGCCACAGGCTTAAAGATGGGATGTCTTCTTCCCATTTAAGTAATCATAGGACTGATGGAAGAATAAAATAAATGCTATTCAATTTCAAAATGTGGTAGATTCAGACTTCTTAAGGAAGTTCAAAATGTGTTTATAAATATTTAACTAAGCTCCAGTGATTGAATTGAACTTATCAGTGGTATTTTCGTGTATTTGTTTATATGTATGCTTTTAGAGAGAACAGTGTATAGGTTTTAAAAATTTATACCATTTTGAGCCAGTGATGGCATAAAGATATGTAATGCTTTTTGACTTAAAAAATTTCCATTAGTATTAAGTTTTCATAATTTTATTACACAATACTTAGAAGTTCTATTTTCTAATTTTATTTGAATACTATTTGTTTTTGCATTTTGGATTTGTATGAATGACTCAGGTTTAAAGTCTAATGTTCCTTATAATTCTTTCATTAGGATCACCTTTAAAAACACAGTAATCCAAAAGCTAAATCTGCTGATGAGTTGTACTATCCTATTCCACAGTTTTAGACTTTAATTAAATTAATTGCTTATGAAAAAAATCTCAGGGAGAAAGAAATATTTTGAGGTTGACATGTCTTGTTCTTTTGGAGCTACTACATGGCTGCAAATAAGGGAAAATCATAGCCTATAAAAAATAAAAAATTCTAGGTGACCCACAGATCAATACAGAGATTCATGGTAGACATAAATATATGATCTGACATATTACTGGTGATGACATTCACACAAGACATAAATCATCTAGAAAATGTATGATTAGAAAAGATGCCATGTAGATGGGATAGACCAACTATTGCTGTGGTATCCACGGGTAAGTGACCTAATGGAAAGGTTTTCCAGCATATTGAGTAGAATCTTCTTTAAATGATTATGGGAGGACAAGAATAAGAGTTGCATTTTTAAAAATGTCAGGTAGGTTACAATCTGTGCTGTTGCAGGATCAATACATTTTATTACATCACAGATCCATTAAAAAATTGAAGTATTGAGAGTGCATATGTAATATTTTTGAATGCTTTAAAAACATATAATATGTAAGAACATTCTACCTCATAAATATTTTTATATATTTTAACCAGTTCTCTCCTGCTGTTTTTATCTGCTTTCAAGTATTTTATTTTGTTGTATTTCATAATATACAAATCATTAAACAGTTGTAAGCTGTTATTTAGAACTGCAGCTCTGAGTCTGTGCATGAGGTTCAAACTTGGGGCTTCTTTTTAATCACAATCTTTTTTCTTCTTGTCCTTCCACGCGACGTTTTGCCTGGGAACATCAGAATTTGAGGTTCTATCTCAACTGCTTTTTAGGGAAGAGGTTGTGATTGAAAGTAAGGTGAATTGAGGCACAAAGCTCCGCAGCATATTCACTTTATTGGTAAGTGGCTAGCAGTTACCAATAAAAGGGGTCTTTAGCTCCTTAGCAAACCAAAAGACCACAAATTAGGACAGATCATTTTTACAGAGAAAAGAAGGAGCATTCAGAAACTGGAAGGGAATCTTATAGATGGAGAAAACAGAGGATTGGTTACAAAATCTGAAGCATCACAGGCATTGGGAACATATATGACTGGCTGGAAATTGGGAATGTGGGGCTAGCAACAACTCCTCCTTCTATCTAGGAATTCTGATTAATTTAATTCACCTGTAAGAATAACAAATTGGCATATAGACACAGATTCCTTCTAATTGTACAAGGCAGCTAGTATTTTTTTTTTTTTTTGCAGGGCAATGGGGGTTAAGTGACTTGCCCAGGGTCACACAGCTAGTAGTGTCGAAGTGTCTGAGGCTGGATTTGAACTCAGGTACTCCTGAATCCAGGGCCGGTGCTTTATCCCACTGCGCCACCTAGCCACCCCGGCAGCTAGTATTTTAAAGTGAGTTTAAGGAAACTGAACTTTCAAAGTTAACTCAAAGAGAAATGTGACTTCTGAACTCACGAACTTCTTAATTTAATTCAGAAACAAAGGCACTTGATTTGGGCAGTTATGCAAAATTTTGGCAGTGATAAAGAATAAAATCAATTACAAAATAGAGTCAATTTTATTTTCTCAGTTCCTCCATTTATCAATGGACACATGACTTACATGGATCACCCATCTATAAACTAATTCTATAGAGAATTGTAGTATAAGTCACAATCAGTGGTGTCTGTTACCATAAGCTTTTCTGGGCTAGTCTAAAAATGTTTTACACACAATAACTAAGGCTTAGTCTAAAAAGAGTAACAAGACAGGTCAGTAAGGGTCCATTTACCAATAATGGGCTAACAGGTCATAACTCAGTAGCCAGAATCAACTAAGAAGGTTTCCACCTGGGGAAGGTAGTTAGGTTTCTGCTGTAACTCATTGGATCTTATGTAGGTTTGTCATAATTTCTCTTGGCTGGTTAATGTAAGAACAACAAGAGTGACTAATCATAGCATAGGGTCCTCCTTGTGTAGTGGTGAGGAGGTCCAGAATCATTTAATTTTGTAAAACCATTTGAACTAAAGAATCTCCCTCAATTTGGAGGGAGAAGATAGGCTCACTTGTGGCCTGAATGAACTTCACAATTTCAAGTGAGAAATTTGTATTACTTATAGGGCTTACCTTGAACTAATTTGATATATGAGATATACATGTCACCAAGAAAACTCAGACATAAACACCTTGAAGAAAAAGCCAAAGTAACACAATAATATTATTAGAATTAAATAACATCCTAATTAACCAATCCCCAATGTCCATTTAATCAGAATGTTAAATTTTGAGTCCCTCATGTACCATGTAGTCATCTGGTCCCTGGAAATATCTTTTGTTGGACATTCTGGAATAGGTCTCATTTCCAGGGCTGCTCTGAAGGAGGCTCCTCCTTGAGAGATCTGCTTCTCTGTTTCTAAGTCACCTGCAGAGATCCCCTAAATAATTCTAAAATCTGCCAGTAATAAAACTCAATACAGTTTTAGTACAGACCTTCTAAATTTCCTTTTTCCAATAACTAGTTCAGTGGTGAAAGCCAGCTTATTAAAGCCTATGATTTCTGATCCTATTAACAACAGAGCTAAAAGAACACCAAATTAGAAGCCCATAAATCACTTGAAAATTCAGAGAATTTCAGTTTTTTATTTCTCTTTACGTAAACCTGATAGCTCATATGAATAGTGCCAACAACAAGCTGAATGGAAGAATCTTAGAAAGAATCTATGATAGCTAGAATTGTAAAATGAGTCCTTCTTTTTCTTAAAATGATCACATAGGTACTTCAAATAGGGAAACAATTTTACCCTCTTCACAGATGCAATATTATATGTAAATCCTTAATCCGAATTTTTAAAGATCCCATTAGAAAGATCGGAAGCCAGTTATATACAATTTATATATTCTAGTTCTTAGAGAAAATAGTTTGATCCTGTTGTTTTCTTAAAGTTGCCTACTCTATTTAATTAAAAAAAAACTCCATTTGACATCTTTTCTTATTAGAAAATTTTTGCATCTTTTCACAGTTCACCATTTAGGAGAGTATTATCTCCAAAGCATAAGTACTAGTGAGGTGATGGCAAACGTAAAACTCAGTTTCTTAGTTTCTTATGCTATTGATTTGACTACCAGTTTAGAGTGAACACAGTAAGAGCTTATTTAACTCAGAAGTCTTGGAGTACTATAACAAGATTCATTATTAAAAAATTACAGCTTTACCTGCCATTGTTAGAGATATTTGCTATGAAAAGAAGAATAGGGACATAATTGTAACAGCATCAAGACCAGTCCATCCATGCCTAAGCATAAGAAACAGATTGACTCAGCATAGTATAATAGGATAAAACATCTTTAGTTCTGTTTGATTTCAAGTAAAATTGTTAGTTGCTATTTTGACCATCTAATCAATACAGCAAAGTTCCACATTATTTACATGAGTAATAATGGCTAGGTTCTGAATTAATCAGGTGGGAAACAGTCCTGTTAAAAAAGGAAATGATGATTGGGGAAACCTGAGTCAAGAGGATTTTTACCTTTGACTATGCCAAGGTTATCTCCTTCAACTTTTCTCAGATACAGACATCTAACCTGCAGTTTTTAGATCACACTCCCTTTGAGCAGCTTGTGGCATTTCCCTCAAATAGTGATTATTAACTTAATGATACTTAAAACATTTATACTGAATTCTTAACTAAAAATTCTTAACTAAAAATAAAATCAAATAGAAGCCCTAAGAGATTTTACCTCAAATAGCAAGTTTCACCAATCATACTTAGGGCTAGATACAGTTATTACAGTTTCACATTGTGACTTTCCCTTTCATGTTTTGAATATATTGTGGATTACATAAGAAATTACTGTAAATGGAAATTTTTTGGGAGTTTTGTAGAAGTTGCAGATGACACAATGAAGGCCAGCAGACGACACAGAAAAGGTTTAGAAAATAAAGAAATTCATAAAAAATATGTAGTATGATATCAACATATTTTATCTTTTAATACCATTAAATATACTTAATTTCTTTTTTAAAGTTAAAATAAAAAGTTAAGAGTTTGCAAAAAGAATGTGAAAATCTCGCAGACAAAACACAAAGCTAAAGAATCTTAGATTTTCTTTGGGACAAAGGACAGTCCAAAAAATTTTATGCAGATTATCCATGAGTATGGGGCACTGCACTCCAAAACCCCCTCGATGTGAAAGCATAACTATTATACACTCATATTGTTGCAGACAGAATTAGCCAAATAAAATTTACTAGTCCTAATACAAAAAATTCACTCAACATTCTTTTCTTCTTCTCCAACTTAAACTCATCCTGGTATAAAATCAATCAGTAGGAATTAAGAAAATGATTATGTTTCTGGAAGTTCCACATAGATATATACTGATAGGTCACTCAAAAACCCAGAAAAACACTGGCTGTAGTATGCTTCCACACTAACATATATCCATCTCTTAAAGTTATTGTATATTAAATCCCTAAAGAAAAAATATTGTCTGTTGAGACTAAATTCATCCAACATGTAATTTCAATATATAGTATGTGGGGCACAACTCCATAATTTTCATAATTACAAATCATAAAATCACTTCTATACTGTAAACAAACTTGCAAATCCTCCCTGTTTTTGGCAAAAAAGTGTTTGTAGGGGGCAGCTAGGTGCACAGTGGTCAAAGCATCGCCGCTGGATTCAATAGGACCTGAGTTCAAATACCAGCCTCAGACCATTTGACACCTTACTAGTCACTTAACCCCATTGCCCCATCAAAAAAAAAAAGTGTTTGTAATGGAAGGGGGGATCTCTGTATACCAGATCCATTATTTAAAACTTCACAACATTTAGCATGCATGGCTTATAAGATTTTATGATCCTTGTCCAAGCAGATGGTCCCAAGAAACCTGGAAGTTTGCAAATAAGGAGATTTTATAAATTCATCTTTTTTTCTCTTTTCCCACAAAGTAAGTAATCATTATTCTTCCCTTTTAAAATATACCCAATTAAAAACTTGATATGTTTTAACATTAAAACAATAACCTCTAATAACTTAATTTCCCGTCATCCAAATCAGAAGACTTAAATTTTCTAGTGATACAATTGCATTAACTTTTTAACAATATTCCTTATACAGAGATCTCCCAAAATTCACAATACAAGAAAGTTTAGAAATATAATAATGTCATATACAATATTATGAAACAAAACTTATTACTAGTTAGATGATAGCAGTTCAGTCAACTGCATTTCCAAATTATCTTATGAAGAAAGATATTCATTTTATCACCTTTAGTATTTTATACTAATTACATTTAAAAGCCAATGTAGAGTTACCTAATTTGGGATAATTATATTCAATTAAAAAAAATAATAGTAATAATAATAGGTGACATTTATATAATGCTTACCATGTGCCAGGCATCATGTTAAGCATTTAAAAATTATTCTATCATTTTTATCCTCACAGCAATCCTTGGAGGTGGGTGCTATGATTTACCTCCTTTACAGATTAGGAAACTGAGGTAAACAGGTAAGGTAACTTGCTTTGGGTCACACAGCTAAAAAATGTCTGAGAACCAGATTTTGACTTAGGTTTTTCAGAGTCATGATTATATTAATGTTAAATGGTATATACTTTGTATTAAGTTCTAATTTACCAGAGTTATCCTATTTAGTTTCAGAACAAAATTCTATCCAAATCAAATCTGCTTTTTTAATCACTAATGGTAATATTTAAAATCTTAAAAAAAAAAAAGGTTTCCCAGGGGCCTTTAGTTAGTAGTACTTTAAAATTTAGAGCCCATTGTTATTAGTTAGTTCATTCTCGCAGATTCATGGTGACACTCCCAGCTCCTCATAACTTAACTTTCTTTTATTTCTCTTTTAAGTCACCCAGAGAGCCAAATCAATCATTTCTCTTTTCTCAACCTAAACCACTTAAATACTTAAAGAGGGTAGCCTCACCTTCCCAAGACATTAACGTTCTCTGTTGTGTTTTGTTGTTGTTCTTTTCAAACTAAGGGACTTTCTGTGATGACCATGCATTCCCAACCTCCTGCTTTTAAGACCATAGGATATTTTATTTCCGACATAACTAAAATATATTCTTCTAATGTTTTTCAAGGACAGAATTTTGGGTATACTATTTTCAAATAATTCCATGTTGCAAACTATAGTTTCCATATCATAACAAATAATCATCCATATTGTTCTTTTCTTGAGAAATCAAAAATTTCACTCATACTCTTTTAAAAAACACCTCCAAACCCCATTTACTTACACACTCTACTTGCTTAAACTTTCTTTCTTCTTTTCTCTATGTATCCTTCCAGTGGACTTTAATGGAAACCCTGAAAACTGAATCTTACTTGTTCTCCTTTCATATGCTGATCCAACACCTTTTCCACTTTCTCAATTCCTCTAGTCTTCATTTCCCAATCACATCCTAGACTATCTGTAGAACCCATCTTCCCTCCACTAAGTTTCTCCTTTGAAATTTGACACACACAAATTTTTTTTTTTTTACACAACTCCAGTAGATTGCAATACTGTTGCCTTTGGGGTTCTTAAGAGTTACAAACACATGGCCTTATCTAATTTCTCTTGATGTCCTTGCTTCTAGTTTACCTAACTAATTAGTTCTGTTCTATCATTCACAGAAGAAAGTACAAAGATAACACCAAAGCACTTTTATGAATTAAATTTTACTTATTCTTCACTTGCTCCCTGATTTATACAAACCTTTCTCATTTTGTGAACCAGGAAAGAGTTAATAGTCAGTTCTTAAACACCAAATAAATTTAAACTGCAAAGTGGAAGCCTGTTTTTCCCCCCCTCCTATTTTGGATGGGATACTACTGATACTACTTTCAAACTAGCTTTGGTTAGTTTGAAATTACCTTCCTTCTTCCACTAAAACAGTAAAATTGTTACTTTCTGGAAATAGAGTGATAAAAGTCCTTAGTGTTGTTTCCCATAACTTTCACAGTTCTAGTCTCATTTTTCTTTCAAACATTCTACAGAAAATACCTCAGAATTTACTAAAACATTTCAACATTTATAAAAAAACATTCAAACCACAATTTGGAAATTCAGTGAGACCTTACATTTCAGTCACAAAGTTTAGTCTCTCATTTTAGAATGCTACAAATTTCTGCAGACTACTGAACAAAGATTCCTTCTTGTCTGTGTGTCTCGCCTGCCTTCTAACTTGACCAGAGTCATAAGGTAGGGAGAGATTTTCCACTTTTTCTCCTTTGGCTGATAAGGCCTCAGGAAAAAGCTTAATTTGACTTACCAACATAGATAATGTGACAAGACAGACACAGAAGTGCTTAAAAATTGATGTGCATGGGGCAGCTAGGTGGTGCAGTGGATAGAACACTGGCCCTGGAGTCAGGAGTACCTGAGTTCAAATCCTGACCTCAGACAATTAACACTTACTAGCTGTGTGACCCTGGGCAAGTCACTTAACACCAATTGCCTCACAAAAATTAAAAAAAAGAATTAGAAAAAAAAATTGATGTGCACAAGTCAAGTAGAAGTCCTTTTTCAGGCCAAATTTGGGATTTTCTTATTTTCTTTGTCCATTTTGGGTAAGGGTGGTCCCTAGATGGTCTAGTGAGACTTTTGAATTATTCAGATTAATCTTTTTGAGCTGTTTTTATCCCCTTTTCTGACCAGGAAGAATCTATTTCCAGGCTTTCCCAACACCTTCCTAAATAGGTAGTGTCCTTTACTGTCCCCCCGGTCTTGTACCAGGAACCTCCACCTTGCAGAGAAAAAATCCTCAAGGGTTCAGTAATGACTTCTCTAAAGGTGTGTTGATAGCAAGCACCTTATGTTTCCTCTCAGACTGAACTGGTAATCCTCCTTGAAGGGAAAAAAAAAAGGGGGTTTCCAAGGGGTCAGTCTTTCAGGGAGATTTCCTGTTGTTTTTTTTTTATCTCCTTTTCTTTTTGACAAGAATTCACAAAACAGACAAAACACCAAAAGAAAAAAAGCAACGTCACAATTTCCTTGACAGTATGGGAGGCTTAGCTTGACTCAGAAAAGTTAGAACTGGAGGGGGGATTAGGCTTCTGGTGCAGTCCTCTGTAGAGAAATCCCTTGGTGAAAAGTTCCACCTGAGTATTCTAAAAGGGAGTTATTCTTAGAGGCTGCCCCAGGGATCAGCCTCCCTCCCTTGGTACTTGTGGAGTCACCACTTGTGATTGAAGTTAAGGCAAACTGAGGCACAAAGCTCCCAGCATATTCGATTTATTGGTAAGGCTTGCTCCTTAGCAAACCAAAAGACCCCAAATTAGGGCAAACAAATCCTTTTTACAAAGGAAAGGAAGAAATTCAAAAACTGGAAGGTAGCATCATCATAGATGGGGAAATCAGTAGGATTGGTTATAAAATCTGAAGCAAAACAGGCATTGGGGACAATATGATTTGCTGGAAATTGGAAATGTGGGCTAGCAATAACTCCTTCCATCTAGAAAATTCTGATTGATTTAGTCCACCTGCAAGAATAACTAATAGTATATAGATAATGGATTTCTTTTAATTGTACAAGGGCAGCTAGTGTTATAGAAGTGGTGGGTTTTCTTTTAATTAAAGTGATTTATCGGGAAACTGAACTTTCAAACTTAGAGAGGAAAAGTGACCTTCTGAACTCCTGAACTTCTGAACTTAACTCAGACAAAGAAACTTGACTTAGGCTGCTATGCAAAATGTTGGCACTGATACAGTATAGAATCAGTTACAAAATAGAATCAATTTGATTTTCTCAAGGTTAATGAGCCTTCAGTTCCTGTTTATAAGTACTGGGCTAATAAAACATTAAATGTAAGGTAACTTTTATTTAACCCAGCTAAAAATATAGAAACACAAAGGACTTGCTCCCAAGTCTTTGAGAAATTAGGAAAATCCTCTTTCCTTTTTCAGAAAGTTTTATTTCACTTAATGCTGAAAATAATCTTCCAGAGTTATGGTACTAAGAACCAATTCCCTACAAAGGGTTGTTAGAGATTTGATTCCTTATGGCATGTTAGAATCCTCCAAGCACATAAGGTTGCTAGACAATTGGCCCTTTTCCCCTGGAACCCTTATAATCTACATAACTTATAGTACTAGTAAAGTACAAAGTTTGAATTTATTATTTTACATCACGGATGTGTCTCTTGCTGCTCCTCAGCTTTAGCTCCTCCATGGCTCAGGCATTCCTTTAATTGATCTAGGAACTTGGTATTGCCCAAGAATTCTCTCTTTGGGTCCAGGAGGCTGAGTACTGGATTTGTAATCATAAAGACCTGAGTTTGAGACTTTCCATGACTCATTTGCTAGCTGTGTAATCTTGGTCAAGTCACTTAACCTCATATAAACCTCAGTTAATTCATGTGTAAAATGAGGATAATAACAGTTCCTTCACAGGGTCACATTGTGCATCAAATATAATAATTAAATTGTTTTGCAAACCTTAAACTGTAAAGTGCTTATTATTATTATTGTCCAGTATCCTCCAGTACTCTGGCTCTGCAGCTTGACTACTATAGGCTCAAGTTCCTGCAGCTTCTCACATGGCCTAGGAACTCCTTGCCATTCTACCACTTTCTCTGTGTGCTGATATCTCAGGGGCCATGTGGTTCTCTGAGGGAAAGAAGGGACTGGTTGTATAAATTTCCTTCCAGTGAATTGATGACTATATCTCTGACTAGCTTCTTTTGGCTTGTGTTAGCTCTGGGTCTCTCTGTCTCTTTTTAAACATCTTCATCTAAGTTCAAGCTGTAGCTCAAGTGTCCCCAAACTGACTATGAATAGGTTGTCTTCAGTGTGATGCCAAGGAGTATCCAGGGTAAGATGAATTTGTACCTTATCAAAGACATCATCAGTTCAAGAAGAAATCTCACGCAATTTTAAGGATGGAAGAAAGGTTAGAGGACCTTACTTCCCCTGAATACCCTTTACACAAGGAAATGAAATATTTCCTGGCAAATTTTGTTTTTCTCAGATTTATTTTAGGTCTTCAGGTGGTCACACTTTCACATTAACCTCTTTTCTCAAAAGTAATTATTTTGTATGCTGTTGTTAGTCACCCCCCTAACTAACTAAGCATGTGAAGACTTCCCCAGTGGAGTGGGTAGATGAGAACAATTTGTTCCAACAGCTATGAATTTGCTGAAGTAAGTGCTGTGGAGTGCTTAGAGCTTGGTCAGACATTGAAGATGCCAATGTCATCCCCTGCATCCTGGGCCATCACATCATTCTGACTTCTGTCTTGCCACTGGACTTTGATGACTCTGGAAGAAAGAGCGAGGCTGATGATTATGTGCAACTCTGCCTCGTTTAAATCCAATTCCTGGGTCATTCAGAATATCACCCCATGATGCCTTTGGTCCTCTCTGAAGCAAAGGACAAACAACAACAGCAATATTGTTGTCAAGTAAGCATTTGTTCTGTGTCAGGCATTGTGCTAAGTGCTAGGAATACAATTGCAAGCAAAAATCAAAACAAGTGGCTGACAAGGACCTTGCATTCTAATAGTTGAAGACAATATATAAAAGGAAGCTGAAAATTGGAGGGGGGAAAGAGGGGAACCCTAGAGGCCAAGGTCCATATAATCTGAGATGTCTTGGACTGAACCAAGTTCAGAGGATGCTTGACTGACTTGGCAGATGGAGGTTTGGGGATGAAATCACAATCAGAGGAGATTTTAGAAGTAGAGGGTATTGCCCACTTAAAGGAGGATACTGGGGCAGAGGTCTAGAAGGAGCCCAAGGAGTCAGGGGCTAAACCAGGTTTTGGAGTTTGTTACTGTTACTAGTACTTATTTCTGTGCTATGGTAGTGGTAAAACTTTGTTATTTCAAAACAAGATAAATAACTCTTTTTTGGAGCATCCTATATGACCTGTTGTTGAAATATATTAAAAATTTCTTAGGAAACAGGAATATTAAAAACCAAAATGAGTGATCATTTCCCCATTATTAAATTTTTACAGATAGTAATTTATTTGAATTTTTCATGTAAAAATTATATTAACTGGGGCCTAATCTGTGAACTCCTGGCCGGCTATCTGACTGCTTTTAAATGGCAAAGCTATAGCAGGCTATTAGCTGCCTAAGCCAGTCTGCAAGGGCTGTTTAAAAACTCCCCCACTGATTCTCCCAGACTACAAGAAAAAAGATTAAGAAGCCTCTTACAATTTAAGTAAATACCGGGGTTTATTTATATGTGAATTTCTGCCAACTGAACTCTCCACTTTCTCTTTTAACTTTCTCTCCTGCTGCTGCCTGCTTACAACCCATCTGAGCTCCCCTTTCTCAGTCTTCCCTATGTCCTTTCACTCTTCCTCCCGACTGACCTCTTAGCATCTTCACTACATCCCCTTCACTGTCTGACTTCTTTCTCTGTAGCAACCCCCTGCATCTCTACCTTCTCGTTAGCTCTCCTCTCTCTGTCTCCCTAGCATCCCTGTAGTGTGCCCATGACCGTCTAACTTCCCAGTATATAAAAGGCCTCTCTCATTGGGAACCCCGGGGCCAAGTCCCCACACATACCAAGCTAATTGGTTGGCTGTGCTAGGGCCATGACTGGGGGCTGGAGGGAATAGTGCCCCTTCTTCGCCCCTGGGGCCCCTCTGCACAGGCCGAGCCAGGGGCCAGCGTATATCCCCTCAGGGAGCTGGGGCTTTCCACAGCTGTCCAGCCTGGCCACTGCCCCTGAAGGCTCCAAGCCCCACGGGGCTTTTCAGCCGGACCCCTGAAGCAGAGGGGAAGGGGCGCCAGCCAGGCTCATGCAGAGAAAAAACCTGAAAGCCCAGGGCTAATTTTAGCTGCCCACATTCATTTATGTTTTCTACCCTAGAAGAGGAGCCAGGATCAAATGGTGAGGAATCTGAATATTTGTCAGTCTAAAGTGGAATGACCTTGCCATTCCGTTGCTTAAGAAGTTCGAATGGCTTTGTATTTTGCCTCTAGGATAATAGACAAACTTTGCATTTAAAGTTTTTCATATCTAGCTTCAACCCACCTTTAAAGGATACTTATTACTTTCCTTCACTTTTTGTATGTTACATTCCACTGCTCATCTCCATGTTTTTGCACCAGCTGTTCCTTATTCCTAGAATACTTCCTCTTCTCACCTCTCACCCTAGCTCTAGTCAAGGCTCAGCTCATGTGGCACCTTATTCAAGAAGGTACCTTCTTGATTATTCCAATTGTTAGTGCCCTGTCCCTCTTCCCAATCATAACTAGCAATAGTTTTGTATTTATTTTGTATCTATGCTTTATTTACTTATCTATGAATATGTTATATACCCTCAGTAGAAAATAAGCTCCTTGGAGGCAAGGATCATTTCACTTGAGTGGGTTTTTTTCCTCCCTTAACACCTAACACAGCATGGTGCAGTAGTGAGAGAGCCTAGCATTAGAGTCTAGAATACCTGAGTTCAGGTCATACTATAGATATGTAAATTGGCTGTGTGACTCTGTAAATCACTTAACCCTTCAGGGATCCAAGCAGCTTTCTTTCTTTCTTTTTTTTTAAAGTGAGGCAATTGGGGTTAAGTGACTTGCCCAAGGTCACACAGCCAGTAAGTGTTAAGGGTCTGAGGCCGGATTTGAACTCAGGTACTCCTGAATCCAGGGCCAGTGCTCTATCCACTGCGCCACCTAGCTGCTCCTAGCAGCTTTCTTTAAAAAAAAATTTTTTTTTTGGAAAAGAGTTGATGATCTGTATTGGTACAGGGAGTCTTTAAACCACAGATGTCAAGCATACTGGACAGCATTCCCCATTGATCTGGAACTAGATTAAAATGTAATTAAGAAATATTAAACAAAATAAATAAAAATACAATAGGACATTTTGTTGTTGTTCAGTCATTCAGTCATGTGTGACTCTTCATGACCCCATAGCACACCAGCCTCTTTTCTCTTCCACTATTTCCCAAAGTCTGTCCAAGCTCATGTTCATCTCGCTATCTCACCTCCTGCCATCCCCTTCTACTTTTGCCTTCAATCTTTCCCAGCATCAGAGTCTTTTCCAATGAATCATGTCTTCTCATTATATGGCCAAAGTATTTAAGCTTCAGCTTTAGTATTTGTTCTTCCAATAAATAGTCTGAATTAATTTAAGTATTGACTGATTTGATCTCCTTGCCATCTTCTGCAGCACCACAGTTCAAAAGTGTCAATTCTGTGATGCTTAGCTTTCCTTATAGTCCAACTCTCATAGCCATACATTACTACTGGAAAAACTATAGCTTTGACTATACGGATCTTTGTTGACAAGGTGATTTCCCTGCTTTTTAGTATGCTGTCCAGATTTGCTATAGCTTTCCTTCCAAGGAGCAAGTGTCTTTTAATTTCATGGCTGCAATTGCTATCTGCAGTGATCTTTGAACCTAATAATAGGAAATCTGACACTGCTTCCATTCCTTCTCCCTCTTTGACAGGAAATGATGGGATCAGTTGCCATGATCTTAGGTGGTTTTTTGTTTTGTTTTGTTATTGGGTGTTTTTTTTTTTAATGTTAAGCTTCGGGCCAGCTTTTTTACTTTCCTCTTTCACCTTCATCAAAAGGCTTCTTAATTCTTCACTTTCTGCCATCATTTTATGAACACAATAACAAGAAAATGTTGTCATAAAATGATGGCATCCATATAGTCAAAGCTATAGTTTTTCCAGTAGTAATGTATGGCTGTGAGAGTTGAACTATAAGGAAAGCTGAGCATCACAGAATTGACACTTTTGAATTGTGGTGCTGCAGAAGACTTGTGCTTGATTTCCAGGTTGCAGTTTATTTTGTAGTTAAAACCACTCATTGAAAGAGGTTTAGAGGTGAGAATTGCAGGGTGGGTGAATCACAATATGTTCCCGACTTTTGATTTCAATATCATACTAGCTGAAAGCTTGCTTATTGTTTTTCAACTTTGATGGTTATTTCTTTCTCCATCTTTTTTTCCTGCATAATATGTGTTACTCTTTAAATATGCCCAATATTCCAAGATTATAATATAGCCTCTATAAAGGAATTTCACTGATTCATAGAGTTCAGTTATTTTAAAACTGTGTTGTGTTTCAGCATCAGCATGGTAAGTGTTTTCAAGCATTCTCTATATAAATGCTTATTTGAGACTTTGGCCAAAGGTGAAAAAATTACTTTTTTTTTCCCATCAATCTGGTCTTCATTTAACAGGAAAACCTTATATAGCAATTTTACTATATATTTCCCCTTTTGCATTTGTAGTGTTGCCAAATATATTTTAGAGAAATCATAAGGACTTAGGAGTTTTTATTTTGCTTTTTTTGCAAATAAAACTTATTTTTCTTGCTGGGTATTTCCCAGATAGTAAATATTTCGAATTGAGTTGGCTTACCAAGCTCTGTTACCAAAGAGAGCTTTCAGATTATACTGGAAAAACTTTAATGAAAACATGAAATACATATAAAGTTACATTTCTTAACTATTTTCCTGAAAAGGGTAAAATGACTGACAGAATCATGAGTCAAGAGACCTACTATAATTAGGAATCTACATATTTATTCTCTATGCTGACAATCCAAATATTTTTAAAGCAGTTTTCACATATTTTGTTCCCTTTCTTGAATTAGTAGGTTTTTTCCAAGTCAAAATTGCAAGTCTTAGGAAGTGACCTTTTTTTATATACCTTTTTCCCACAGATACTGACTTTAGTGCATGTTCATGTCAGTAAGTTAATAAGTCAGCATGTATTAAGCATCTATTATATGCCTAGCACTGTGCTGAGTCTTAGAGATATAAAAGTGCCCTCCCCCAAAAGAAGATAGAAAGGAAGAAAGGAAAGAAAGAAGGAAAAGAAACTAAACACAGTCCCTGTTCTCAAGAAGTTCCCACTCTAATGGGGGAGACAACATACAAATAACTATGTCCAAATAAGATAGAAACAAGATAAATTGAAGATAATCTTAGAGGAAGATACTAGTAATAAGGGGGTTAAGAAAGGCTTTCTTACAGAAGATAGGATTTTAGCTGAACCTGAAGGGAGGTAAGGGAATACAGGAGATGGAGTTTAGGTAGGGAGAGAAATCAGGGTGTGGAAAAAAACTGAAAATTGCATGGAATCAGATATGGAGATGCCATGTTTAAGGAACAGTCAATTGGTCAGCATTAACAGAATTGAATGAGTCTGTGGAGGGAGTAAAGGAATTGGAAGGCAGGAAAGAACCAGGTTATTACCGGCTTTTGCAAAGTGTTTTATTTTTCATCCTAGAGCTAATAGGGAGTCACTGGAATTTACTGATGCAGAGAAGTATTGACATAGTCTAATTTGAATTTTAGAAAGATCATGTTAATTAATAGCTGTGCAAAGAGTAGGAAGAAGGGAAGGTTTGAAGAGAAAGGTGATGAGTTCAGTTTAGGACATGCCAAATTTCAAATGTCTGTGGGACATCCATTCAAGATAGTATAGAGGAAGAGAATGTAGTACAGAGCCTTTGGGGACACCCATGTTTAGGTGGAACCAAGATCCTACAAAGGAGGCTAAGAAGATGTGGTTAGAAAAGTAGGAGATACAGGAGAGAGCAGTGACATTAAAAACCTATGGGCGGGGGCAGCTAGATGGGTGGCAGTGGATAGAGCACTGGCTGTGGAGTCGGGTAGTACCTGAGTTCAAATTCGCTCAGACACTTAACACTTACTAGCGATGTGAACCCTAGGCAAGTCACTAAACCCCAATTGCCTCACTTAAAAAAATTTTTTTAAAACCCTATGGGGGCAGCTAGGTGGCGCAGTGATAAGGCACTGGCCCTGGATTCATAGGGACCTGAGTTCAAATCCAGCCTCAGACCCTTGACACTAGCTATGTGACCCTTGCAAGTCACTTAATCCCCAATTGCCTACAAAAACAAAACAAAACAAAACAAACCTGTGAAAGAGAGTATTCAGAAGAACAGGGTTCTCAACATTGTCAGAAACTACAAAGAAGTCTAGAAGGATGAGAATTGATAAAGATCATTAGATCTGGCAGTTAAGAGATAATTGGTAACATTGGAAAGAGGTCTTTAAGTTGAAGGATAAAGTCAGAAACCAAATTTACACCTGAGAATTAAGAAGAGAGTGAGAATAAAAGAAGTGGAGGCCCTAATTGTAGATGGCCTCTTAAGGAGTTTAGCCATCAAAGGAATGGCAGATATAATAGATATCAGGATGGATGGATCAGGTGAGTGGTATAATTATTTTTCTTTTTACTTTTCTTTCTTCTTCTTTTTTTTTTTTTTTTGCAGGACCATGAGGGTTAAGTGACTTGCCCAGGGTCCCACAGCTAGTAAGTGTCAGGTGTCTGAGGTCAGATTTGAACTCAGGTCCTCCTGAATTCAAGGCTGGTGCTTTATCCACTGTGCCACCTCGCTGCCCCCTGTATGGTTATTTTTCTTGGATGTGGAAGTCATAGGAAATAGAGAAGTAATCAGTAAATAGGGAGAGATTGAAGATTAATCAGAGAGTGGGGATCAAAGAGGGAACAATTTGCTGGAGCAGATAGAATAGAGTGGAATCACTTGTGTATGCAGAAGGGTTTGCCTTAGCAAGGAAAAGAACCACCTCTTCATGTAAGACAGGGATGAAAGAGAAAATAGGGCTAAAAGGTATCTCAGTGATCTCAGATGAGGAGGTGATAATAGGGAGCTCTCATCAAATGGTTTTAGTTTTTTCAGTGATAAATATGAAGAAAAGTTTTCAGCTGAGAGTAGGGAGACATTAGGGGAACCATGTGAGATTTGAGATGGGATGAAAAAGTTAGGAAAAGGTGCTGTGGTGAGTAGGGTAGTGATGGGATAGTAGGGGAGTTTAAAAGGATTGCTCTGCTTAAGTGAGAGCCTGCCTTAGTAACATAAATTTTAATGTGGGCCGTCAGTGTGATTTTATTAATTTCTCTAGCTTTATTTTGCAACATATGGGTAGAAATAGGAGTGAAAGCAGCAAGTGGATGGAAGTAATCAAAGACTGTGCTTCTCAGGGCAAGCTTTGGGAGAATGGAGGGTTTAGTTGAAAGAACAGAGTAGCCTGTGGATGAATTATGGCCTTGAAAGGAACTGAGAGGTGGAGAGATAGGAGGTAGTAGTGAGGGCAGAGAATAGTGGTTAATGTTGCCAAGGCTGGGGGAGAGATGGGATGGACAACAGATGGGTTACTTTAGTTGAAATATCAATTTATTAAAGTCTGTTATGTTATTTTACAATTTAAAAAAAGTATATAGTTCTTATAGCAGACATGAAATGGTGTCTTAGTTATAATAACCAAAAAGTACTATCGAGTATTGTCTTTTTTAGAAAAGCTATTGTTATTTTGGAATACGTAAAATATTTCTGTCAAAGTACAGTTTCATAACCAACATTACTGATGTATTAATTCAGATATTGCTAAAAGATGTACTAAGAAGGAGGCAGTGTGGTATAATGGGGAAGAGCACTGGATTTGGAGTCAGAGAACCTGATTACTAATTTCAGTTCTGCCATTTAACTACAAGTATAACATTGGGCAAGTAATTTAAAGTCCCTGTGGGTCTCAGTTCCCTCACCTATAAAATGAAGAGGTTAAGACCCTATGATCTCTTAACCTATTTCTTCTAGCTTTAGGATCCAGTGTTTTAATTCAATTAAAATTAGTTCGATACTATTTATTAAGTACCTAATACTATGTAAAAAATGAGTCATTGATGATGAAATGGATAGAGGCTAGTCTGAAAGATCTCTTCTTTGCCTAGTATTGGCTGTATGACTCTGCAAATCATTTAACCCTTCATTACCAGGCAAGTCTCTGAGACTGTAAGTTGCAGAGGAAGTACTTACTTATGGGTAGAAGAGGAAAGTTTCTCATCAGAGCTCCATACAAAGATGAAATCACAAATCCTGGGTTAAAAATATATAAATGTGTATATACATATACACACATACATGGTAGCTGTGCTTGATGATGATGATGATGAACAAAGATAGATTATCCATAGACTTAATTCTTCATGAACTTCTAATTATTTTCTGAGATCTCTTGTAGGATGATGGTTCAGGGACACATATTAGAGATACCAATAGCAGTAGAGCACAACTGAGTGGTCCAGACAAAGTGCTTTAAGAAAGATGAAAAGAGAAAGAGCATTTCAGGTGGGTGGTGAACTGAAGGGCTGAGGTCAGGCAAAGCTCCATGAGGCAGTATTCCCCTAATTTGGAACTTGAGAAGAAGAGAATGACTGTTAGAGGAAATGACATGGGAAGGGAATACATTTAAGACATTGTGTTATACAAACTCAATACAAAAGTACATACTAGTAAAGAGATTGGGATAGAATGTGTTTGATGAAGAGTGAAGAGAAAATAACTAGTTTGGTGGAATTGAAGTAATGTTCAAGAAAGTGGTTTCTATCAGATAAGACTGGAAATGTTAGAGTCAGATCTAGGAGTCCCTTACATGAGAGTGAGTATTTTATTTTGTGAGCAGTGGGAAAAATTTCAAATAAAGCTGATGTGGTTGAAGTGCTGTGAAGTGACATATTACAATGATTATTTGGCTAGCTATGTGAAAGATGGATTAAGTAGGATAGACTGAAGGCAGGAAGATCAGACTTTTATAATAACCTATCACTGAGGTATAATGGACAAGAATTGGTTATTGATTGGATGTGAGAGGTTAGGGAAAGGGAAGAACCAAAGAATTCCAAGGTTATGAGCCTAGGTGTCTAGGAGCATAGTATTGCCATCAACAGAAACAGAAGCTTAGAGAAGAAGCATATTTTTTCAGGACAGATAGCAAGTTCAGTTTTGGACATCTTCAATTAATTAGAGATGCTAGTTAAACAGTTGTCTATGTGGTACTATTATTCTCAATAAAAACTGGGGGTAAGGATATAGATTTGAGAGAGATTCTGTGCTGGAATGATAATTGAAGTAGATGGGATCATGAAGGATTATGAAGAGACAAAGGAGAAGGAAAGAGAAAGAGAATAAACATTTATATAGCACCTACTACATGCTATGCACTGTGCTAAGTGCTTTACAGATGTCTCATTTGAAGGGCCTAGTAAAGAATCACAGTTGAAAGGACTTTTAGGAGGCCGTGTAAGAGCCATCTAGCCACTAGCCCAGTGGTCCTAAAATGTGGTTCATGGACCCCTTTGGGTCCTCAAGACCCTTTCAGGGATGCATGAGGTCAAAATTATCTTATTAAGAAACTTAGATGTTATTTGCCTGTTATAATACTACTCCCTTTTCCAACTACATATCTGTTGAGGTAATTATTTTCTTCATTCTTTCAACCAAAATAATTTATCACACAGATACAATGCAGATATGAAAAATCCAGTTGTCTTCTATTAAGCCTGAAATTAAAGAGATATGCAAATATTTACAAAGCAATACCACTTTTCTTTTAATTTTTTTGTTTTGGAAAAATTATTTTATTAAAGTTATTATAGTTAATATGTAATTGTTAGTAGTATTTTAAAATGAATCAGTAATTTAAAAATAATATCAATTTTAGATTTCTAATATGATAAATATTGAAAGACATAACCTATATAAAAATTAAAAGCTTTGGGTTGGGGCCCTCAGTAATTTTTAAGAGTTTAAAGGGTCCTGAGATAAAAAAAGTTGAAGAACCACTGCTCTAGCCCCAGTTATGCTGAGGAGACTAATTCTTTACATGAAGCTTACATTTGCCTCTATGCCATTTATACCTTTTGGTCTTAGTTTGTCCTCTGGGACCAACCAAAGAAGTCTAAGTCTTTTTCCACTGACAACTCGTCAGCATACTTGAAAACAATCATCATGATGTTGAGGTTCCCTCTCACCCCCCACCCCTCCCCAAGACTTCTCTTCTTCAAACTAAATATCTTTATTTCCTTTAGACTCATCCTCCTACAGCATGATGTCAGTGGCCCTTGAATCCTGAAGGAAACCCACATTTCAGAAGCAGAAAGACATGAGGACTCCGTAAACAGGAATGGGATTGGGAGATGCATTAGTATGTACACATATATCAACCTCCATTAGAGTTCTGCCCTAGGGCCTCCTCATAACGGTGGTCCATGTGGTTCTAGGTTCTCAAAGGCTATGATGATTGAAGTAAATCTGTGGAAGGTCTTATCAAGCTGGAAAGACTTCAATGCATTCATGTACTGGAAATATATTTTTACACATATAAAGACATACATATACACAACAGAATAACTATTAAAATGAAACAAGATTACTGCTAAAGACAAACAACCAGATCATGCCATTTAATGCCAAAGATTAAAATTTTAACCATGCTTCAGAGAGTATGAAGAAACATTAATCTGAAGGAGTAAAGAGGGGCTCAATGTGGACATTTGAGGATTTAATATTGGGACAGAAGGGCCTGTCATGTGGAAGGGGCAATTAGGCTAGTTTCTCCCATGATCCCAGGATGACAGAAGGTAGAGCTATTATAGAAGTATCAGAGATGCAAATATAGACTTAATTTAAGGAAAAACTTGCTGACATTTTGAATATCCAAGACATGAAGTATTTGTTCTCTCTCTCTTGAAAATTACTCAACCCCACCTCTCTAATAGCAAATACACTCCGTTGTAAGTAAAATGTTCATAGCTTTAGTTACCTAGATGCCCTAAATCTATTTTCCCTAGAGAGCTCTATATATGAGATGTATATCTTTCAAAACTGCATTGAGTATCTGCAGAAGCCTTAGAGATACTTAGAAAATTACAAAACCTTTAAAGCTATGAATTGAAACAAACAGAAATAGGGAACACTAGTTTTTTGTTTGTTTGTTTCTAAACTAGTTTGGCTTTAGAAATGCCCAGAATGGACTTTTCTTTGGATAGTGAGAGCAAAATCTGAGTGCAGGTCCATGAATACATAAAATGTTCTTGGGAGAAAGAAGTTTAAATGCCTTTAGTTTCTGGACATATCTTCGTTTTTTTCCCTTTCTTCTTGTAATGTAATTTTCTTTTTTATCATTTGCTCTAGTTTCTTTTTTTTAAATAAACTTTTTATTACATTTTTGAGTCCCAATTTTATTCCCTTCTTCCCTCCTTCCCTTCCTCCTCCCTGAGGTGGTTAAGGAAGTCAGATATAGGTTATACATGTGAATTACGTAAAACATTACCATTTTGACCATTTGTATAGGAAAAACCTGAATAAAATGAAAAAAATGAAAGAAAGTAGAAAAAATAGCATGCTTCAGTCTGCATTCAGTCATATCAGTTTTTCTTTCAAGGGTGGGTAGTATACTTCATCATTAGTCCTTTGGGATTGTCCTTGGATCATTGTATTGCTGGAGGAAAGTTAAGTCATTCGTAGTTCATCATCAAACAATTATGCCTGTCACTGTGGCACAGCGTTTCTCCTGGTTTGCTCACTTCATTATACATCAGTTCAAACAAGATTTTTCCAGGCCTTTCTGAAATCCTGCTTGTCATTTTTTAATAGAAGAATAGATTCCATCACAAAAATCATATACCAGCAGCTTGTTTAGGCCAATTCCCCAATTGATGGGCAATCTTTTGGTTTAGCAATTCTTAGCCACCACAAAAAGAGCTTCTATAAATTTTTGTAGAAATAGGTCATTTTCTTTCCTTTTGGATGTCTTTGGGATAGGTATGCACAATTGAGTAGCCCTTTGGGCATAGTTCCAAATTGCCCTCCAGAATGGTTGGATCAGTTCACAATTCCATCAACAGTGGATTAGTGTCCCAGGTTTTCTCACACCCCCTCCGATAGTCCAATGTTTTCCGTATATGTTATATTTGCCATCTCTGATTGGTATACGGGTGATACCTTAGAGTTTGTATTAATCTGCATTCTCTGTTCAGAGAGTGATTTAGAGCATGTTTTCATATTACTATATATAGCTTGATTCTTTGTCTGATAACTGCCTGTTCATATCCTTTGACCATTTATCAATTGGGAATAACTTGTTTTTTATAATGTAATATAACTCTCAGAAAATATTTAGCTCTAATTCAATTAAGAATAAATATTTGAATAGTAAAATGTTTGGAGTGGTTTATGAATATATATATATATATATATATATATATATATTTTTTTTTTTTTTGTGAGCAATTGGGGTTAAGTGACTTGGGGGCCCTCAGGTCACACAGCTAGTAAGTGTTAAGTGTCTGAGGGCACGATTTGAACTCAGGGTACTCCTACTCCAGGGCCGAGTGGCTATCCACTGTGCCACCTACTGCCCCTACTTTATATTTAAGAGAAAAATATAGGTAAACTCCCAACTTGTAAATTAATTGTGTTCCAGAGTTCATTTGTGAATTTCTTGTTTGGAATTCTGAATACATTTCCCCATAGAAACAAAGTTTTGTTGCTGTTCAGTTGTTTCAGAAGGTACTGGTATGGTTTGCCATTTACTCTCCACTCATTCCTTATCTATATGAGGAACTGAGGCAAATAAGGTTGTACTTGTCCACGGTCACACAGCTAATTAGGTCTGGGGTCAATTTGAATTCAGGAAGATGTGTCTTCAAGACTCCAGACCTGCTCTCTATCCACAGTGCTGTTATAAACCTATTAAGTCTATGGTGTATCTCATACTATAATTTATGATTAAAAGTAGTTGAAAACAATATAGTTGTGAATCCATAATTCAGTATTCAACTATCAGTGCTGTTATATCTGGAAGAATCTCTAAAAATAGAAATTCAAGAGAGTTAAAACCCAACTCTTGAATTTTTTTTCTGGATATGGAGAGCTTATTTCATCATGAAGTCCTTTGGAATTCTCTGGGATCATTGCTGAGAATAGTTAAGTCTGTCACAGTTGATCATCACACAGTGTTTTCTGTGTACAATGTTCTCCTGTTCTGCTTAATTCACTTAGCATCAGTCCACTTAATTCTTTCCAGGTTTTCCGTGAAATTTGCCTGCTCATCATTTTCTTATAGCACAAAAGTATTTAATGACATTCATATACCACAACTTGTTCAAACCATTCCCCAGTTGATGGCATCCCCTTAATTTCCAATTCTTTGCCACCACAGAAAGAGCTGCTATAAATATTTTTTGTACATGTGGGTCCTATTTCTTTTTTATAATCTCTTTGGGGAAAAGACCTAATAATGGTATTTCTGGGCCAAAGGGTATGCACAGCTTTATAGCCCTTTGGGCATAGGTTCCAAAGTGCTCTCCAGAATGGTTGGCTCGTTTATAATTCCAGCCAACAATGCATTAGTGTTCCAATTTTCCACAACTTCTCTAACATTTATTATTTTTCCTTTTTTGTCACATTAGCCAATCTGATAGTGTGAGACGGTACCTTAGAGTTGTTTTAGTTTGCATTTTAGTGATTTAAAGCATTTTTTTCATATGGCAATGGATAACTTGATTTCTTCATCTGAAAACTGCCTGTTCATAGACTATTTCTCAATTGGAGAATGACTTACATTCTTATAAATTTGGTTTAGTTTCCCTATAATTTTAGAATGAGCCTTTATCAGAAACAACTGGCTGTAAAAGTTGTTTCCCAGCTTTCTACTTCCCTTATAATTTTGGCTGCATGCTTCTGTTTGTACAAAACATTTTAAATTTAATTTAATGTAATTAAAATTGCTTCTCTTTGCATTTCATAATGTTATCTATCTCTTGTTTGGTCATAAATTCTTCCCTCTCTCTGTATATCTGAGAAGTAAACTATTCCTTTCTCTCCTAATTCGTCTATGCTATAATCCTTTATGTCTAAAATCATGTACTTATTTTGACATTATTTTGGTATACGGTGTAAGATATTGGTCTATGCCTAATTTCTGCCATACTATCTTCCAGTTTTCCCCAGCAGTTTTGTCAAATAGTGAGTTCTTATCTCTGGCTACTGGATTCTTTAGAGACATTTTCCTTAGTTAGGAATATCCTTTCCTTGAAAATCTAAACATTTGAATGAACGCAAGGCTAAAAGTTGTCTGAAGTGGCTTCTATACTCAGGTCTTGTCTTTATTAGTCATGTTGTTTGATCTCTCTAAGCGTTGGTGTCCCATCTTGAAAACAGGAGAATATACTGCCTGTCCTGACTTAACTTAAAGGGGTTGTTTGTGAAACTCAATTGAGATATAGTGAGTAAAACTCTTTATAAACTTATAAGTACCTATGTAGATTTTATATGGGCATCCTGTAATATGAATTCCAGATTTCACCAACAAAATGCAAGAGCAATGAAATGAGTAATAACTGGAATTGGTAACTGAGATTACTGGTTAGTTGCTTCTTGAGAGATCAATTACTTTGACAGTATGCATCATAATAATTATAACATCTAAACACCAACCAAAGAAACTGCATGCAGAACCGAATTAGGAAGCAAAAAGAATAGAATATGTAGGAAGCTGGATGCTTCAAAATGTCAGTATGCCAGTTCTGTATGGTTCTAATGTCTAGTTTTTTTAGCATCAGAAATAGTTTGATAAAGGGAAGGCAACACAAGTGATATCCCATTACACATATTCTAACTCAACAAAATGTTATAAACTTTTAAAAATTTATTTTGAAATTATAGAAGAAATTAAGGGCAGTAGGTGATCCAGAGAGAGCATTGAGCAGTGTTTTTATAAGTGTTTGTACTACTGTATAGGGGGAAAAAAGACATTTAGCTTCTGATATATTGAACACTGTGAACTATTCAAGGAAATAGAATGTGATTTTGTTCATTTTGGCAGCTGATATTGTATTATCAATTCTTTTTGTCAGTGTGGATTTCCTATAATTTTGGTGATGAAAGCTAAAATCGGTGCCCATTTCTATTCTAGTTACATCATTTTGCAGACTCTATTAGCTTACTTTCAATTACTCAGGATATGTTGAAATAAGTAATGGATAGTGTATGTTTTGGTTTGATCAGGTTAGTGAAGGACTACTAGCATGGAACTTGGGAATACTCGCTTTGCCACTGTCTCATCAGAGGCATCTGTAAGCACCTTTCTGGAACTAGCACTGTTCTACTGTTCTACAAACAAGCCCAAAAATAAAATAACATCTGCCTTCTAGGAGCTTTCAGTCTGTCAGGGGAGAAAAATATATAGTATATATAGAATATATAACAAATAAAAGAAAAATAAACAGAAGGTAATTTTTTTTGAAGGAGGACAACCGGCAGCTGGCAGGATTAGGAAAGGCTTCAGTGTAGAGGGGTAATTCGTATCTGAGTTTTGAAGGAACCTAGGGGATTTCCAAAAGCCAGAGTGGGGAGGAAGCTCTTTCCAGTCAAGAAAGTCAGCTAGTGCAAAAGAGTGATGAAAAAAGTAAGTATTGTTTGTATAGTTCTAGTGTGGGTATGAGGAACTGAAGGCCTGTATGGCTAGAATTATAAAGTGCAGAAAGGGGAGTAATATAGGAGTGCTGCAAAGGGGAGGGTTGGGGCCAGCTTGTGAGGAGCTTTGGATGCCAGAATTTATATTTGCTCCTAATGTCTTTAGGGAGCCATTGGAAGTTATTGAGTAAACGAACAACATGGTCAGACCTACACTTTAAGAAGATCACTTTGTCAACTGTGTAGAGGATAGATTAGAAGGGAAAGACTTTAGACAGGAAGACCAGGTGTCCAGAGGGTGGCCCCTCTTCCCCATATCCTAACTGATCTATATTCCAGGTGAGAGTGGGAAGAGAAGGAGTCAGGCATCTTCTATCTCATTCTGCTCTATCCCCTGCCTGATCTCCAGCCTCAGAATGGTTGTAACAAGAGGAGAGGCAGGACTTGAATTCCCTGCCTGTCCAACGGAGACATATTCGTAAAGCACTTTAGCACATTGCCTGGCACATAGTAGTTGCTTAACAAACACTTATTCCCGCTTCTCCCTTCCTGCCAGATCCTCCAACCTCCTGTGAGAGGAGAAGTGTTAATCCAGCATACAAATCTCCCACTGCTGTATTGTGGGGAAAGAATAATAGTCCATCAGATTTCCAAGCCAGGTTTCCTGCCTTGGGGAAGGAGGGTATCATCACCTTTTCAGCTTCAAGTTCTTGTTACCTTGCCTGAACTGCCCAAGATTGGGAAAGGACTTCACTCTTAGGTCATAATATTATTGACTTTAAAAATCTTTCTAAATTTTTCACTTAATGATTAACAAATTCCTGCCAGGTCATACCCTCCAAATCCCAGTGTTTCTGAATGCCTGCCCCAAACCCCATCAGCCACACCCTGTTCCCCATCTTCTGCTATCTGATTCCTTATTCCCTTTCTTCTCAACCCCTCCCCCAAAATAGTCCCAGCCAAATGCTCTATTGAAGGGTTGCTCCATGGGCAATAAACTGCTTTCATCTTAAATCTTTTCTTTTCCAACTCCTTCCATTTTCCAGATATCACTGAGACTTGGCTCTCTCCTGATGACACAGCCTCCTTGTCCAGACTCTCTAGCACTGGTTATACTTATTCCCCTAGATTCATGAGTTGAAGATAGGAGAGTTGGCATACGCTTTGTTCACCATTGCCACTCTCAGGTTCTCCTCTTCCTACCATTACTCAGTAATGTCTCCTTTGAGGTTCATCCCACTGAAATCCTGGCAGCTGTTGTCTACAGACCCCAAGATATTCCTTTTTCTTCCTCAGTGAGTTCAGTACTTGGTTCATAATCTTCCTCTCTTCTCCAACTCCTGCCTTCATACTAGGGGACTTCAGCATATGTATTGATTGTCCCTCAAACAACTTAACCTTTCAGTTCCTCAACCTACTAATTTCCCCATAAACTCCTCCATTTGACATAAAGGTAGTCATATTCTTGGGGCAGCTAGATGGCACAGTGGATAGAGCACCGGCCCTGGATTCAGGAGGACCTGAGTTCAAATCCAGCCTCAGACATTTAACACTTACTAGCTGTGTGACCCTGGGCAAGTCACTTAACCCCAGTTGCCTCACCCCCCCCAAAATATATATATATAATAAATATGTTCTTTAAAAAAAAAGATAGTCATATTCTTGATCTTGCCATGGACTCACAAATGCTAACACCTCTAGTTGGTGAATTCGTGGATTTGCTTCTATGATCATAATCTATTGCCTTTCCACTTCTCCCTGTCTTGCAATACCATACCCTTCTCTTGGTCCACACCTTAACCTCCAATTCTCAGCTCCTCAGTTCTTTCCCAGGCCATCGCCCCTGTTCTAGCCACACTGTCTTTCACCATTCTTTGCTCTTGAGTCCTTTGCCTTCTTATATCACTGATTGTGTCCTGCTAAGCTTCAGCCTTAGACCACTCCCTTCCATCCTACACAGGTACTACTGACCAGAGTGGAGAAAAACATGCAACTGTTCTGACGGGGCTCACTATAAATTTATGTTATACAACCTCAGCTGAGCCCTCACTGCTTCTAGACAATTCTTCTACACCTCCATTATCAACTCTATTGTTGGTGTTCATCCTTTGTTTTCAGAGGACCAGTGGTGTTACAGGGTGATGACTTTTGCTGAATTGGGTTTAAGTGAAACAATTGTATAGTGTTGTTAGCCTCACTCTTTCTCCCAGAGTCATCGAAGTCCAGTGGCAAGACAAAAGTCAAGAATGGCCATGGCTCAGGATGCAGTGGATAATGTTAGTGTTTTTGATGTCTGACCAAGCTCTTAAGCGCTCCACAGCATCTACTTCAGCTACTTTCATGGCTGTTGGAACAAATTATTCTCGTCTACCCATTCCACTGAGGGGAGTCTTCATATGTTCAGGGTAAACATCTCTTTAATTCACTGATGGGATCGAGGCTTGTTGGTTACCTTTAGCCTGGTTTAGCCATGGGTGTGGCTGCTGGGCATGGTACAGCTTCTTGGAGCCACAGGTGAGAGTTGGATGGTAGATGGACACCAAAGGTGAATGAACAGCCCTGAAAAAGGCTCAGACCAGAGGTGCTAGTCCTCTTTGAACACCTCATATCCCCCCAACTCTCCATCATATTCTCCACAGCAGCTTGTCTCAACCTTTTCATTCCCTTTCAAGATTACCATGGTTCCTCTCTCCCCACCCTCTTAGTTGATAATGTAGTCTCATATTGTACTAAAATAATTGAGGCCGTTCACTAAGAGTTCCTTCTTTTTTGCTCCTCACCTCAGATGCCTTCTGCTACTGTTTCCTCCTTCACACCTGTCTCATGTAAAGAGGTGGCCCTTCTCCTTGCCAAGGCAAAGGACTCTACCTGGTCAGTCCTCCATCCCATTCCATTTTGTCTCCTCTGGTAGATTGCTCTATCATCCTCATTTTCATCAGTCTATCTCTTCTTTTCTACTGCCTACAAACATGCCCATATCTTCCTCATCCTCAAACAATCCATCACTTGAACCTTCTTTTCCCCCAAAACTCTCATACCATCTCTCTCCTGCCTTTTGTGCTAAACTTGAGAAGGCTCTTCTACAGTATGTGCCTCCACTTCCTCTTCTTTCACTTTCTGGCTTCTGACCTCATCATTCCACTGGAAACTGCAGTCTCCAAAGTAATCAATGTTCTTTTAATTGCCAAATCCAGTGGTTTTTCCTCAGTTGTCATTCTTCTTGACCTCTGTAGCCTTTGACACTGTTTCCCTTTACTCCTTGTTAATATTTTCTCTCTAGGTTTTTGAGATACTACCCTCTCTCCTAGTTTTCTTACATATCTGTCCACTCGATCTACTACTTCTTAGTCTCCTTTTCTGGATCTTCATTTACCTGTTAACTCTGGTTATCCCATAGGATTCTGCCCTAGGCTTTTTTCTCTTCTTGATTTATACTATTTAACTTGCTGATCTCATCAGTTTCCATGGGTTTAATCTGCATTTCTCAATTCTGATATGCTCTTTAATTAACATCTCTTTTTTGCTCACATCTACTTAACCTCTCTGCCGACCTCCAGTTTTGCCTCTCCAGCTGTCTCTCAGACATTTTAAACTGGATGTTCTATAGGCATCTTAAATTCAGCATATCCAAAACAGAACTTATTATCTTTTCTGCTGCAACCCCTTTCCAGATTTCTCTATTATTGTCAAGGGCACCATCAACCTACCAGTTCCTCAGATTTACAACCTAGGTATCATTCTCTACTCCTCACCATCTATTATTCTCTGCTGCCTGCCCAATCTAACCTGTTGTCATAGCCTCTAGATTTGACTTTTGCAGAATCCCTGGAATACACTCCCTTCTCTTCCTTAATACTGCCACCTCCCTGCCTTCAATGCATTTTTTCATACCTGGACTATTGCTATAGCCTGCTGGTAGGTATGCCTGACTCCATTCTTTCCCCATTCCTGTCCAACTTTCTTTTAGCTGCTAAAGTAATTAATTCTCTTAAAGTATAGGTCTAACCATATAGGCCACCCCCCTCAACACAGAAAATTAAAGGGTTTTCCTATCACCTTCAGGAGCAAATGTAAAATTTTGTTTGGTAGTTAAAGCTTTTCAGCACTGCCCACTCCGCCTTCAGCCTCCCTGCTTCTGGTCTTCTTACATCTTACACACCACTACATAGTCTTCATTCCAATGACACTGACATTCTTGCTGTTCCTCATACAAGGTACTCCATCTCTTGGCTTTGGGCATTTTCACTGGCTGTCCCTCGTGTCTGGAATGCTTTCATTCCTCATTTCTATTTCCTGGCTTCCTTCAAATCCCAGGAGAAAAGCTTACCTCGTAGAGGAAGCATTTCCCAATCTCCCTTAATTTTAGTGCCTTTCTTTTCTTGATTATTTTTTAATTGTCCTCTCTATATAGCTTTTTTTCGTACATCATTGTTTGCATATTGTCTCCTCCTTTAACTCCTCAAAGATGGGGACTGTTTTTGGCCTGCCTTTGTATTCCCAGCACACTGTTTGGCATATAGTAGGTGCTTAATAAATATCTTTTCACTGCCAGATATAAGAGATGTTGTTATGGTAGATATGACAAGTTTTAACAACTGATTGGGTATGGGGGGGGTGAGGAAGTGTGAGAACTTGTGGTAATACTGAGGTTGCCAACATGCCTTTCTGGAAGGATGATGGTGCCCTCCACTGAAATAGAGAAGTTCATATGAGGGGTTGAATTTTAGGGGAAAGATAATGAACTCTATTTGGTACTTGTGTGACCTTGAGCAATCTGTTTTCTATAAAATGAAGGGATTTTACTAAGTGATCTTTAAGGTTCCTTCCAAGTCTAACATAGTATGATATTTGACCAAAAATTGACTGTTCCCCCTTATTCTTAGATTTGAAATTAAACTATTTCAGAAATTTGAAGACTTTTTTTTCTAATGTCACGTGCAGTTTTACCACATAAAACTATTACATGTTGGATCCTTATAATATTCAACTGTACATATGGTCAATTGTTAACATTTAAAATACATAAAATTCTTAATACAATACCCAATTCAGCCTAATCAGGGTATCCTAATTAAAGTAGACTTCATCAAAGATTTATTTTGAATTTTCTCAGGACCTTTCTAATCAGGTATTCACTTTTTAAGCTTGAAATCAGCTTTTTGAAAATTAAAAAAAAAAAATTCTAGCCCTCCCTCCCTCTCTCTCCTTCCCCCTCTTCGAGGCAGTAAGCAATAGTCTAGTGCAATTATGTAAAACATTTTCATATTAGTCATTTTGTATAAGAAGACTCAAAAGACTCAAAAGGAAGAAAGTGAAAAATAGTCTGTGTCAAATCAATATCAGTTCTTTCTCTGGAGGTGCATAGTATGCTTCATCAGTAGTCCTTTGGGGCTGTCCTGGATCATTGTATTGCTGAGAATAGCTATGAAAGTCATTCATAGTTCTTCATCAAACAATATTGCTGTTACTGTATTTTCCTACTTTTGTTCACTATACATTAGTTCATACAAGTCTTTCTAGGCCTTTCTGAAATCATCCTCCTTGTCATTTCTTGTAGCAGAATAATATTCCATTACAATCATATACCACAGCTTGTTTAGGCATTTTCCAATTGATGGGCATTCCTTTGATTTCCAATGCTTAGCCACCACAAAAAGAGCTGCTATAAATATTTTTGTACAAATAGATCATTTTCTCTTTTTTGGGATATCTTTGGGATCTAGACCTAGCAATGATATTGCTGGATCAAAGGGTATGAACAGTTTGATAGCCTTTTGAGCATAGTTCCAAATCGCCCTCCAGAATGGTGGAATCAGTTCACAACTCCACCAACAGTGGATTAGTATCCCAATTTCTCTACATCCCCTCCAACATCCAACATTTTCATTTTTTTGTCATATTAGGGGTTCTTCAGCATTGTTTTAATTTGTGTTTCTCTGATCATTAGTGATTTCGTGTTAACTATAGATGGCTTTGATTTCTTTGTCTGAAAACTGCCTGTTCATATCCTTTGACCATTTATCACTTGGGGAATGACTTGTATTTTTAAAACTTTGACTCAGTTCTCTATATATTTGAGGTACTATATATCAGAGGTACTTGTTGCAAATGTTTTTTTCTAGTTTTCTGCTTTCCTTATAATTTTGGTTGCATTGGTTTTGTTTGTACAGAAACTTTTAAATTTTGTATAACCAAATTTATCTGTTTTACATTTTGTAATGCTCTCTATGTCTTCTTTGATCCTAAATTCTTCCCCTGTCCATAAATCTGACAGATAAACTAGTTATTTACCAGAGTGTAATGTGTACCTATTCTATTCCATTCATCCACCACTGTATTTCTTAGCCAGTACCAGATTGTTTTGATACATACTGCTTTAAAATAGTTTGAGATCTGGTACTGCTAGACTACCTTCTTTTGCATTTTTTTCATTGATTTCCTTGATATCCTTGTGTTTTAGTTCTTGAAGATGAATGTTGTTAGTATTTTTTCTAGATCTATAAAGTAATTTTTTGATAATTTGATTGGTGTGGCACTGAATAAACAGATTAATTGAGGTAGGCTTGTCATTTGAAATTAACTCAAGTTTGATTTTGGCCAATGAATTTATTTCAGTTTAAGATTTGTTGATTATGTCTTTCCAAATAACAAGACAAGTGGTGGTTAACTAGCACTGGAAATCCTGAATCTCATTTGTCAAAATGGTATTTCAAAGTAATACAAAAGTAATTTCCTGATTCTTATGTTTGAGACTCTTCAAATTTTTAAATTCCTTCTCTTTGTGTTCACAGGAAACTTGTCCAGTTTAAATCGTCTTGGACTAAGGTATAACAGACTGTCAGCAATACCAAGGTCATTAGCAAAATGCAGTGCACTTGAGGAGCTGAATTTAGAGAACAATAACATTTCTACTTTGCCAGAGGTAAGAGTTGAATTGGGCAGACTCTTACATGAAGTTTGAAAAATTAACAGAAATCTATAAATGTATACAGCTTTGTAAGGAATTAGAATGTTTGGAATGACATGAATGATGAATGTGTTAGGGGTGAATATTCACGGCTTTCAGAAGGGAGACAAACAACAAAGGAGTAGTTTAAAGAGGAGAGGAAAGTGGAGCAAAATGAATTTGTTTCCTCTGGGTACCGTGTACATTTTTCATGTTGATTTTAGCCACTGGTAACAAAAACTATTGAGGAAAATCTGTCTGGCTGGTTTTGAGGACAATAGTAAATAACTCCACCAACTTCAGTTTCAGAATTTTACTGGAAAAATTGTATTTGCCCTGACTCTTTCCTGCCTACTTGTGGGATCAGATGATGATGTAGATCTTTGTAAATTCTCCTTGATGTGACCTCCAGTCCATCCATGCCTCTGTGTTCTCCAAGGTCATCTCTACCATTCTGGCTTCCATTTCATAGGATCATATGAACATAATAAGAGACCTCAGAGAACATCTAGTCCAATCTTCTCATTTTATAGGCATCTTAGGGTGAGAGCAGTTAAGTGATTAGTCCAGGGTCATAATAGCATAGTTAAGGTTCAGATATATGTCATCTGACTCTAGATCTGATACTCTGCACTTCATTTATCTTGAACTTGTAATTACATAATTCAACTTTACTGTCTTAGCTTGAATCTCTTATTTCTTTGTCTTGTCACTCATGCCTTTTTGAACCTGAACCCAGGATTATCCTCATCAGCTACCTTCTTTAACTGTATGCATATGCTGCTGGAGGAAGTCATACAACAATGCTGATTAAATTCACCATCTAAACTCAGCTTTCCTGTGTATAGCAAGACAAGCTGGCCATGGAATTGGGGCTATCTGGGTTCAATTCCTGCCTTCACTATATACTAACTATATGACCAGAGACGAGGTCTTAATCTCAAAGTGCTCTGAGAGATACTACATGTTGCAGAGAAGGGATGGACCTATTCTTGGTAGAGGGAATTTCCTCATTTGGAAGTTCTCTATTCACAGTTCCAGTCCCTTTCTCTATCCTTAATTGACTGATCTCATTCCCTACAGCAGCTGCTTCAAATCTTGTCTTCTTTCCTTGAACCTCTCACATTATCCCCTGGCTGTCCCTTTCAAAAGAGGAACTTGCTTCCTACTTCACTGGGAAAATAGAGGGCATTCACTGTGAACTCCTTCTTTTAGCCTATTCTATGATGGAAAATCCCTCTACTTCATGCTCCATCCTTTCCTCCTTTGCTTCAGGCTCTGAAGAGGTGACCTGCCCTCCTCTATGTAAAGATCAATTCCTTTACTTCTGCTCTTGTTACCATTTCCTTTGGTACCTTGCCCCTGCAATTATTCTTGATCATTAAGCTCCATCTCTTATTATTAATCTCTCCTTGTCTACTGACTTCTTCCCTGTTACAAACAACTTCCCTTGATCATAGTCTTCCCTCAAGGAGTCATTCTGTATCTCTCCCTTTCATAGCTAAACTCCTTGAAGAAGGCATTTATACTTATCGCTTCCACTTCTTCCCCTTTTACTCATTTTCTCAATTCTTTTAAAAGTAATTTTATTGATATCTTTCATTTTTTTAAATCACCAAAATTTCCCCGTATCTCTTTCCTACTTTCTTCCCAGAAAGCCATCCCACATAACAAATAACATTTTCAAAAATAAAATGAGGAAGAAAAAAATTAGCAAAACAGATCAATACATTAAAAAGCATCTGAAAATAAATATAGTATAGGACTCCTGTTGGCCTCCCACTTCTACAAAGGAGAGGGGTGAGCATCTCTTCTCATTCCTCTTCTTTGAGTCTGTGCTTGTTCTTTGTAATTTTTCAACATTTATTTATAATTGCTTTGTGGTTGTTCTTTCCATTTACATTTTGTAGTCGTATATATTGCTTTCTTGATTCTGCTTACTTCACTCTGTATCACATCATGTAAATCTTTCCTCGATGTTTTTTGTTTTCTTCATTTCTGCTTCTTACTCTGCTTATTATAATATAGTAGTATTCCATTACATTTCATGTACCACAATTTGTTTAGCTGTACTTTCTCATCACTATTGCAATCTGACTAGCAGTTCATCTGGAACTGCACTCCAGGATTAATGATTTTTTAATTGCAAAATCTTATTACTTCCTTTCAACCCTTATCCTTTTGACCTTTCCATAGCATTTAATACTATTGACCACCCTTTCCCCCCAGCTAGTCTACTTTGTGTTCCCTAAATGTGATGATCTACCTTCCATCTCTGAGGCTTTATATAAGCTGTCCATTATTTCTTGAATACACTCTGTATATATTTCAGACTTAAAGAATCTCTAGCTTGGGGGGCAGCTAGATGGCACAGTGGTAAAGCACCGGCCCTGGATTCAGGAGTACCTGAGTTCAAATCCGGCCTCAGATACTTGACACTTACTAGCTGTGTGACCCTGGGCAAGTCACTTAACCCTCATTGCCCTGCAAAAAACAAAACAAACAAACAAAAAAAGAATCTCTAGCTTGTCTCAAGGCTAATTACATGTGTGTCCTCTGAAACAGGCCTATTCTAATCTCCCATATTGCTAGTGCTATAACTCTCCAAAAATAACTATTTACTTTTATGTGTTCATGTTTTTTTCCCTTCCTTTTCAGTCAAATATGATCTCCTTTAAGGCAGGGACTATTTTCATTTTCATGTTTGTATCCCTAGTGCCTCTAGCATAATTGGAATATATATATATATAATACTATTTTAGTGTCAACTACTATTGAGATTACAAAGATTAAAATAATCCTTGCCTTCAAGGACGGCTTAAGAAATATTTATTGAATTGAAAATGCTATCCGAGAATATGATTTGAATTTCTGGATTAAAGCAAGGCAACAAACATTTATTAGGCATTTAACCATACTCCAGACACTATGCTAAGGGATAAAGATAAAATATAACCAAAAAGAAAAACAGTTACTGCCCTCAAAGAAGCTTACATTCTAATGGGGGAAGACAATACATGAAAATCGGGGCAGGGGGGAGGGATGGGGAGGGTCCCTGCGCCAGGGTTTGATGGCAAAGTCAAGAAAGTCAGAAGCAGAGTAAGAAGTAAAATTAAGGTTAGTTGGCTTGGGCTCTTCCTTAAAATTAAGGCCCCCAAGAGGAACTCAAGTGGGAAAAGGAGGCCAGCATGGTGGAAGAATATTCCTGGATGAGAGGTGAGATTATAGCTGAGGCATGGTGGCATTGCCTGGAAAGTCAGAGGAAGAACAAACTTGACATGGCATAGAATGATCATTTTAGGTTTGCCTGGTATCTTGAAAATCTTATTTAGAAATGGTTTTTTTTTTCCACTATGTATGAGGTATTTTATTTTTTCCATTACATGTAAAGATAGTTCTCAACTTTTGTTTATAAATGCTTTACAATTAGAAATGTTTTAAAATAAAAAGAATAGGGGAAGGAAGACACTGCCTAAGCATGTTCACTAAAATAGATACCTTGGAAAGAGTGGCCACAGTGTGGGAAGAAGAGCAATATAGGAGACAAAAATTCAAGCATGGAGCCAGTAGTTAAATTTATGATCTCAAATGTCTATACACAAATTCCAAAAGTTTTAGCAGTAAAGAAAAGAAAGGAACTAGTGGAACTAATGTAAGGAGGAAAATTTGACTTGATAAGTATTACTGATTTTTTTTGTGATGAAGCCAAAACCTGGAAAATAACTCTGGTTGGGTATACTTTAGGAGAATAAGATTTATTTGTTTGTTGTTTAAAGCTATTTAAGATATGAGAGACCATTGAGTCCAACCTCATTTTGCAGTTGAGGAAACTAAGAGGTTAAGTGATTTGCTTAGGGTCACACAGCTAATATGTACCCTGAAGCAGGATTTAAACCTGGGTCATCCTAACTCCAAGGCCAGTGTTCTTCCACCATGTCATACTGCCTAGTCAGAAAGATAAAAGTAGGAGATAATGGAAAAGAGCAGATGGAGATGAAATGATATTCTATATTATGATGGCATACTCCTTCAAAACGTGAGGGCACCAACAAATGATAATTCTCTTCGGGGTGGGGGATGGGGCAATGAGGGTTAAGTGACTTGTCCAGGGTCACATAGCTAGTAAGTGTCAAGTGTCTGAGGCCGGATTTGAACTCAGGTACTCCTGAATCCAGGGCTGGTGCTCTATCCACTGCGCCACCTAGCTGCCCCCAACAAATGATAATTCTTTTCTTGATCCAATTCTTACAAAAAGGAACAACAACTTACTGGGGGAGGAAATGATGGAAAATATGGGGAAAAGTTAGCACTTCTTTCTAAAGTTTGTGATAGAGAAGGAGTATCTAGGTTGACATCTACTCCAGATTTATGGATAGCAGATTTCATAAGTTCCAGAGGAATGGTAAGAAGGATTCCACAGACTTAAATAAGAAATGTAAAATTCAAAATGAAATTCTGAAGAGACAAGGGAACATCATTCCAATGAGAGATTACCTGAAGAGACTGATATGCATGTACAGGGAATTCCCCAACCAACTAGAATTTTTTAAAAAGCTATGTACAGAAAATGGAAGCAAGGGTAGGTAATAAAGGGTGTATATTAAAGCATGTTATAGGCATGTAAAATAGTTGTCAGGAGTGGTAGAGCACAAAATAAGCTGATGCTAATGAGAAAAGCTAAGAACAACAAAAACAATAGATTTTTTTTAACCCATGTATTGGGGAAATAGGAGTAGCACAGAAGGAAGAAGGTTTTGCTTGGGGTAGATAGGATAATAACAAGACAACAGAAGAAAGGCAGAGCTGCTCACTTCTCTATTTGCTTCTGTTTTGTCTGTCAAGGAAATGATCTTTGCGCTAGAAAAGGCAGAATTTACAAGGGGTTGGTATCCAAGATAAGTTAGAAGATAATGAGAACACCTTGCCATGAGTGATGAATTAAACCACCCTGTTCCAGTTGCACTATGCATTCTTGGATATCAAAAAATACCATCATTGGTATTTGAAAGCTTATGAAGAACAGGAAAAATACAGAACTCTAGAGAAGAATGAATGTCTATCTATAGGAAATAAAATAAAGAATCTACAGACTATTGGCCAATGATCTTCACTTTGATTCTGTAACAATTGGAATGACACCACCTGCTGGAGACTTACTGTAGGAAAGCTCTGCCATGAGGAGAAGGCGTCTGAGGGCAAGACATGTGGCTTTTCTTTGGTGTCAGGAAGTGATGTTTGCTTGTGGGAGGAAGAGGGCATGAGGCTGGCTCTCTTGCTTCCTTTCACCAGGACTCTCATGGAGAGCGAAGCAGAACTGTAGCTCCCTGAGATAGATAGCTGAATCTAGGCCTCTTTCTCTCGCTCTTCACCAAATTTGTATTCTCCTTCATAAATGCTTCTGCAGAGGCCCTCCCTCTGAAGGCCAGTGTCAAAGCGCCTGTTCATGAGGGGCCACTCCTCTGGACAAAATTTCCCCTTTCTTCCTTTCCTATATTGTTATTACCATATTGTTTATTAGCATAGGGTATTATATTCTATTATTTTTGACTGTTTCATCAAGGAAACACCCTGTGTTTCTTGAAGAAACAAAGAGGGGACTGTAATGATTGGAATGACACCACCTGCTGGAGACTTACTGTAGGAAAGCTCTGCCATGAGGAAAAGGCGTCTGAGGGCAAGACATGTGGCTTTTCTTTGGCATCAGGAAGTGATGTTTGCTTGTGGGATGAAGAGGGGGCAAGGCTGGCTCTCTCGCTCGCTTTCGCCAGGACTCTCATGGAGGGCGGAGCAGAACTGTAGCTCCCCGAGATAGATAGCTAAATCTAGGCCTCTTTCTCTTGCTCTTCACCAAATTCTTATTCTCCTTAATAAATGCTTAAAAGTCTAAACTCTTGCTAAAGCTTATAATTTCTTGGCGACCACTCATTAGATATTTTAGACAGACTAGCTAGAATTTTAGCCCCTTACGATTCCTGGGAAAATTCTAGAATGTATCATTAAAGAAATGATTTAATGAACATCTAGAAAAGGAAATGGTGATTACAAAAGACAGCGTAGATTCATCTAGAACAGGCCATGCCAGACTAACTTAATTCTCTTAAATAAAAGAACGATTACTAAACCAGTAGATGAAAGGAATGCTAGAGATTTAGTTTACCTGGATTCTAGGAATTTTTTTGGGGGGGGTGGGCACAGGGCAAGGAGGGGTCACACAGCTAGTAAGTGTCAAGTGTCTGAGGCCAGATTTGAACTCAGGTCCTCCTGAATCCAGGGCTGGTGCTTTATCTACTGTGCCACCCAGCTGCCCCTCTAGCAAAGCTTTTGATAAAATATCCCTTGCTGTTCTTGGGAAGAAGTTGGAAAGATGTGGATTAGACCAACATTCTCTAGCTCTTTTGATTGTACATTTCTATCAAGAACATGTTTTGAGCATTCAATTCCAATTTATTTTTTTGTAAGCAATAAACGTACTCAGCCAAACTGGCAAAGTGGTTCTGGCCTAAAAGCCAAAAGGCCTGGGAGGAATGTATACTAGCTGTATAGCTTCAGGCAAATCACTTAAACTCTCAGGGCTCTTGGCAATTCCAGGAGTTTCATAGAAGGTTCCAGACTGCATTGGTAGAAGGAGTTTTTTTCTACTGGGAGTTCCTTATACTAATGAAATCATAGGTCTGGTCCTCAATCCTTAAATATATACTCTAATACTTATGTTAAGGGCTAAAATTCTAGCTAAACTGTCTAAAATATCTAATGAGTGGTCGCCAATAAATTATAAGCTTTAGCAAGAGTTAGACTTTTAAGCATTTATTAAGGAGAATAAGAATTTGGTAAAGAGAGAGAGAAAGGCCTAGATTTCTATCTATTAAAGGGAGAGCACATTTTTAGCTCCCTTCTCCACCAGAGTCCAGAGGAAAGAGCCCCAGACTGAGCGCCAGTCTCTTCCTTCCTCCTCCCACTAGTCCGCGTCACTTCCTGACTCCTGGTCTTGCCCTCAAAGACCTTCCCTTCATGGGCAGAACTCTTCTACAGTAAGTATACAGCAGGTGGCGTTATTCCAATCGTTACAGTCCCCCCTGTTGTTCCTCAAGAAACAAAATGTTTCCTTGACGGAACAGTAAAAAGAATATAATAACTATTGCTAACTAATAATATGTGAACAACAATATAGAAAAGGAAGAGAGGAAAGTTTTGTCCAGAGGGGTGATTTTTTGTCCTCATGAACCGACGCTTTGACATTGGTCTTGCAAAGGGAGGGCCTCTGCAGAGAATACATATTACAGATGGTGTATATTATAACAGAAAGAGAAAAAAACAACAAAAACAACAAATCAAAACTGTTCATTTAAAGTCTCTGAAAGTCTTTTCTCAGATGTCCTCTAGGTGTAGTCATGGAATGGAAGTCTTTTCAGGGGTTGATGTGTGGATGCTGGTAATCAGCCAGGAAAATTTCCTACAAAATTGAGCTTAACACAACTTTAAAATAGCTTTGTCAATAATCAAATCAACCAATGAAAGTTCTCAAAAACATGTCTAAGGGAATTCAGAATCTTAGTTGTTACACATGAAACATATAATAAAACAAAAATTGAACCATTCTTTAAAATTATAATATTACTATAGTCCCCCCTTATGGAGGGTAATTGAGAAGACAATTGCTGCAATATTAATTAATAAAAACAATTTTTATCTTTGTTTTATCACTTTTTGCATCATCTGCCTAATTATCTTCATGCCATTATGAGAAATTAAAAAATCTAATATAATTGGTAACAGGTGTCAAGGCCAAATTCAACACTGTATTTATCATGACACCTGAGATAATTATGGGGGTTACCATAAAAGAACAGAGAAATGATGGGATATGAACATTCCCACACTTGAGCAATATATACTGTCCATGCAGTATGCCAGGCTTAAAATAGGTGGATGGAATACATGTCCATGCCACCAAACATATTGGAGGAAACTGAGTCAGACTTAATCAGATGCATGGGATTGAAATGGTCCATGGCATCAGGCATATAGGAGGGAGCATAGAAGCCAGGTGTAGAAGTGAGATGGGTGGGATGAATACTTCCAGCCATCTGTACAATATTGTAGGGAAAAAGAGAATAAAATATTAAACCAAGAGAATCCAACCTCAACATTTGTCAAAAGCCGTTCCCTTGGCCATACCTTGACTTCATGCATGTCTCCCCTCATGTGACAGTTCAGTGTCTGCTCTTGCATGTATTCCTCTTGTGATTGGATGGCATCTTGGCCAACTGGCATCTGATAACTCAGAATAAAGGCAATTAATGTCTTAAATGATAAGTTCCCATAATCCAAGTCTCATATGGATTTAAAAATTGAGGATAATAAATGATTGCAAAAAATGTGAATACATCTTGACTCAGAACACAATATATAATTATGCAACAATTTCAAATAATACCCCTTTTTACTTAGTATACAATTACTTTTGTGAAAAATCTGAACATACTTAAATACAAGTTAAAGCACAACAGAATCTCAAAGAACTTTTTTTTTTTTGAAAATAGAAAACTTTTACAAATGTTCCCCTCTTTTTTTTTTTTTTTGGAATATGCTTATCAAAAATAATACTTCTAGAATCAATTTATACTTGCCATGGCAACCAATTTGCCAGGGAAATGCTTTAAAGAGTTTGATCAAATAATCAGTTGAGAAAAAATAACAAAAACAAACAACTCAGAATATGGGAGCACAATACTCCTAGAATTAACATTGTATTATGAAATCAAAACCATGTTTCAAAATTAGATAGATGAATGAATAGAAGAAAATACACGTGGAATAATAAGACAATGAAATTCAAACTAGGGAAATCTAAATGAATATGAACTTAATATTAATAAGAGTATTATAAAATATAAACCTGATCACATGACTATAAAAAGCTTTTACAAATATTCTCCTTGTTTTAAAAACTAAGTATAAGACACAATCTCAAAAGCATGAAAATCTCTATGAAAATAAACCCATACCATTAATTTCAAAATGTATATATAATAGCATAGAAATCCTATGTAACCTCTGAACTGACATTAATACTCTGAATGAATTCAGAACACTTTTGATTCCGATATCTAAAATCCCCAATACTCATATCAATACCTTGCTGCTTACTTCTACATTTCTGTAAAATATATACCCTTCCATGGCAAAAGAAGCAGAGTCTTGAACTATGTTGATGGTTGTCATTCTTATTCAGCTTAAGTTTTTCTTCTTTAAGCCCTCTATATTGTCTGTCAGTCTTTTCACCATACAAATGCTTTATAAGATTACTAATTAAAGACAAAAGCAGGTTAGCAAAATTAAGAACAAAACGAGCATATCTGGAATTTAAAGAGTTTTCTAAGATTGTCTCAAAAGCACAGCCAGGCCGGGGAAGGGCTGAGCCTGAAGCTGCAAATGCAGGTAGAAAAAGTTGAGCATGCGCATCAGATCTCTGGACTTCCCAGGCAGGGGAAGCTATGGGCTTGGCCATAGGAGGAGTAGAGGGTGGGGTCTGGGGAGGAGGGGAGGGACCAGAGCAATTTGAATCCGACTTGATTTTGAACTCAGGCCTGGATTCCTCTTCCCCCACTTTGCCTCCAGGTGCTAGGGGATTAAAAGCTTCTAGAGGGTGGGTCATTGCCTCCAGGCATGCAAAATTAGAGCAACAATTAGTGTTGGAACTGGGAAAAGCAGCAGGAATCTCTTCAGGTTTCTCTGAAAAAGCATGGTTGGGAGAGGGAGAGATATTTCCTTGTGTGAGTAAGTTGCTGGCTCTTTTAACAAAAATAAAAAGAAAAATAGAAAATCCAGAAAAACAAAGCATTAACATGATCTTATCTCCCATTTGTCTGGTTAAACAGACTAAAATAAAAAATAGGGTAATTAGGGAGTTTAAAAGGTCCATTTGAAAAAAATTAAAGGGAAAACACCTGGCAATTCAGCAGTACTTAAGATTTAAAGGGTTAGGGTAGGGAAAATTTCTTACCCAACCGGAAGATCAGAAGTGAGGTTCAGCTTTCCTCTTCGTGGTCAGCCATCTGTTAAGGGCTAAAATTCTAGCTAAACTGTCTAAAATATCTAATGAGTGGTCGCCAATAAATTATAAGCTTTAGCAAGAGTTAGACTTTTAAGCATTATTAAGGAGAATAAGAATTTGGTAAAGAGAGAGAGAAAGGCCTAGATTTCTATCTATTAAAGGGAGAGCACATTTTTAGCTCCCTTCTCCACCAGAGTCCAGAGGAAAGAGCCCCAGACTGAGCGCCAGTCTCTTCCTTCCTCCTCCCACTAGTCCGCGTCACTTCCTGACTCCTGGTCTTGCCCTCAAAGACCTTCCCTTCATGGGCAGAACTCTTCTACAGTAAGTATACAGCAGGTGGCGTTATTCCAATCGTTACACTTATATGCAATGTAAACATATAAATTATAGAAATCTTTAAAAGATAAGATAAATGAACAGTTTTTATGTAATAAGACTGGAAAGATAGGTTGGGATTAGGTTGTATAGGGCTTTAAATGCTAAACAGATCAGTTTATGTTTGGCCCTATAGTCAATTATGAGCCACTAGTTTGTTGCATTGGGGAAGACATGGTCAGACTTACACTTTAGGAAAAGCTCTTTGACAGGTTTACGGATTGTGTGTTGGGAGTGGGGGGAGAGACGTGAAGCAGGGGGACCAACATGGTGACAATTTTTATAAACTAGTGGGACAATGATAAGGGCCTGAACTAGAGTGCTGGCTACATGAGTGAAGAGAAGGGGATACCTATGAGAATTGTAGAGGTAGAAATGACAAGATTTGGCAACTGTTTGGGTTTGTGGAGTGAGTGAAGGTGAGGGTTCAAGGATGACACTTAAGTCAACAATTCAGGTGACTTGAAGGATGCTGGTATACTCTAAAGAAATAAAAAAGTTCAGAAATAGGAGTAGCCTGTTTGGAGGGAGGGGAGATGATATGAGATCTGGAATTCAGATAGGGAACTCATCTCTGCTTATTCATCCTGTACAATTTACTCTGTCCCATTGAAACAAAAGGGGGGAGAAGTGGAAAGGATAGGGTTCATCCTCATTGATCACTAGTCTGGAGCATAGAGCCTGCTCCTGAGGCATAGGTGCCACAGCTGTGAGGTGATTAGAGGGTATAAGGGAGTGCAGAATTTTTCTAGTGGTACCTTCACAGCTGTTTTTATGGGTACCCTGGTATGATTAGATTATAACTGCCCTAAAGGATGTACAGAAGGAGAAAGGTTTGGAGCTTGCACAGTAAATGAGTGAGAGTGTTAGACTAATGAATGGAGGGTAGGTGTGGTTATGTTGGAGAAAAGCTTGGGGAGAGTACAATGTGACCCCATCTTTCCACTTTTTGTTGATCACATGCTCTGTGGTGGCTGTTCCAAGTACCTCCTGAGGCACTTGGTCTATCACTTTGGAGACAACCTGGCCCAGGCAGTAATGGCATTAGATGGATTCTGAGCTGTTTGGCTAAACTCAAAGAATAATCATTAATGGCTTCATGTCATCTGGTCAGGAGGTCTCTAGTGAGAGTGTCCCAAGAATATCTGCTTTTCCATGTGAATATTTAACAGTTTTTATCAGTGATTTGAATAAAGGCATAGATGGCATATTCAGATGATCTGAAACTGAGAAGGATAGCTAACATACTGCAAGATGAGTCAGGATCCAAAAATATTTTGACAGTCTAGATCATTGGACTGAATCTAATAGAATGAAATTCACTGGGGTAAATGTAGTCTTACATTTAAGGTTTTAAAAAATCAACTTCATATGCAAAATGGGAAAGGCATGTTTAGATAGTAGTATAGAAAAAATATGGGATTTTAGTGAGCTTCAAGCTCACTATAAGTCAACAGTGATGTAGCTGTCTTTTTTCCCCCCAAAATAAAATGTTTAACTTTATTAAGAGAAGCATAATGTCTAGGGTTGGGAGTAAAGAGGTAATAGACTTTCTGGACTCTAATCTTGTGAGATATCAGAAGTGATTTTCATTTCTGAGTGCCATCATTTAGAAAGGACACTAACAAATTGGAGAGCCTGGGGAAGGGCAACTAGTACGATGAAGGACCTTAAATCCATGTCATATATGAATTGGTTGAAGGGGCTGGGAGGATTTTGTTTAAGAAGACTTGAGGGGCCAACACATTAGCTATCTTTAAGTATCTGAAAGCTTATTAAGTAGAAAAGGGATTATGAGACTTATTCTGTTTGGCCCCAGATGGCAATACCAGGTAAAAGTTGAAAGGAAACAAATTTAACCTTGATGTAAGGGAATACTTCTTAACAATTAGAGCTGTCTAAAAAATGCAGTGGGCTGCCATAGTGTACAGTGGGTTCTCCATTATACTAGGTTTTAAAGCAAAGGCTAAATGACTCCTTGTTGGATGTGTATATTATAGTGGAAAGAATTTTTAAGGTATAGGTTGGACTAAATGGTAGAGTCCCAACAAATTCAGAAATTATGTGATTCTGCAAATTGAACTGAATGTTAGTGGTTATCATCATCATTAACAATGGACAGTAATAATAACAATAACAATAATAATAACAACAAATGTTGAGATACCATAAATCTCACCTAGTTGATTTCTGCCAACATAGATTAAAATATATATATATATATATATATATATATATATATATATATATATATATATATATATATATATATATATATATATATATAGGAAGTTTTGTCAATCTGCAAGTGAAGGTTCCAGGGCTATAAACACTAGATTAGCATTCTGTGCTTTGATATCTGAATTTCGTTTTCCTTAGCTTTAAATTCTACTCAGCCCCATTCCTTATTAGAGCCAATACCGGGCTCTTCTCAACTATGCCACCATAAAAAGGTGTAGTCTGATGCTGTAAGAGATAGAGTAGCTGTCACCTTAAAAGTAACCTGTCTGATGATAGCTTTGAGGCAGGCTGGAGAGTAGGATAATTGTGGAGTCCAAAGAACTGGAGTGTCTAGATTGTCTTCTATTTAGACCATAAATGAATGTAACGCTTGCAGTTTGGCTGTATCCCACAGTCTTCAGTGACTAATGTCCTAAATGGGAAACAATGGTTATTCTATCAATTAGGGTTTTACTTGTAGTTTAAATATAAAGAATAACTACATAATTAGCCATATCAGTAACAAAGCCAACAGAAATCATATGATTATCTCAATAGATTCAGAAAAAGCCTTTGACAAAATACAGCACCCATTCCTATTAAAAACATTAGAGAGGGGCAGCTAGGTGGCACAGTGGATAGATAGTGGATAGCCCTGGATTCAGGAGGACCTGAGTTTAAATCCGGCCTCAGACATTTAACACTTACTAGCTGTGTGACCCTGGGCAAGTCACTTAACCCCAATTGCCCCCCCCCCCCAAAAAAAAAAACAAAACCCACAACAACACATTAGAGAGAGGGCAGCTAGATGACACAGTGGATAGAGCACTGGCCCTGGATTCAGGAGGACCTGAGTTCAAATCCGACCTCAGACACTTGACATTTACTAACTGTGTGACCCTGGGTAAGTTACTGAACTCCTATTGCCTCACCAAAAAAAACCCCAAAAACCAAAACAAAATTAGAGAGGATATGGATAAATGGAGCTTACCTTAAAATAAGTAATATTTATGTAAAACTATCAGCAAGCATTATTTGTAATGGGGATAAGCCAGAAACCTTCCCAGTACAATCAGGGGTGAAGCAAGAATGGCCATTATTATCTCTATCATTTAATATTGTACTAGAAATTTTAGCTATAGCAATAAGAGAAGAAAAAAATGAAAGGAATTACAATAGGCAGAGAGGAAACAAAACTATCCCTCTTTGCATACAATATGATGTTATACCTAGAAAATCCTAGATAATCAACTACAAAACCACTTAGAATTATTAACAACTTTAGCAAAGTTGCAGGATACAAAACAAACCCATATAAATCATTAGCATTTCTATATATTGCCAACAGAGTCCAGCAGCAATAGATAGAAATTCCATTTAAAATGATTATAGACAATATAAAATACTTGGGAGCCTACCTGCCAAGACAAACCCAGGAACTATATGAACACAATGGTAAAACACTTTTCACACAAATAAAGTGAGATCTAAACAGTTGGAAAAATATTAATTGTTCATAGGGAGGTTGAGCCAATATAATAGAAATGGCATTTATACCTAAATACATCTATTTATTCAGTGTCATACCAATCAAACTATCAAAAATTTATTTTATAGATCTAGAAAAAATACTTTAAAAATTCATCTGCAAGAACAAAAATTCAAGGATACCAAGGGAATTAATAAAAAAAATGTGAAAGAAGATAGTCTAGCAGTACCAGATCTCAAACTGTATTATAAATCAGTAAGTGTCAAAACAGTCTGGTACTGGCTAAGAAATACAAAGGTGGATGAATGGAATAGAATAGGTACACATTACACTATAGTAAATAACTGTAGTAATCTAGTATGTGGTAAAGATCCAAGCTTTTGGAACAAAAATACATTATTTGACAAAAACTATTGGGAAAATTGGAAAACAGTATGGCAGAAACTAGGTATAGACCAACATCTCACTCTGTATACCAAATTAAGGTCAGAATGGGTGCATGATTTACACATAAAGGGTGATACCATAAGCAAATTAATAGTGCATAGAATAGTTTATCTGTCAGATTTATGCACAGAATTTAGGACCAAAGAAGATAATAGCATTACAAAAAGTAAAATAGATGATAATTTTGATTATATAAAATTAAAATTTTCTGCACAGACAAAACCAATGCAACCAAAATTATAAGGAAAGCAGAAAACTAGGGGAAAAAATTGCAACAAGTACCTCTGATAAAGGCCTCATTTCTCAAATATATAGAGAACTGAGTCAAAGTTTTAAAAATACAAGTCATTCCCCAATTGAGAAATGGTCAAAGGATATAAACAGGCAGTTTATAGACGAATCAAAGCTATCTATAGTTATATGAAATCACAAATGATCAGAGAAACACAAATTAGAACAATGCTGAAGTACTACCTCACACCTATCAGAATGGCTAATATGACCAAAAAAATGAATATGTTGGATGTTGGAGAGGAGGTGGAGAAATTGGGATATGAATCTACTGTTGGTGGAGTTGGGAACTGATTCCACCATTCTGGAGGGCTATTTGGAACTATGCCCAAAAGGCTATCAAAGTGTACGTACCCTTTGATCCAGCAATACCATTGCTGGGTCTAGATCCTAAAGATATCCCAAAAAAGAGAAAATGATCTATTTGTACAAAAATATTTATAGCAGCTCTTTTTGTGGTGGCTAAGCATTGGAAATCAAAGGAATGCCCATCAATTGGGAAATGCCTAAACAAGCTGTGGTATATGATTGTAATGGAATATTATTCTGCTACAAGAAATGACAAGGAGGATGATTTCAGAAAGTCCTGGGAAGACTTGTATGAACTAATGTATAGTGAAGTGAACAGAAGTAGGAAAAACACAGTAATAGCAATATTGTTTGATGAAGAACTATGAATGACTTTCATAGCTATTCTCAGTAATACAATGATCCAGGACAGCCCCAAAGGATCGCTGATGAAGCATACTTTGTACCTCCAGAGAAAGAACTGATATTGATTGAACACAGACTGAAGCATGCTATTTTCACCTTCTTTCATTTTTTTTCTTTTATTCAAGTTGTTTTACATAATTGCACATGTATAACCTATATCTGATTGCTCACCACCTCAGGGAGAGGGGATGGGAGAGAGGGAGGGAATGATAGAATTTGGAACTCAAAACTTTAAATAAAAATGTTACTTTTAAAGAAGGTGCAACAACAGCAATAACTGTTAAATGATGTTCTGGTGAGGACATCAATGCATAATAAAGGAAACTATAAAAAATTTTCAATTAAGGGCCTCAGTTGCCATCCTAGGCCGAACCATATACCTAAAACTGTCCCTTCTACAACATATCTCACAAATGCTCATCATCTAGCCTTTACCTGAAGGTCTCCAATGAGTACACATTAATACCAACTTCCTAAGAATGGCCTTTCCTGTGCCCCTCAACTTCCACAATTATTACTTCTTCCTCTTGCCTCCAAATTTATTTTGCATATATTTTATACTTTTTTATATTTATCCTTAATGAAAGTTCATCTTATTAGATTTCTACTTTTAATGTATGACTATGCTGACATCTTGGTCTGTGCTAGAAATGCAAGTGTAAAATTTGAACATATTTGTTGAAATTAAAATAGCTTTTCATCTATTGCCCAACATCATAACCAATAGGATGGCGCTCTTTCAAATAAACTATTGCTTGACAGTAAGCATGGGGCAGCTAGATGGCTCAGTGGATAAAGTGCTGGACTGGGAGTTAGGAAGACCTGAGTTCAAATCCTGCCTGAGACTCTGAATAACTATATGACCCTGGGAAGTCACTTAACCTAGGAGGTGGCTAGGTGGCTTAGTGAATAGAGTGCTGGGTCTGTAGTCAGGGAGAACTGAGTTTAAATTCAGCTTCAGAAACCTACTGGTTGTGTGACCCTGGGGAAATCACATAGCCTCTGTTTGACTTAATCCACTGGAGAAGCAAATGGCAAACCACTCCAGTAGCTTTGAAACCAGCTGTAGTAGCAAAGAAAACCCCTAGGACAGTATGGCTCATGGGGTCATGAAGAGTTGGACACAGCTGAAGACAACAAGAACTGATAGTAAGCAAGCATGCATAAATAAATAAATGAATGAATGAATGAATGAATGAATGAATGAATGTTGTAAACTTGATCACTTTCAGATAGATAAAGCTGCTTCAAAAGTCCCTATTCAAATTTGCAAAAACATTAAGGGTTTAACTGAAATATCAACATATTGAAAGTAGCATGTTCTTACTGAAAATTTGAAATCACTTGCATTCATAAGCAAATAAAATAAAACTGAAATCTCTTGGATAATGCATGTGAGGCCATTAGTTTCTTATGAGATTTACCTTCGAATAAGATATACAGTAGAGAAAGAGTTAGGGACCAGTTATGCAGAGCTTTGTTTATATTCCTCTCCCGAAGTCAAAGTGAAAAGTTTCAAATATTAATGGCTTTAAATGTTTCTCATATATTTAGTTCATGTTTATCCCTTTGTTCGGTTTTTTTACCTTCTACAAATTGATCAGTTTTGACATGATTTAGAATATATCTTCCAAGATTTTCTTGTTGCTACCTATCTTGAAGGTAATGAATCATCAGGTAATAGAATGTGTAACTTTACTGATGATTCTAATTCTGTATATTTTGTACTCAACAGGGTCTTTTATCAAGTCTTGTGAATCTGAACAGTTTGACACTAGCTAGAAATTGCTTCCAGTCATATCCAGTGGGTGGTCCATCTCAATTCTCTACCATCTATTCCCTCAATATGGAACACAACAGAATCAATAAAATTCCATTTGGAATTTTCTCCAGAGCAAAAGTATTAAGCAAGCTGAATATGAAGGTAAGAATTTCTGTTATGTGGAGAATCTTTGTTGGTAATTCTTTGGGCACTGGTAACAATGCAACTTGAAATGCACATGTGCACACACATATTTGGACAAATTACATACGTTTCTGTGACATGTAGTGTTACAATCCTATGGTTTGGTTAGATAGGTAGATAGACAGATCTAGACTCTGTGTGTGTGTGTGTGTACACACATATGTATTTACCTCTATTCCTCAATATAACTACTAATAAAAATAGGTTCATCCTTGAAATCTTGGTCATTGGCAGAAGTTGGTGATTAGACATGACAGTTGTGCTAATTTTAGATATTTAGAATGAAGCAATAGATTTAGAAGCAAAGTAATACAATTCATTTTTCAATTTAATAATACATTTTGATAGAAAGGATGATGTTGAATAGGTTTGACAGCTGTATGAAAATTAGACTTTTTGAGTCTTTTTTTTCTTTTTAAAAATCTATAACAAACCTTGTCTTAAATCTCCCTTAAAATATTATGTCATATGTTAACAAAGCTTTTTCCTCAAAGCAATTTCAAAGGCTAAATAAAAGCCTTTTTCCCCCCTTTTTTTTAAAGAAGAAAACTTTTTTATGCCAAAATTATTTAATATGTCAAGAATTAAAATGTTTGGCTGTTGTTGTTGGTTTTTTTTTTTTGCTGGTTTTTTTTTTTAACTAGAATAAAAAGCAGTAAGCTTAAACTTTTAAAATAAGTGACAATTTTTAAAGAGAAACTTTGAATTTTCATGTTAATATGTTCTATTTGGAGCTTCTCTTATGGATTCTGTTCTTAAATGAAAGGCTAGAGATTTATTCATTTGTGTATATTTTCAATTGTCATCTCGTTAAAGCCTTTATTTTTTTCCCTCTTTTCATTCTTAACACTTCTGACCAGTATTAAAAGAATTCATGACTTATTCCTAGTTTCTTTCTGAGATTTAGTTTCTTTTTTTCCCTTTTGTGCCTATTCATTTCTTAGGTATGCACATAGATTCTTAGAATTGAGAAGATATGTCTTTATTAGCCTCTCATCTAACTCAAGAATCATCTCTATAGTATTTCTGACGAGGTTTTATTTCTGAAAAGCCATTACCCATCCAATACTTGAATTCCAATAACAGTCTAAGTTTTTATACATGTTTTCCCCTCCCAAATAAACCATCACAACAACCAAGATCTTTGAAATAATAAATGGTGTTCCATTCATAGTTTATAATTTAAATTGCAAATGATTGGGAACGGTTTCCCATCATGATCTTTAAATAGAAGTCTTCTGTTTGTTTTTTTGGGAACTCTCTGGACTTTTAAACAAAGTATATAAAGTTTTTTTTCTTTTAAAATATTTTCATTTTATATTATAAGGCCATAGAATACAGAAATAGGATTTTTTTTAAAGGTTCTCCTGTAATAGTCCCTCCATCCTTCACTCCTTGTTTTTCTATTTTGAATGATGTTTATTTTTTTTAATTTCTAGGACAATCAGTTAACTTCCCTTCCCTTGGACTTTGGGACTTGGACCAGTATGGTAGAATTGAATTTAGCTACCAATCAGCTCGCAAAAATCCCTGAGGATGTGTCAGGGCTTGTTTCTCTTGAGGTGAGCCTATGAGACAATGCAACTTCTTCCATTCCTTCTAGAATTAGCCAACTTACAGAGTCTTAAATTAAAATAGCAGGTTATAGTTGGGCAAAGATAGTAACTAAATATGGCAGAATCCTATAACAAACTTACCCTTGTTCTCTGATGAGATTTAAATTCAGTCTCTGTTTATCTAGAGATAGCCATGCATACCGTCCTGGATTGTTCATATATTTGAAGGCCATCAGTAGTTTTGTAAAAGTGTTTACCTCAATTTTAATTGGTCTATATTTACTCCCAAGAGGTATGCAAGTAGAAAAATTAACATTTTTATCTTGCATAATTTAATTCCATATGACATTTTGAAAGGCTTTTTAAAAAATGGATCATCTTTTATCATAGTTAGTAGACCTTTGTTGTTAATTATTAAAATATTAAATGTAAGTAGTGGTATATGAAAGCATTGGCTCGTTCATTCTTTAGCAATTTAGTGGAAACTAATTTCACCTCTAGCCTTTTTTTTCTTTAAAATAGGTGAGTCTTGTTCTGTTTAAGTGAAAAATACTTTCGTTTTCAATGGCTATAATTGTATCTCCCAAAATGAGATTTTAGGGATATATATTATTATTTAACAAAAATTATAGTTTTTCACCCTTTTAAAACAGAATAATGCTATGTACTTTATACACTCTCACCATAATAATAAAAACTGACATTTGTACAGTATTTTAAAATTTACAGAATTTTTTACATGATTATCTCCTTGGAGTTTCACAACAACCCTGTAAAGTAGGTATTATAGTTATTATTATCAGTATTTTACAATTTAAAAATGGAGGTTCATCAAGGGTAAGTAACTTTGCCTTGATAACATGTCCAGTAAATGGGAGCCTTAGGATTTAAAACTCCTTTACCTGACATCATTGGCCCTCCACCTGCTCTTTTAGTAGAATAGGGCTTTTTATTAAGTTCTGAGTCACACAGTGTTCATATAGAATTCATTCCCTTTCTTTTGCATTACCTACCAGAAACCATTTCTCCATTTCTCTCTTTAGGTTCTAATATTGTCAAACAATGTTCTAAAAAAGCTCCCTCATGGCCTTGGAAACCTTCGGAAGTTAAGAGAATTGGACCTTGAGGAGAACAAACTAGAATCCTTGCCGAATGAAATTGCTTACCTTAAAGATTTACAGGTAAAGTGATGTTATAAGAATTTGTTCTATTTGCTATACAATATATGTTATATGTCCCTGGATTAAACTTCACTCTTGAATTTGGCCTGTATCTTGAATCAGTTTCCTCATCTTGGAATCATAAGGATGAAAGTCTTGAGGGCTCATCTAGTCTATTAATTCAGATTAACATTCAGTAGATACCTACGTTCAGGCCAGTTGTTAAGGACAAGTGAAAAATATGGATCACAACTTAATCCATAACCTTTAAAATTTCACGATAACCCTGCCTCACTTGAAATGCAAAGAAAAGGAAAGAAACAAATGTGTTTCAATACCCCTATGAGAAGTAAAATACCTAGACCACAAATACTTATAGTGAGTGTATTTTGTAAAATAACCTGTCAGATGTGATCAAAGTGTATAAATTTTGAAATCAGAGGACTGGGTTTAAATCTTAGTTCTATTCCTTACTATGTGTTTTACTTTGAGTAAATCACTTGAGGTTCTCTGCACTTCTTAGGGAATTGATCTGCACAGGAGTCAGTGCTCCTTTATGTACAGTCAATCCCTGTGTCAAAGTGAGAGGCTTTATACGCTACATCAAGTGTAGCATTTTGCTGTCTAGTGCTAATGTCCTAATGGGACTTGTGATAACTTGTATTCTTTGTACATCAAAAGTGGTCTTGGGTCACCATATTTGTGTCCTGCATGGTGATATTAGTAAGTGTTCCACTGGTTTTGGTGTGAGGAGTAGGTGCTGGTGATTCATGAGTATAGAATAGTCAGGTGGCATGGGAAGACTTGAGATGTTCTCCTATTTCCTTGAGCGGCAGTGGCTCCCCTCCTGCCCTCTGTAGAGTCATCCAAAGCTAGGAGTCTTGCTCACAGCAAGGAATATCCTGAGGCCCCATAAAGCCACATTTATGTCTTTATGTAAATCTAATCAACTTCTTCCTTGGCCATCACCCCAAACTTTGACCCTGAAATATCCTATGAGCTGAAGTTCATGACAGTGGCTGGGATCTGGAGCCTCTTGATTCTCTGCATTCAAAAGATTAATTTATAAAATAATTCTAAAGAAGTGGGTGCTTTTTATTTTTTTGAATGAGAACAATTCACAACTTCTGTAAAGGTTTTATTTATTTATTTATTTTTTTTTAAGTGAGGCAATTGGGGTTAAGTGACTTGCCGAGGGTCACATAGCTAGTAAGTGTTAAGTGTCTGAGGCCAGATTTGAACTCAGTTACTTCTGACTCCCCGGCCGGTGCTCTATCTGCTGCACCACCTAGCTGCCCCTCTGTAAAGGTTTAATATAGTCCTGTTATATTTTCTATAAATGTTTTTCTGCAAGAATGTATTTTGTTAATTTAGCAGATATATATTCTATAGGAGAAATATATAACACTTTCCTTTTAAAAATGATTAATCCTTCAGAAATTAGTCCTAACAAACAACCAGTTGAATAACCTTCCCAGAGGAATTGGTCACCTTACCAATCTTACACATCTTGGCCTTGGAGAGAACCTACTTGCTCATCTTCCTGAGGAAATTGGTATGAAGTAATTTCTGATCATTAACTTTGTACTGAACAAACTTGGTGGAGCAGTATTTATGATTCAGTAATATGAACCTTTATTTGTAAACCCATATAACTATGTTAGTGTTGTAATTACCAAGATTTAGATAACTTACTTTGTAGTATCCTTAATGGTATTAGTACTTCAAAAGGACACAATATTTTCTGTGAAATAGATTATTTCCAGGATATTTAATATTACTGACAGAGATTACATATAATCTTAATGTATAAAAGGAATTGTATGCCCTTAATTTAAGGCAAGCATTTGTGGGAGATGTTTCTTGACTTAAAAGCCAAAAGGTAATTTCCTCATGGGATCCTATGAAAACTTTCATTTTTATGATTATTTACTTTTTAAGAGTAAATTCTATGTACTATCATTTGCGTCTCACAACAGTGGCATGAAATGGGATGGGCAGGTCCTGTTTCCACTTTTCAAAATACAAAACTGAGGGTTATAGAAGTAACTTGCTAAAGGTCATTTGGCTATTAAGTGATATGTTAGAGATTTGAATCTGAGGACATGTAGACCCAGTATTCTTCCACTATGCTGTGATGTCCCAGTGGCCCCTAAATGGTGCCATTTAGTAGAGAATGCAAAATTTGGGAATTTAGAAAATCAAAGGATAACATGAAGGTTTCTAGCATATTTGAATATCTAGTGGATATTTGGCCCTCATAAGAGACTTTTTGTTTACATATCCCCAAGATAGCCCAAAGAAATATATTAAAGCTCAGTGGTTTGATTATGCCTTATTGACCATGTGTACCCTAGCTTAATATTTTGACAAAGTTTGTGAACATTTATAAACTGGCCCTATCAATACATAGAGAAATTATGAGAGGCAGCTCCAGGAAGGATCTCTTGATACTGTAGGAATTTCAGGAGCATCCAGAAAAGAGGCTGGGAGGAGGAATGAATGTATAGACAGAAGCAAATTTTAGTCAACAATCATCTGTTTATTAAGTGCCTCCTGTTTGCCAAGTGTTGTATAATTATTTATTAATTTTATTTATTCAGGTACACTGGAGAACCTAGAAGAACTATATTTGAATGACAACCCTAACCTTCATGGCCTTCCTTTTGAGTTGGCTCTCTGCAGCAAACTGTCAATCATGAGTATTGAGAACTGTCCACTCAGTCACCTTCCACCTCAGATTGTTGCAGGAGGACCATCTTTCATCATTCAGTTTCTAAAGATGCAAGGTCCATATCGTGCCATGGTCTGATGCAAATCAGTTGGTCCCTTACACTGTATAAATCATAAACTGCATTAATGTTGTCTCATATCTATATCTGTATCTGTTTGTAGATATTGATATATATATGGCAGATTTATTATGACTGCATTATGTGTTTCTGCTAATAGAGGAATCATAGCCATTTAGATTTTTTTTTATTCTGTATAAAATGCTTGTTTGAGTTTTCTTTGCTGAATTTGATGGATTTTTGTCTGTTGAGTCATATGTAATACCAGTTCACTTAATACATTTGCCAACAAATTAAAAAATTATTAAATTTAAGGGACAAAATTAGTATTGTTAGATAGACTTTCTATTAGAAAAAACAATGTACAAATATTTGTTGCAACTTTTCATATTCATTTTTCCCTTCTCCTTGTCAGAAACCTGTAATGTCATATGTCCTAAAGATAGAATTTTTCTTTTAACTTATTTTGAGATTTGAAACAGAAATGGTTTTTTATATATTGTTTACAGTCAGAGTAAATCACTGGATTTTTTAATTTGTTTTGATTTGCTCTGTTTTAATCAATCATAACTAGAATTTATATGCTTCTGCTGAAGAATTTGTATCAGCTAGTTTATATACAAAACATATTTGCTCAATGAAATAAGTGGTAAACTGAAAAGATGCAGCCAAAATGCTTGAATTCTTATAATTATGCTTCTCTGAATTATCATTTGTGAGGCAAAACATATCTGAACTGAGCCTTTGGGGAGGGTTGGGGGAGAGGAAAAGGGAAATGACATCTTTTCTAGCACAAATAGCCTTTTCAGATTGGGGAAAGAAATATATAATTGGTTCAGTGAAAAGCAATTATTGTTTTGGGAAGTTGCAGTTACACAAATTACAGATTGATTGGCAAGAAAATCTCATCCACACACTTTATGTATAAATATACAATCCTATATAGATATGTATTTATTATGACAAATGACATCAAGTAATGTTGAGGATTTCTCCCCATCCTTGTACAATGAAATGAATTGAATGTCTCTTACTTTTTAAACACTGCAATATATGTAAGTTTTAGGGTTATTTAACAATGTACTCTGGTTTTATATCTTGACTTGCCTTGTACATCTTTCAATCCTGGAATTTCTGCATCCAAGCACAATATCTTTACACTGTGCTGTGTTGCTGCTGAACTAAATGCACTTTTCCTTATATTTGGGGCACTAGCTTCAAACAATTAAGTTCAGTTTCATGTATCATTTGTTTTAACTTCACCCTTTCCCTCAGTAGTTACTTCAAGTGGCACATGTTGAGTTGTGCAAAGAAGCTGTTGATAGCTCAATGGAAATACTTTGAGTTGTGCATGTACTCTCTGACATCTTTTCTTTTTCCACATTGCATTAAGGCTAACAGAGTTGTCTAAGTGGCACACATTTCCTACAGTACTGTTCTTTTTGTAATGCCAGTATAAATTATTTTCATTATCGTGGAGACTAAAAGGGCAGTTACATTCCAATTGATATCCCAAAACTCCCCTTTGTAATGGATATAAATTGTCGATTGCTATTTGACTAATGCTATTTAAGTAGGAATTATATATTTTGAACAAATCTATCAATTATTGGGATGGGGAGTAAGGTGGTATTGTCCCCCCCCCAAAAAAAAAAACCTCAGTACAGTTAAGGATTGTACTGCTCTAGGCTAGAATCACTCTTCTTATTTATCCAACGTTTTCATAAAGAAAAAGTTTTAAATGGAAGGCAGGTGGAGATATAAAACCCTAGGGGGCTTAACTGTGCTGTAAAACTATTGTAGATGTCACTGGTTTTTACCAGGTAATATGTTTTTTCTCTTTTTCCATCTATGTGGCTTTTCAGTTTCAATTTTGTTTATAAGAGAATTAGCTGATTACTGCTCTAAGTAGAGCGAAGATTTTTTTTCCCCTCCTCTCAGCATAAAGGTGTTAAAATATGAAAACGCTGAAACCTGGACTTTGAAGACCATAATCTAACTTCTGAAAAATAATTGGAAAGATGTGTGGTCTTATAGCTCTTTAAAATGAAAATGTCCCATGTCTCTCAAAATCTAGGTGTTCCTTTGCTTTAATAAGGGGAATGTCTTTCTAATTTGTTAACCTATTACAATGAGGCAATTTATTGTAGTACTGAAGCTACCTGAAAAAGAGAAAATGGGGGGGCCATTGTAGAGACTTTTAATGAGCATAAGTCAAATGTCTTCTAATGGCTACCTCCTTTATAAAACAGCACATGGATTTTTTTGCCTCTAGTAGCCAGAAACAAGCATGAACTTTAATTGGGCTTTGCTCTTAAACAAGATGTTTCATATGTAAATAGCTTGATCTGAATTATCACCTTTCTAAGGTGTATTGTTAAAATGATGTATGATCAGAGCTGACCCTCTTCCTGAAATTGCAATGGGATGAGTAGTTGGTTTACCTAAAATAACATGCTTGCTGCTTTCTTTTAAAGAAAATATGACCAGTCTCTCCATTATCCTGTGAATAAATAAAACAAAAAAATGTAGAAGATGACTACAGTATGAAACAGATCCTTTTTTAAACTTTTCCTTCTTTTAATGTGTGGTAGCTAAATGGCAATGCTACTTACTTTTTAAGGAGGTGTTATGTGTGTGTTTGTCTGTCTGTTTCCAAAGTGGTTATTTCCTACAGTAAAAAGGGGACATACTAAAGAGTTTCATGGAAATAAAGAATACAAATAAAACCAATAGGAGATAGAAGCTCTAGGAAGAAAAATATGCATAAAATGCATTTTTGTAATAGTTCTATTAAAGCTTGGGTACTGCAATTGGAATGAGTTTTAATAATTCACTTGCATATGTCTGATTTATCCTGCTGTATATTTGAATCAGTTAAAATGGGTAAAGTACTCTGTGGCAAAATGTACCTAGTTTTTCAAATCCTCCATTATGCTTTGTGCATCCCTTTGGTTTTTAGTCTGTGTATTGTGCCAAATTTCAGTTGGCAGACTACTTTTGCTCATCTGTACAAATAGTTCGTGATAAGATTCACAATGGAGAGGCAAGCAGTATAACTCAAAATAGGCAAGAGAGGGAATTGATATTGCTAGGCAAAATAAGATAAAATATTTCTTTCTACCAGAATTAGTAGTAAGTTAATGAACCAGATGCCTTAGTTAAAACTTTCCATTTCAGTATTGCTCTGATCTTATGACAGATACTTCCTCTGGAGTCAATTAGTAGAGATTAAGAAGGGTGACAATCTTTAGTGATGCAAGAATTTTTATATTCTGAATGTAAGAAAATCATGGTATTCACCTGGAATTCAAGGGATTAACTCTGAGAGATAAAATTTATAGGACATATCATGAGTGTGTCATGGGTAATAAAGTCAGTACTAATGAATAAGTGAATATAGTGTGGTATGAACTTGATAACAGTAATTATAAGGGGGAAATCCTAAGTTATTAAAAACTTTGAGAAATAAATAGAAAATATAACTTGTGTATGTATGTGTGTGTATATATGTGTGTGTGTATACATATATATATATGAAGTCAGTTTTACTGGATTTAAAATTTATTTAAATAAGAGTTGACTAGTACCCAAGAAAGAAAAATTAAAATCTTTTCTTAATGTTAGTGTTATCTCACATACATTTAACATCTAAGTAAATGAAATTAATCTGAACAAACCAATTATAACTAAGACGTATCTCAGAGTAGGATAATAATGGTGGCTTGGAGGAAAAAAAGGCATTTTCCTACTGAAGGGTGAGGAAGAATAACTTTAAAAGCCTGGTCATAGCTAATAATAAAAACAGCTCACATGTATATATAAAGCTTCTTAAAGTTTTCAAAGTACTTTCTTCACAACAATCTTGTGAGCTAAGTAGTTGGTGCAAGTATTATTACCATCCTTTAGAGATGAGGAAATTGAGACTTAGGTTAAGGAATGAATTTACCCAGAGTCAAACACCTCGTAAATGTTAGAGCCAGAACTCAAACCCAGGTCTTCTGACTCCAAGTCCAGAGCTCTTTCTACTACACCATGCTGCCTCAGATTGTTCTGTGAAGAACGATCCTAAGATTGATTGGATAATAGGATTATGTGAGTGACATTTTCAGCATGTTATATGTTATGGAAACCTAGCAATGATCCTATTTTGAAAGTTTTATTGTAGGATAGTTGGTGCTTCAATGAATGTCCTTTAGATTTCTGTGCAGTCTTGTCCACCTTTGACCGTTGCCAGTGTTAAATAAAAATTAGCATGTTCAGACTTTTGAAAGCTAAGTATACCAGTACCTTTTGCAGCAGCCATATACATATAATTTTCTTCTAATAATTTTGGGGAATACTTTTGTTCAACAAATCTATCCAGCTGGTAAACACTTAAATATGACACCCCCCACCCCCACCTCACTTTGTATTATCTAAAAATACAACATAAGGAAGAGTGTTTCAGGTTACTCTTCAAAGTACCTATTTTTTTCAGTATAAATTTTAATTACAGAAATGATAAAACATGTCATCAAATAATCTTAATTCTCATGAGTTATCCCCTGTTTTCTGACCTTGAATATTAATGCAACCTTTTGACATATCACAGATTACAAAGTCTCCTTGTAGTAATTCAACAATTTGAATGCAGCAAAATATTTTTGTATAGTCAGTAGTGCACCTTAGTTGTATCTTTAATATGCATGTCAAAACTTGCTTTTAATTAGATGTACGGTTGGCAGTCATTTGCACAACATGACAAATTTACAAGGCACAGTTATAATATGATAGTATCTACAAACAATATTTAATGGTTTGGGGTTTTATTCTAGCAAAGATTAATGCATCTTCTGATGTGTAGGTCTTAACCAGGACTACACAGAACTTAGGTTGTGGAAAATATTTGCCCACATTCAATTGTGGTTAAAAGCTAAACAAAATGTAAACAGTCCACAAAAAAAAAAAATGTACTTTTAATCCCACTTGTACTGTTGATTGTTATGTCTATAAAAAAATTGCCTTGCCTTTTTTATAAGTCATTCTGTATTAATTTCATTCATTATAAATAGTATATTTGTAAATGTGCTGCCATTGAGTCTTTTGAAAGGTTTCTAGTGCTATTTGAAGCTGGTTATAAAGTGAACTTTGTGGTGTCATTGATGTCACATGAAAAATGAAATTGAGAGAACTGATTTTCAATATCATTTAACCCTTTGAAGATAAATATATAGAAGGAAAAAATACACCAATTACCTTTTTTCTTACATTGCATGACAGTAACTGCCTCAAATAAAGCCTTGCTTAAATTTTACATATTTACTAGCTATAAAAATAGAAAACATTTTAGCAACTTTTTGCATTCTTTCCCTATGATTAAAGTGAAGCATACTAATTAAATACTACTGGGACATTTGCAGTTGAGACAAAGATGCTACTCTTTGATTTTTATGGTTCTCTCTCTAGTGGTATTTTATCATTTCCTACATATCACACAACAACCTCAATAACAACGGTTGACTCTGTGTGTGTGTGTGTGTGTGTGTGTGTGTGTGTGTGTGTGTGTGTGTGTGTTTCCCTTGCCCCTCACTAGGGAGTTCTAATCCAGTGCTTCAATATTACATGTTAGTGACACTATTGGAAAAGCTTTGGATATGGACCCTGTGATAGACTGTATGCCTTTTGTGACAGAATCAACCTAATTTAATTTGGAGAGGCTTTCCCCTATGTAGGCTGAAGAGTAATGAACTTAACAGTTATATTAATTGAATATTATCAGCTAAATCGTAGAAGTATGAGATATACTTCAGTGAGAATGAAAAGTAGGAAGTGGTAGGTACTCTGATAGAATTATGGATTCCTTGATTGTTCCATTTAAAACTTCTAGGTATGTTTAAAGGTGGAAGATAGTGAATCTAAAGTAGTGATTTGAGGATAAGAAAAAGGAATACAGTATATCAATTATTGAAATGGAAATGATTGAAAATTCATTTTTATTGAAATTCATTTTAAGTAGATTTCAATAGTTCTCAGTGACAAAAAATTTAATAAGAAAGGCGTAATACAAGTAAATTAGAATTTAAAATATTCTACTAAAGGAATATAGAATCATTACATGTATAAACAAGATGAGAATAGTCATAGGAAACCAGATTGGCTTTATAAATGTGAATATCTCCCTACACTATTCTTCCCACTACATTCGCAATTGAAAATGATATATTTCTTCTTTTACTGTTAAGTCTATGAATGACATTTTTTTCTTCTATTTTCTATTTGTTTTTTTTTAACATATAAGGTTATTTTATTTTTTCCGTTACATGTAAAGATAGTTCTCAACTTTTGTTTATACAAGCTTTGCAATTTCAGATTTTTCCCCCTCCCCTAGACAGCAGGTAATCTGATATAGGTTATATCTATATATATACATGTACATATATATATATATATATATATATTTATACACACACACACACACACATATATATATATATATACACATAATAACATTAATTCTATTTCTGCATTGGTCCTGTTATAAGAGAAAAATCAGGGGCAGCTAGATGGCGCAGTGGATAGAGCACCGGCCCTGGAGTCAGGAGTACCTGAGTTCAAATCCGGCCTCAGACACTTAACACTTACTAGCTGTGTGACCCTGGGCAAGTCACTTAACCCCAATTGCCTCACTAAAAACAAAAAAAAAAAAACAAAAAAAAAAAACAAAACAAAAAAAAAAGAGAAAAATCAGAGCAATGATGAAAAACCTCAAAATAGAAAAAAAAACAACAGCACCAAAACCAAAAGAAATAGTATGGTTCATTCAGCATCTATACTCCACAGTTCTTTTTTTTTTTCCTTGGATTTGGAGATCCTCTTTTATCATGAGTTCCCTGGAACTCTTCTGTACCATTGCATTGGTGAGAAGAATATAGTCCATCACAGTAGATCAACACTCAATGTTGATGATACTGTGTACAATGTTCTTCTGGTTCTGCTCATCTCATTCATCATCAGCTCATGCAAGACCCTCCAGGTTTCTCTGAACTCTTCCTACTCATCATTTCTTACAGCACAATAGTATTCCATTGTATTCATATACCACATCTTGTCCAGCCATTCCCCAATGGATGGGCACCCCCTCAACTTCCAATTCCTTGCTACCACAAAAAGAGCAGCTATAAATATTTTTGTACATGTGGGTCCCTTTCCCCTTTCCATGATTTCTTTGGGAAAAAGACCTAAAAGTGGAATTGCTGGGTCAAAGGGTATGCACAGCTTTATCGCCCTTTGGGCATAATTCCAAATTGCTCTCCAGAATGGTTGGACCAGTTCACAGCTCCACCAACAATGAATTAGTGTTCCAATTTTCCCACAGCTTCTCCAACATTTATTATTTTCCTTTTTTGTCATTTTAGCCAATCTGATAGGTGTCAGGTGGTACCTCAGAGTTGTTTTAATTTGCATCTCTCTAATCATTAGAGATTTAGAGCATTTTTTTCATATGGGAATAGATAGCTTTGGTTTCTTCATCAGAAAACTGCCTGTTCATATCCTTTGACCATTTCTCAATTGGGGAATGACTTGGATTCTTATAAATTTGATTTAGTTCCCTATATATTTTAGAGATGAAGCCTTTATCAGAAGTACTGGCCACAAAAATTGATTCCCAACTTTCTGCCTCCCTTCTAATTTTGGATGCATTGCTTCTGTTTGTACAAAAATGTTTAATTTAATATAATCAAAATCATCCATTTTGCATTTTATAATATACTCTATCTCTTGTTTGGTCATAAACTGTTTTCCTTTCCAAAGATCTGATAGGTAGGCTATTCCTTTCTCTCCTAATTTACCTATGGTATCATCTCTTATGTCTAAATTGTGTATCCATTTTGACCTTATTTTTGTATAAGGTGTCAAATGTTGGTCTATGCCTAATTTCTGCCATACTGTCTTCCAGTTTTCCCAGCAGTTTTTGTCAAATACTGAGTTCCTATCCCAGAAGCTGGAGTCTTTGGGTTTATCAAACACTACATTACTAGTGTCATTTACTACTGCATTTCCTGAGCCTAGCCTATTCCATTGATCTACCACTCTATTTTTTAGCCAGTACCAGATAGTTTTGATGACTGCCACTTTATAGTAGAGCTCCAGGTTTGGTACTGCTAACCCACCTTCCTGTGAATTTTTTTTTTTCATTATTTCCCTGGATATTCTTGATTTTTTGTTTTTCCAGATGAATTTTGTTATTATTTTTTCTAGCTCTATAAAATAATTTTTAGGTAGTCTGATTGGTATGGCACTGAATAAGTACATGAATTTAGGCAGTATTGTCATTTTTACTATATTAGCTCTGCCTATCCATGAGCAATTGATATCTTTCCAATTATTTAGATCTGATTTGATTTGTGAGAAGAGTGTTTGGTAGTTGTGTTCATAGAGTTCCTGGGTTTGTCTTGGCAAGTAGACTCCCAAGTACTTTATATTATCTACCATTACTTTAAATGGAATTTCTCTTTCTATCTCTTGCTGCTGGGCTTTCTTGGTTATGTATAGAAATGCTGATGATTTACATGGATTTATTTTATATCCTGCTACTTTGTTAAAGTTGTTAATTGTTTCAAGTAATTGAAATTATAATTATAATATTAATTATAATATATAATATAATAATTATAATATAAATTATAATATGAATGACATTTTTAAAGACATTAATTAAGACTGTAATCCTGACAATGAACTAATGGTATCCTGCTTGACCATATGAAAAAAGAGCCCAGGATTGTGAGTCAAAAATGAATATAATGAAAATCCCATCCTTTTAAGAAGTCAACTTGAAGGACAGTTAGTGACCCAGGAATAATTGCAGTAGATATCTATTGTAAATTCTTGAAGTTTCTCTTTATCGCATTAAAAAAATACATGTAAATAGCTTGCTAGTAAGTAATGTTTTCACAAATCATAGTGTCCTAAAACATTAGAGAATTTTATTGTTGTTTGAGATCACTCCGTTTGAACCCTACTGCCTTTTCATAAATATGCCCTTTAAAATAATTTCCCCTCTTGGCTTCTAAATGTCCATTTGCTTTTTTGTACCTAATTAGTTATCAAAACTCCATTTTGAAGTTGTTGTTTATTATTCTCAGATGAGCAGATCATTTGGTTCCTGTTTAACTGCTGATTTTCCTTTCCTCTTTTCAAAGTTTGAGTTTGGTGAGCGTTATCAGCTTAGATTGTTCTGATTTTATATTTTTATTCACCACCCTTGTTTTTCTAGTTGGTGACAATTCATTACTGAGATAAAGTCCTGAAACCCAAGAAAGAGATCCTCTAAGTTTATAGGTACTAGCATTCATAGAGAATGCTTAACATAGTCATTTGATCCTCATAACTCTGTGAGCTGGGTACTACGTGTATTACCCTTATTTTATAGATGAGGAAACGGAGGCTCCAAGAGACTGGATGAATTGCCCAGGATGATCTCTAATGTATTTGTCAGTAAGTATCAAAGGTGGAATTTGGCAGCAGGAATCTCCTGACTCTCAAATCCATTTCTTTACAGAGTAATATATGTACTCTTTCTGGTTATACCGATTGGTCTGTACTGTATGGCCTCAAATGGATGGATAAAAAAGCACTGCACACAAATACAAAGTGCCAGTCCCTGCCGTGGAGAAGCGTCCATTCTAATGAGGAGGCAACATATGTAGGGAAATAGTGGCCATGAGAGAGATTTTGGTCTGGGGAGTGTGATAGGGATTTTGAGCAGAGCCAACTGATTATCATAACTTTTTTTTCCCCAGAAGCAATTCTTGTATTGATTAAATTTCCCAGATCTAGGATTAGGTGTGGGTGAGTGGGATGCTGAAGATTCTCCATTGTTTGGGAAGCAGCTGTAGGTTTTTGAGTTTACACTTAACCAATCAGGACAGCTTGAGCTCTAGGGTCAGATTTCAAAGTTGTAAACCATTGTATTTCCTCCAGATAGGAGAGGTTAAGTGTCTCAAATTTTTACTTTCTTAAATGCCTGATGTCCAAATATATAAATGTTCATTATAAAGGGAGTTGTATTCAGTATATTTATGATTTACCTTTAAGTTTCAAAAAATAGATATACCATTCTGAGCTAATAATAGCTTGCATTTGTTTGTAGTACTTTACAGTTTCCAAAGTTCATTCCTTAAAATAAGATGCTTAAAGTTCAAGTCATCCTCATAGATAACTTCTCTGAGCCACAGGTTCCTAAAGTGATTTGCCCAAGGTCTCTGGATAAGTAAGTGATCTGACTTGGAGATTGAGCCTAGGTCATAAGGTCATGGATTTAAAGTTGAAAGGGACCTTGGGGGTTTTACAAATAAGAGAAACCCAATTTAATGAGTGAAGATCTTGCAAAGGGAAACTGAGATGGGTTAGTCAGGGAAAATCACAGCAGAAATGTCCCAAAACCTGAATAGAAAACATCTAGAAGGGGTTGGTTAACTGGGTTAAATTCTGGGGAGAGGTAAAAGGGTGGAGGATGAAGCAAAGTTCATTGGATTTAGCAATGAAGAGGTCTAGTGGCCTAAGAGGGCTTAAGGTTGAGAATTGAGTGGGAGGTGAGAAAGTAGAGATAGGGTGTAGGCAATCTGATTACAAAACAGTAACAAAAGAAACTGTGCCTTAAACGTTTATATGACAGTGTCTTCCTAGACCCAGGGCATTTACTTTTAGGACTAAAGAAGATGTATGTTAAAACTGACTAGAAATCTGCTAGTCTTTCTAGTCTACCATACTGCCTTTTTGTTGGTCATTCAGAATATGCTGTTCTTTTAGAAGAAATTGGAAAAGAGGGACCTCAGGATGCACTAAAGCAGCTCTTAATTTCTGACTGCTATCTCTTTTTTACACTGGATATAAATGTATACATATTAGTTATACATGTGGGTAGAGTGTGGGGCCTGGAGTGAAGATCTGAATTTAAATCCAGCCTCAGGCACTAGCAGTGTGACCCTGGGTAAATAATAATCTCTACTTGTTTCTTCAATTATAAAATAAGAATAATAGCTCACCTACCAGGATTATTGTGAGGATCAAATGAAATAATAATTGTAAAGTATTCAGTACAGGGTGGATAAACCTAGAGTTGCTTGAAAGTTTATAGGAAACATTTCCTCCTTATTTATGCTAGCTACATGCTTGCTAATAAATCTGCTACATTCTTAGTCTTTCATTTCAACAGAATTCTGATAAAAAGTAGCTAGCTTATAGGGATAGGAAGGAAAAAAACAACAAAAGCTTAGGTCTTTAAACATTACAGATTCCCTATAATCTGCTATTAATTGATATGTGACTGTTTGTTCTAGGGAACAATTGGATTCTTAGGCCACAATTGTGAGGTGAACTTTAGCTATAGATTAAAGATATGTGAAACTGAGTTTACTTTACAGTTTAAAAAAATGAGCATTGTATTTCCTTTCTTCCTCGGGTTATGCCCAATCATATTCTTGATATTGTGTAGCAATTACTGTTTTATTTTGAATGTGACTGCAAATAATTGTCCTTGGAATAAAGCATTAGAGTAAGTGGGAATATGAGTTCAGGGAGAGTTCAGCTGTATCTAAATGCTCCAGCAGCAGCTTTATCATTTTTTATCAAGTTTCTTTTTTCTTTCATTACATTTTTAACATTCAGCTATGCTGTGATTTTAGTGAGCCTATTGAATTATGCCTATAAGCAAGTATCTCTCAAATGGCACTTCCTGGGCCTTTGCAACTTTCCTTGACAATTACTCTTGTCTCTTCCATTTTGTGTGGGAGGTACCAATGAGGTTTGTTGTCATAATCTAAGTAAATTTCTTTTACCATTCTAATGGATGTTCCTTATGATTTTCTTTGCCCCAGTTTAAATTTCCATATATATACACACACACACACATATGAGTGTGTGTGTGTGTGTGTGTGTATAAGATCATCCATGTAAAATGCATCTTTATGGTAGAATTCCAAATCCAGAGAAACTTTCAAGATCTAGTCCAACTTCTTTTTTTGTTTTGTTTGTTTTTTTGTGGGGCAATGAGGGTTAAGTGACTTGCCCAGGGTCACACAGCTAGTAAGTGTCAAGTGTCTGAGGCTGGATTTGAACTCAGGTACTCCTGAATCCAGGGCCAGTGCTTTATCCACTGTGCCACCTAGCTGCCCCTCAATTTCTTTCTACAAATAAGGAAACAGACCCAGAGAGGGGAAGTGGCTTGTCTACTACCACATAGCAAATTGGTGACCAAACTGAGACTTGAAGCCATGTCTCAACTCCCTATCTGATACCCTTTCTCCCATATTGTATTGCCTTCCCACTCAAAGCTGTGAAATAGTTTGTACTGTTTTGTATATTACATGCTATGCCCAAAATCTGCATTCAGAGTTTTTCCGTTTGACCCTCTTGATCTCCACAAGATAGCCAAAGTAAACAAAATTTGTGATTAATAGCATTGTTTCCCCTTGTACCAGTGGCAATATGAAAGAATATCTCTTAGGGTAATGTTAGCAAATAGCATTTTCAATTTAAACTGTAACATACTGACCTTTTCCACCCCTTCTTTTCTCCTAAGGAAAAAGTAAATTCCAAACACTAAAGGATCACATAAGGAAAAAGTAAACTCCAAACACTGAAGGATCCCATTTAATTTTGACAATTTATTTTTGATAAACTTAAGTGCTGCTTTTACTTTATGTGGTCGTTCATGTTACTAGGTTACAAATGAAAACAATTTTACCCAAAATTTTAGTTTCAGTATAGGATCACAGATCTTTTAAAAAGACTTCAAAAGATCATCAGTCCATCTCCCTGCCTAGGCATGTTAGGCTAGTAATGCCCTTATTTTAAGGGGAAGATAGAATCTCTGAGACACAGTGATGCATCTAAAAATAATATGATATAGTAAAATCAGATGTCTTAAGGGGTCAGCACTATTTCCACTAAGTTAAGCTGATTTGTCAGATCATTCTGCTATAAATTGGAAGAACTGTTTTTGGCTATGATTCTCTTCATCAAGCCTATATCTTCCTTAGAATGACATACATAGCTAGCCAGTTAACCAAAGTGACTGTTCATCATCAGTTTGGCCATGCTGTTGATCAACTCAATCTCACTTTGGAAAATCCTAGTCAATGTGAGATAAGAATGAGATAAGCGGTAGACTACATTTGTATTTACTCAATAAGATTAATCTTTTTTTTGTGTGTGAGATGACTTGTCAGATCATTCTGCATTTTAATTCAGTTTTAATCTTTAACTGGATTGTGGAGGCAGCACAATTTTTAAAAATCTTGTTGCCAGTAAAAGTGAAAAATGATTTTTTTTTTTTGCTTAAAGTATTATTTGGTTTCTGCCACTAGATGGTGAAAAAGTAATAACTGAATTTTCATGATGTTACATAGGCTGGGATTTCTCCTTATTAAATTATTACAGTGCCATGTACCTTGAAAACCTTGTAATTTCTGGAAAATGACCACTGGTGTTAATTATTTGAAGTCTTCAAAAATCTGACCATCCAAGACACCGTATCAGCCTCAGTCATATCTCTAACCATCTCAGTAACTCTGAAGTAGCTATTCTCCTGAATCAGCTTTCTAAATGACTTGTAAAAAAGACAGTGCGGCATTTAAAGGGCACCTGAAAATAAGGCTGCTGCCTATCATGTAGACATCTGCCATCTTTGGAGGAAATTGAAAAAATAGTTTCTACTTTGAATTTTGGTTGTTTCTAACTGATTTGGGCACTCAAAGATTCATTTTAATTTTAGCATAGTTGGTCAACCAGCCAAGAAGAATTTAAATGCCTCCTATGTGTCAGGCCCTCTCCTAAGTTTGGGATACAAAGAAAGGCAAAACGTGCTCTTGTGGAACTTAGAATCTGATCTCGAAACAACATCCATGCAGATAACTATGTATGCCCCCCCCCCCAATAATAATCAACAGAGGGAAGGCACTGGAATTAAAACATTTCCTGTAAAAGATGAGATTTTAGCTGGGACTTGAAGGTAGCCAGGGAAGCCAGAAGGGGCAGGTGAGGAGGGAGAGTGTTCCAGGCATGTGGGACAGCTAGAGAAAATGCCTAGAATTGAGTGAAATGTTTTGTTTTGGGAAATGCAAGGAAATCAGTGTTTCTGGATCAAAGCACATTTGGGGGAGGTTGTAGGGTGTGAAAAGACTGGAAATGTCTTTTGGAGGTGGGGGGGAGAGGAGGGATTAAGTTTTGAAGGTCTTTGAATGCCAAACAGGATTTTGTGTTGATTTTGGAGGTGATAGGGAGCCACTGAAATTTGGACAATGGTTGGACAGACACTTTAGGAAAATCACCACGGTGGCTGAATGGAGGATAACCTAGAATGTGGAGAGACTCATTATGGGTAGACCAACCAGCAGGTTATTTCAACAGTCCAGGTGTGTGGAGATGAGGGCCTGTACCACAGTGGTGTCAGAATCAGAGGAGAGTCCTTCTTTGAAGCTGGAACCCACAATTGCCTCTCTCCGACTTTATCAGATATGTTTATAAATTCCTATGCTTGGTCCTAGAAACTAAGTTTTAACAGTATTCTCGTGCCCTACCAACTTATAACATCTTTGTTATCTTATGCTCTTTGACCTCTAGTTCTATTTTTGAAATTCATTCTCAGCATGCCACATCATTGAAAGACACATCTCCCTTTTAAGTTGCCCTCAGCAATATTCTGGATAGCCTTTAACTACTTGTTTCCCATAGAACCTGTTTTCCCAGCAGTTCTCTTTCAGTGTGAAATCATTTCAAGGAAACTAAACATGTTATATTTGTTACTCAGACAGCTTTTCACAAAATATTAAAAATCAGCAACTCTTACTCAGTCAAGACATTTTCTTTTGATGAATGGCTCTACCATGTTAGTGAGTATAAACAGTGCTGTTAAAATCACACATCTCTCTTTTAGTTGGTTTTATGCATATAATCAATTCCTGTCAGTGACTATAGTCCTATAGGATTTTCATTAAAACTTAGCCTTATGGTAGTACTATAGTTGAGTACGCTTTTCCTACTAAGAAACAGCATACACTTTTTTTGTTCAACAAATTATCATCTGTGAAGCTTCAAATAACTCAATAAATTATAATGCTCTTCACAGCAATAGGTAAGAAAGGTCTGGAGATATGGAAATTGTTGAAGACATAAGTATTGAAGAAAAGAGAGTACTTTTCCCAGCCACCTGTGGAAATTTTAGGGTGTGTCATTTGAAATATTGGGGTGAAGCCTGTCTCTGTTCTAAATTAGTGGGGAGCCAGGCTGGGGTTTCTGAGATATTGCTACTTATAAATTAATGGCTATTTCACCAGTTTTTGGCATTAAGCATTTATTAAATCATATTAAATGTTAGTAAAGAGTTTACCACATTTAACCCCCAGCACCAGAGAGAGAGAGAGAGAGAGAGAGAGAGAGCGAGCGAGAGAGCGAGTGCAAGCACATGGCTCCAAAGAAGCCTTACATTACCTAGAGAGAGAGAGCTTAGCTTTCCTCAGCTAGCATCCACCCCAGAATGTCATTCACCTGTTGACATAAGTCTTCCTTTTCAGATTGCAGTCTCTCTTACACATTGATCAAAGCTAATTGGCTAGCTTCATTCAGTTCTATTGTTTGACCTGACCTGAGGGTAGTCCATTTCCTATGACCTAATGATGTAATGACTTAATGAAGAAGTGTGCAAAAAAGAGTGCTATGCCTCTTTAGAGTTCTATTTCTTTATTTGTAAAATAAGGGGATTGACCTGGAGTTCTGACATGCTGCGATTCCATAAATGTATCTTCATCCTCTGCTGTTCTTGTGAACATAATCCCAAGGGAACATTCCCTGGTTATCACAAGAGTCCTGAGAAAGCCTGGTGAGCAGGGAGAAGGAAGCCTAAGAAGTTAGCCTTAGTGCAGAGTATATTCCACACCCTAAATATCACCTTGCCATTAAAATCCAGGAAAGACAAGGCAAAGCAAGAAGCATTAAGTGCTTAAAATATGTCAGACACAGTGCTTTGTGTTGGAAATACAAATAGAAGAAAAATGAAAGGGAATGGAGGCCAGAGAGTCAGGAGTGAATATGGTTGGCCTGGGTATGTCTTTAAAATGGAAGAGGGGCAGGGAGCTGGGAGGAACTCACCAAGGGGGAAAAGGGGTCAATAAAGCCAAGGAATGGCTGGGGGGACTGTAGGCACTGAAGGAAGTTCCAGGATGAGAAAGCAGCTGAGGTAGAGTGGCAAACTCTAGTGGGCTGGGGACTAAAGGATGGGTAGCCTTGACCTTTCCCCAAAATGGAGGCCCCAGGAAGAACTCAGCAATGGGAAAGAGAAGTTGTCATTGTGGAAGGATATTCCAGGATGAGAAGGCTCCAGGCAAGGCAGTGAGGTGGTACAATGAATAGAGGGCTGGGCTTGGATTAAGAAAGACCTGAGTTCAAAAGCAGCCTCAAACATTTTCTAGCTGTGTGACCCTAGGCAAGTCTCTTAACCTTGGTCTGCTTTAGTTTCCTTAACGGTAAAATGTGGATAATAACAGTGCCTACCTTGTGGAATTGTGAAGATCAAATGAGATAATAATTGTAAAGAACTTGGCACAGCACCAGTCATGTAGTAGGTATTATGTAAATGTTTATTCCCTTCCCAGGTTGTGATGGAAGAAGAGAAAGGAGAGATAACACCAGGAGGACCTATCTCACAATTCCATCTCTCTCCTTTCAACTGGGTTCTTGTTCAGATTATCTCTGGGGTATGTAAGGGGGTGCTTAGGGGAAGGGCCATTGAAACAGAGGAAAACCATAGCTTCTGCCAGATCTGTTTTTTGTCAAGTAATAACTAGTACTCTTGAGTACCAGAATGTCCTCCCTCACTCCTTTCCTCTTCATCATCCTTAAAGCAAAAGCAATAAATAAATAAATAAATAAATAAATAAATAAATAAATAAATAAATAAAAGAATTACAGAATGTTAGAAGGGACCTCAGTGACTTTCTAATCCAACTCACAGCTGAACAGGAATTCTCCTTCCCCATCCCTGACAAATGGTTGTCCAGCTTGAAGACCTTTAGAGTCAGAGGATCCAGGTTCAAATCTTCTGATACTAGGTGCAAGTCACTTCCTTGGAGCTTCTTTGAAACCTTCCTAGATCTTAGTTTTTTCATCTCTAAAATGATGGGGTTAGACTAAAAAAACCTCTGATATCTCTTTAAGTTCTAGATATGTGATCCTATTAGTGCATTTGTAACCACTGGGGTTGATTTTTTATGGGCTGGTAAGTAGACATGCAGAACTGCCAACCAGTTTTACTCTACCTACCTTTTGTGGTCTAGGTTATTAGGGGCATATGTTTCTCTCTAGTCATTCCCTTGGCCTCCTCTCCTTGGATATGTTTCTTTTCAAACCAGACTTGTGAGCAATAGCAGATGCTTACTTGCCTCAGAAAAATTGGGGAATAAAATAATTATGATTGTCAGAGACAGCACCAGAAACATCAGGTCCACCAAATAAATGTTCTCAACATTGTCACCAATCCCCATCACAGGTCTGGATCACCTGAATTAAAATACCTAAGAGGTCACAGGACTTTTGAATGCAACCTTTCTGGGGGCCAAGTTGATTCTAGGACTCATCTCATACTGTCATCCCAAACCCACCAGCTAAAACCTTTCCTAATTTAAGAACCTAGTTGATGGCTGCACTGGCTCGGTCATGTGCACTGCATGCAAAATGGGCGCATTCCTAAAGACCTACTCTATGGTGAGTTAGCCTCAGGCCAAAAACCTGCTGGACACCCCCAGCTTCACTACAGAGATGTATGCAAGCAAGACTTGAGGGCTCTGGGAATAGACATCCGCAGCTGGGAGGAGATGGCCAACGACCGCTCCCAATGGAGTTCTGTACTCAGGAGCAGCTTGCGCGCAGCTGAGATGGGCCTTCAAGCTCGGGAGGAAGAAAAATGAATGAGACGCAGGAACCGACGGGCAATAGAGAGCTCAGTTCTCCGATGTCCTCGTTGCGGCAGGAGCTGCGGCTCCCATATCGGACTGCACAACCACACTGTGGCCTGTGGCTCTTCAAGGTGCTGATCCATGGTCATCCGAGACTGGTGGAAGCCTACTACTAATTAAGGGATAATGCCCCCAGACCACTGAGCCAAACCCCTAGCTACCATTCAAGAATAGGTATATTCATTTTATCTGTTCCATCCTTTTAAATCTCTTGCACACTAGCCATGAAGCTTACAGTTTAGCCCACTGGGAAGACTTGCCAGGACCCCCATCCCTCTGTTCATAAGACTTGATCCTTATGAACAGAGAACTCCAGGAACATCAGCCTTACTGCATCATAAAGGCCTAAGGGGAGAGACTGATGGACAATCTGTTTTAAATCTTCCAGGGCTATATAACCTGTCCCAGTCCCCACTTAAAAGAGGCAGTCTTATTTGTAATTCAGTAAAGAAGAGCCATTTAAAAATCTAGGTATTGAATATAGGATCTCTAAAACCAACTGATTCCAATAAGCCTTTGAGCTTCCTTCTTAGTCTGGGGTGGGGGAGCAAGTACCAATAGCTTATTATGGTCTATATTATTTAGAATCTTCTAAGTTCTCCCCATCCTATGTATCCCTAAAAATAGATCGATTGATGGATGGATGGATGAATGGACTGGACTTTGAATTTTCTTTGGACTGATCTCCTAGCCCTTGTATCTCACATGAGCCACCATCTGATTTCAGGGTTCTGCCACTGTGTCCTTAACCGGCCTAGACAGCATTACATTTTTGATATAATGGTAGACATGTGTGCCCTCAGGATGTAGAGCCTTATTTAGGTCTCTGACCATTAAACTTTGACAATAAGAAGGGGGAATAAAATAATCTTGGGGAAGGATGAGTAAAAGCAGACTCAACCACAGAGACAGAGAAAAAAAAATATTGGTGAGATCAATAACCTCATAGCATTCAACTGAAGCCCTTTTTGCTGGGTGTTCCACTTTAGCATGCTAATGAGATTAAGAGTAGCTACAATAATTGGCATAACTACTTTATTCAACCCTAAGGTGCCAATTCTCCTTCTTCATTGGCCACATAGCATTATTAAAAGGCAAATTCATATAATGACTTCAGGTCACCTTTATCTTCATTTTTAGGGAGGAAATCTTTTACCCCTCCCTCCCCCTTGGAACTTGACATTGTTTACTATTAAATACAAGGGATGGTTCATGCCACTCAGAAGGTTTTGATTTAGTCTCACCCACAACAGAAACAACACCCTTATAAAGCCATTGAATGTCCCCTGGTATAATTGTGACTTGACCGCCAATATGTAGCAGTCAACAATAATAATATATTATTATATATTTGGCCATCCCTCCCTTTCTATTGTAAAAAATTATTTTAACTGGTGGGCCTAGTCTGTGAACTCCTGGCTATCTGACTGCTTTTAATTTAGTATGGGCCGTTTATAAATTCCCCCACTGCTTCTCCCAGACTACAAGAAACAGCCTCTTCCAATTTAACAGCAAAGGTTTTATATTTATGAGAATAAACTTAAAAATAAGAATAAAGCAAGAAATACAACCTGACTGCATTTTAAACTTTTTTTCCTGCTATCTGTGAGTCTCTCACCTGAGGGTATGCTGGCTGCTACTGCTGGGCTGCTGCTGCTATAGCCATGCCTCACTTGGACCAGTTCACCTTCAGCCCTCTGCAAATTTCTCAGTCCTCTCCCTTTCACTCCTTTTCTCCTTCACTCTAGCTCCCCTGCGCTTCTTCTCCCACTGACTGACAACTCTCTTCACTACGCCCTTTTTGCTAGCTCTCCTCCACTTTTACTGTCAGCTCCCCTCTGTAGTGTCCTCAGTATTTGCTCTCCTTTCTCAGTCCTCTCCTTTCACCGTCTGCCCCCCTGCCCCATCTGCTCTTCCCTTTTCACTACCTCTGCTCCTGAATATAAACCCTTCTTTCTTACCGGACCCTCAAGCTGACCACAACCCCTCACACCAAGCAGAATCACTGACTGCTCCCAGGGCAGGTGTCCAAGGCCGACAGTGGCACTAAGCCTTTGTGCTGTGTGCGCCTGGAGCCAGGGCTGGGTGGAGCAAGCTCCTGTGTTTCTCAGGCCCTTATATGGGGAGGGTGTGTGTGGGGGGTGGGGGTGGGGGTGGGGCTGCACGTGGTGCATGTGCCTGGGTCGGTTTCCGGTAGAACAAGTTGCACTGGGGGAGGGGTGGGCCATTCGGGGCTTCCGAGGCTAATTTCAGCTGCTCACACTATACTATAATAACTCAGATATATAACTTCCAGTTGCCTCAGAGTCTTTCAGCTAAGATAACCTGAACTCTTTGGGAACCTTGGCTTACAGGAACTCATTCCAAGAGACCCTCAAATTTAGACACAAAGACTTGCATGGATTCAGATAACTTAAGTGGGGTGGAGATATTTTTATATTTGATATTTTTTGATATTTTGAGGAAATTCTGAATTTTGTGGTGCAGAAGGACTCTTGCAACCTTGGTCTCAGATGTTCTGATACAATTTTACTGAAACCTATGTAGGCTATTTATCAATCATCTTATCCACCCAGTGTTTTAAAGGCCACATCCAAAGTTCCAAAGTTCCAAAGTTCAAGGACAGTATCCTTGTCCTTTGTCTACCTAACATGGACATTGTGGGTCAACATCATGGATGTCATTCCTCCTCTTATCATCTCCAGAACACCTGTATATGTGGACGGTTCTGTTTATCCAAATGGTTATTGGGGTTGCTTCAATATCCACTCAAAATTCACCAATTAATCCTACAGCTATGGCCTGATGCTATTTGAGGGCATTGTCAATATAGCTCTTCTATAGATGACAAAAGGAGCCAAACAGTGCTTTTGGTATTTCCAGAATATTTTTCCCAATATGTATCTTAATAATTCTATTGGATTCATAGGAACCTTCTCTTTATTCCAAAAAAAGGAAGTCTCTATGTATTCAAAACAAAGTTTTTGCCACTGTGGGGGAGGGTGTATGAAAAAAAAAATCTCTTTCTAGCCAGTCAGGGTTCCCTTTCTTCCACAACAACTTTCTTCCAATTAAAAAATTATTTTAGGGGCAGCTAGGTGGCGCAATGGATAGAGCACCGGCCCTGGAGTCAGGAGTACCTGAGTTCAAATCTGGCCTCAGACACTTAACACTTACTAGCTGTGTGACCCTGGGCAAGTCACTTAACCCCAATTGCCTCACTTAAATAAAAAATTAGCTGGAAGGCAATTAACAAAACTTAAACCAAACAGCAGAAATAACAAACAAAATATCTTAGTTCAAGGCACAATTAAATATTGTGGGATGTCACATACAAATTTATTAAACCGTACATATTTTTTGACCCAGCTATATCACTTCTAGTCTTATATCCCAAAGAGATCAAAGCAAGAAGAAAAGGTCCTATATTTACAATAATGTATAACAGCTTTGTGTATGTGTGTATATGTTTGTGTAGTGACAAAAATAATAAACTGAAAACTAAGGAAATATCCATCAATTGGAGAATGGTTGAACAAATTGTGGTATATAAATATAATGGAATAAATACTCATGTTGTAAGAAATGAGGAAATAGATAATTTTAAAGACATGGAAAGACTTACAGGAACTAAGAGTGAATGAGCAGAACCAGAAGAACAATTTATACCATCCCATCAATGTGAAAAATTTCAATTTTGAAGACTTGCATAAACTGACAACTAATGAAATGAGCAGAATCAAGAGAACAATTTATATTATAACAACACTTTAAAGACAAACAATTTTTAAAGTCTGAAAGAACTCTGTTCAATTCAATGACTACCCACTGTTTCAAAGGATGGATAATAAAGTATATTATCCACCTCCTGACATAGAGGTGATGGACTTAAGGTGTAGAATGAGACATATTTTTTGGACATAGCAAAAAATTTTTCTTGATTAGGCATATTTATTACAATGATTTTGTTTTTCTTTTTTGTTTTATTTTTTAAATGGGGTAGGGAGGTGGGAGGAAAAAAAAACAGGTTTCTGTTAATTAAAGAATAAAATTTAATTAAAAAAAGAAAAATAAATACTGTGGACTAAGCCTAAATTTTATTTAGTCATGAGGTTCGATTTTTTTCTCTCCAATGCAACAGGCACTAAGGGAAGCATAAAATGAAATTAAAATAACTTTAATAATTAAAGTTATAATATGGGGATAAAAATGACATAAAACATAACTCTTCTGCAGCCAGAAACCAAAGAAAGTTCAGATAGTTTGAGCTTAAGGAACCATTTCTGACAACCTTGTCTAACTCCTGGGATTCATCCTTTTTAATTCAAACCACCACACAGGGGAAACACTAGGAGAAACTAAGGAAAAGGAGAGAGGGCAGGCTGTGTCCACAATGGCTGCAATAAATAGGCCCAGGGGCATGACCAAACTCCCTGAGAAACCTATGTAAATGTATCATATGAAACTACAAATGAATCAATAATTCTCTCCTTTAAAGCTGAATCCCAGCCAGAAGTCTCAGTCTGGCAGATATAGCAGTTTTAAATCTATCTCCACTCCCTGCCATTAGCAATCCCTTCCTCCCTCCCAACTTCCCAACTCCCAACAAAGACTGCATTCAAACAATAGCTCATGTAGGTCAACTATGCAGTTAAGCAACAACTTTATCACATTTGCTTATTAATTGTGACACTAATAGGTTGGTTTACATCCTTTGAAAAGTAGAGCAAGACCAATAAGATTCTTTCTTTCTTTTTTTTTTTGATTGGCATATAGGCCTGTCTACATGCAAAACTGATTCTGTGGCCAAGAACCACAAAGGCTCACAAGGGAAACAAATTATAATTGAAAGGCATAAGAGAGAAATTGATTGGTCCTCTAGACTTTAGGCAAGCTTTTATTTCCTAACTTTCTGGAGAAATATAAACCCACCAATCAGCTGGAAGTCATCCTAGACTACACAACCTGACTTATGAACTTTCTGCCTGATATCTCAACTCCTTACAAGCCCTGTAGCCCTTCCAGATGTTCACTATCAGAACTCTCTTGCTCTGATAACTTTAGTGGCCCTAAGGAATTCTCTGCTAAATCTAAAGAATCATATGGGCTCTGCCCCCCTATTTCTCCAATACTACTTTTCTCTACTTCTGGGTTTCGAAGAGAGGTCAGCTACCTTTGCTCTACCACTAGCAACAAGATGTTTTACCTTTTCTAGGACCTATATGTAGAAAAAATATTTATAGCAGCTCTTTCCGTGGTGTTAAAGAATTGGAAATTGAGATGACCATCAATTGAGGATTGTCTGACCACATTGTGTTCAATGTGATGGAATGCTATTGTGCTGTTAGAAATGATGAAGAGGGTGGCTTTAGAAAAACCTGGGAAGATTTATATGAACTGATACAAATTGAAGTGAGCAGGATGGGGAGAATATTGTACACAATAACAGCAACATGGAAAGATAATCAACTGTGAAAGACTTAGCTACTCTGACCAATACAATGAACCATGACAATTCCTAGTGACTCATGGTAAAAAATTCTTTCTACATTAAGAGAGAGAAGTGATGAACTCTGAGTACAGATTGAAGCATATATATGTATATATTTATGTATATGCATATGTATATTCATTTATTTATTTTTCTTGCTTCTTTTGGCAACATGGTCAATATGGAAATATATTTTGCATGACTTCATGTATATAATGGATTGCCTTCTCAATGGGTGGGGGAGGGGATAGAATGAGGGCGGAAGAGAATTTGGAACTCAAAATTTAAAAATGAATGTTAAAACATTTTTTAATTAAAAAAGTTTTACTTTTTCTTCTCCCTCCCTGTCCTGGACTAAATTCTCAACTCTGTAATTACTACCTTCAGAACTTTCCTACTATATCAAGGAACCTTAATCCTTTAGGTAGCAATATCTTTATTATTCAACCCCCTGAATACCCAGTGACCTTTATAGATTAATCCAAAGGTTTAAGATCAGGTTGTCTTTGTTGTTGTTCAGTCATTTCAGTCATGTCTGAATCTTTATGATCCCATTTGCAGTTTTCTTGGCAAAGATATTGGAGTCATTTGCCTCCTCTCTCTCTCTCTCTCTCTCTCTCTCTCTCTCTCTCTCTCTCTCTGTATTTCAGAGAGGGAAGGAAGGAGGCACATGAAATAAAAAGCAATCTAAATTGAAGGAAGTAGTCAGGCACAATATCTTGAGAAAGTCATGTTTCCATGAGAATGGGAAAGAATATGAGATTCAAACCCTAACATGAAGGAAAATTTGTTAACAATATAACAGGTATTGAAGTGGTCACAATGAAATGAAAGCAGAACATATGAACTGTGGAGGGCTGGGGTTAATGTTGGAGAGTAATAGCAGGGAGAAAAGATTTTTCACCTAAGTAGGCCATGACTCTGAATCATAGGGACAAGAACAGTAATTTGTCAGCCATAGGATGGTGTAAGATCATTTGATTAGGTAACCCCAGCTTCATCCAGGGTCCTCTGATGACATGAGAATAGCATTACTGTTGACAGGGATGGGATATGAGGAATAATAATGGCACCAGATTCCATAGCTTGTTACTCCAAACACTGAGCAACTGGAGGTGGAGGATGGAGATGTCAGAGAGTTTTGGCCAGGTATTTGGGTCACCAGAAAATATCTGGTGATCAAACCCCCATACTGGAATGAATTCATGCTCAACTTCAGCTGCTTAGCCTCATTTAAAGATGAGCACTTGGCTCCTTCTCTTAAGAGTCCCCAGAAGAGTCCCTATAGGACCTCTGACTTCCTAAGGAATAGGAACTCTGGTGTCTGTGTATCCTTGTTGGCACAGACCCTCCAGAATATCTGGTCACCTGGGCTTTGAATGTCCAGTGGTTCTGAAACCTAGGTAGTGACAGAAAATGACTGGTGTTTGGATCCCTGGGATCTAGATAGAGATCATACTCTATGTCATTGCCTTAATTTCATTTCAAGATAAGGGGAGATAGTCCTTGGTTCCTGATCTCAGAATCCCTAGAAATTCAAGTCCTTTAATGGCTCTCCTCTTTGGGAGGGAGGGAGGGAGGAAGGGAGACATCACTTCTGGATGCCAAAGTCATATGGTTTCTTTTCAGGCCAGAGCTCATAATGTCCCTCCCAGCAGGGGTTATCATTCCAATTCTCACAAATCTGAATTGGGATTTGACACTCCTAAATTTGTATCCCAAAAACATCAAAAAAAAAAAAAGGAAAAGGAGATATTTGTACAAAAATATTTATAGCAGCTCTTTTTGTGGTGGATAAGAATTAGAAAACAAAGGGATGCTCATCAATTGGGGAATAATGGCTAAATAAGCTGTGGTACATGGTTATAATGGGATATTATTGTGCTATACAAAATGACAGGCAGGATGATTTCAGAAAAACCTGGAAAGACCTACATGAACTGATGTATAGTGAAGTGAACAGAAGCAGGAGAACATTGTACACAGTAATAGCAATATAATTTGATAAAGAACTGTGAATGACTGCCATTCTCAGCAATACAATGATCCAAGACAATCCCAAAGGACTAATGATGAAGCTATACTATCCACCTCTAGAGAAAGAACTGATACTGATTAAATACAGACTGAAACATGTTATTTTTCTGCTTTATTTCTTTCATTTTTTTCTTTTATTTGAGTATTCTTGTACAAAATGACTAATATGGAAATGTTTTACATAACTGTACATGCATATCTGATTGCTTGATACTCAGGGAGGGGGTAAGAGAGGGTGGGATAGAATTTGGAATTCAAAACTTTAAGTAAAAGGTGTTTTTAAAAAGTGGGATTGGTATCATCCATCTTCTTTCTTGAAGTTGGAAGCTGGAAGAACCCAAAGGGACTGAATTTTTCTTCTCTCCTACTCTCACCAACACTGCCCCTTATGCTTGTGCCCATTGATATCCATTAATTTTGGAGCTCAGATTACACCTTCAAACATTATTGAGGTATTTTAACTAGATGCATAAAGAAATTATTTTTATTGCTTTCTAGAATAAAAACAAGCATTAGAGTTAAATGGGAAGCTTTTTTTTTTTTTTTAGTGAGGCAATTGGGGTTAAGTGACTTGCCCAGGGTCACACAGCTAGTAAGTGTTAAGTGTCTGAGGCCAGATTTGAACTCAGGTACTTCTGACTCCAGGGCCGGTGCTCTTTCCACTGCACCACCTAGCTGCCCGAGAAGCTTTTTCTTAATTGACTGATGTCTCTTGAAAGCCTGGAAACCTATAGTTCTATAACCACTGTGAAATTTGGGTGATACTTGGCTCAGCACAAGAACTTTAGTTTTCATGAACATGAAGACATAATATTGTCACCTCTCTGCCTCACTCAGCTCTCTGTTGAAGCTTTGCTGGTGCCAAGCAGAGTAGTGCCAAGAAGAGAAATTGATGAGAAGCCCTTATTGATGAGAATCTGATGATCAGCTGGATCCCCAGACAGAATAAATTAAATCCCTAAATTCTTTGCAGCTGAAAAGCATCATGGCCTACATGACATACAGTCAAGATTCAGCTACTCAGGAGACAGCCACCAAAGACAGAACTCAGAATGGTGGTTACTGTCATTACTCATTTTTTCCATCTTAGGAACAGGCTGTGTCCCTTCATCTTTTAGTGCCTCTATATCTTTATCTGGAATATGGGTTTAAAAACCTCTCCACCTTTACTACCAAACAAAGATTTAATGAATAGGAATGGAAGTGATGATTACAAGCAGCCCACACTGACATCTTAGATGTCACATGACTTTACATGGTCTCTTATCCAGTTTGTGCCTACTTCAGGAGAGAATATTGAATCACCAGTGGTTTTTCTTTAGAACTACTTGCATACTTCTGGAGTAAACAAACAGGTCTTTCACTTAAAATTCTGTCCCAGGGCTTGAAGAAAGAGATAGTAAGGCTCTTGTTCCTCTTGGCAGCCTTCATTATCTTCCCTCTACCTTCCTCCCACTTTCTCCTTTGTTCTTCTTCCCCTCTTCCTTCCTTTTTATACCCCCTACTCCCACTATTTCTCTTCCTCTAAAGTAAGAAGAAGAGGGGGTGGAGCCAAGATGGCACAGGAAAGACATTAAATGCACAGAGCTCCTGATACAATTATCCCAAAAACAGCAATAAAAGAACCTCTGGAGCAGAAAAACACAAAAAAAATATGGGCTATAGATAGATTACAGGGGGCTGTGCTGGGCTACAAGTAAAGTCCAACCCTGTGATCATGCCGACAGAGACCCCAGGCACACCACCAGAGGAATTTACCCCAGAGCCTCTGATTCAGCTACAGCACCAGCATCTTCTAGAACTGAGCATGCAGTCGGGTGAGAAGGCTGAATGGCTGGTGGTGGGGGGGGAATGCAGAGATATCAGTGGGTCCTAGGGAAGAATTCGGCTGTCCCACCCTAGTGGGGAACCAGGAAGAAATCCTGAGCGGCAGGAGACCTAGGTTGGGGAGGGGTGCAGGCTCGTTGAAGCTAAGAACCACACCACAGAAAGCTTTGTTGGTTGGTTGTTGTTTAGTAAGTAGGCTTGAGGTTATCTTCAGACCAGAGAATAGGCCAGACTAGAGTGAAACCTGCCCTCCCTCAAACCAAAACACCTGGGACCCTCTGAAGCCAGGAACAGGAGTGGAGCTGAGAAGCTCCCCCAGTGGAGAGTTTAAAATCAGTTAAAAGATGAGCAAGCAAAGAAAGTTCAGAATTATAGAAAACTTTTTCAGCAACAAGGAAGATCAAGGGGCACCCTCAGATGAGGAAATCAATCATAGGGCCCCTACATCCAAAGCTTCCAAGAAAAATATGAACTGGTCTCAGGCCATGGAAGCTCTCAAAAGGGACTTTGAAGAGAAAGTAGGAGAGATAGAAGGAAGATGTAGAGAGAGGGAAGAAAGAATGGAAAGAGAAATGAGAGTGATTCAGGAGAGTCATGAAAAAAATGTCAACAGTTTGAAAAGCCAAATGGAAAAGGAGATTTAAAAAAAACTGTCTGAAGAAAATAATTGCCTAAGAATTAGGATTGAACAAATGGAAACTAGCGACCTTATGAGAAACCAAGGCACAGTAAAGCAAATCCAATTGAATAAAAAAATAGAGGGCAATGTGAAATATCTCCTTGGAAAAACAGCTGACCTGGAAAATAAATCCACGAGAGATAATTTGAAAATCACTGGACGACCTGAAAACCATGACCAAAACAAAAGCTTAGACACCATCCTCCAAGAGATTGTGAGGGAAAAATGTCCTGATATTCTAGAAGCAGAAGGAAAAATAGAAATGGAAAGAATCCACCAATCACCTCCTGAAAGAGATCCCAAAAGGAAAACCTCCAGGAATATTATAGCCCATTATGACATCTTTAAAATAGGGGTAGGAGGAATAGAGTGGGGGAGGGGGGAGGGGAGAGGTAGAATGGGGAGAGGTAGCTCACATGAAGTAAACAAGAAAAAAGCCTATGGAGGGGAGGGGAATGGGGAAAGGAGAGCGGGAGTGAGTAAACCTCACTATCATTAGAATTGGCTCAAAGAGGGAATAACATACATACTCAAGTGAGTATAGTAATTTATTTTTGTCCTGAGGAAAAGTGGGAGGAGAATGAGATGGGGGTGGTGGTGGGGAGAAGAGGGGAAGGAGGGAAGGGAAGTTTGGGGGAGGAAGCTGTAAAAAGCAAAACATTTTTGAGGAAGGTGAAGATGTTCTGCATAACACCACATGTATGACATATATTGAATTGCTTGATTTCATAAGGAGAGTTGAGGAGGGAGGGAGGAAGAAAAATTTAGAAAACAGAATTAGCTCAAAGGCCTTAACCTCATCAGAGTAGGCTCAAGGAGGGAATAACACATACACCCAATTGTGAAGAGTAATCTATTTAACCCTATAGGAAAGTAGGAGGGGAAGAGGATAAGGAGGGAAGGGTGAATGAAGGGAGGGTAGAGTGGGGAAGGGAGCAGTGAGTAGCAAAACACTTTTGAGGAGGATCATGGCAAAATAGGATAGACAGAGTAAATATCATTGGAAGGGAATGGGATGGAGGGAAATAGTTATGATGATTGACTACAATCTCAAAACGTATGGTACCTACTCTGCTGGGCTATTGTGAAGAAAATTCTCTGTCAAGTTCAAGGTACTATATAAAAATTATGATGAACAGGATGCTATCAGAAAAACCTGGAAAGACCCACATGAACTGAAGCAGAGAGAAATGTACTGTATACAAAATAACAGCATCAGTGTAAGATGATCTGCTGGGAAGCACATGGTTATTTTCAGCAAGACAATGATCCAATATAACTCTGAAGAACTTAATTGCAGTCCATCTATAGAGAAAGAACTGATGGTATCTGAAAACAGACTGAAACACATTTTTTTTTACAATTCCTTAATCTGAAGTTTTGTTTTTATTTGTTTTCTCTCACAACCTAGATAACGTAGAATTGTTTTCCATGGCTACTCATGTGTAATTTATGTTGAATTGTTTGAGTTCTTGGGGTGGGAGTGGGAGGGGAGGGAGGAAGAGAAGTTGGAACACAAAGTTTTTTTAAAAATTGATGTCAAAATTTGCTTTTATATGTAATTTGGAAAATAAAAGTCTAAAAAAAGTTAAAGTAAGAAGCAGCTTATAAGGAAGGAGAATAGAATATTGATATAGAATCAGAATTTCAGAGATGTCACTTTAGACACAATCTAGCTGATTCCTTTCATCTTAGAAATGAAGAAACAGGCTCATAGAGGGCTAGTGACCAGATTAAAATCATATAGTCAATAATGATAATTCTAGGTGGGTTTTTTTGCCACATCCTCAAACACTGTCTTGTTCTCAATCCTTCCAGCCTTTTAGAGGATGTAGGCAAGCTCAGGATCATAATTTGTAGCTAAAGGGGATCTTAGAGTCAATGCCCTTCCCCATTTTATTGATCAGGAAACTGAAGCCCATGGTTACTTGTTACATGGAAGAACCAAGATTCAAATCCAATGACTGACCCCAAATCCATCATTCTTTATATAAGACAATAATTATTTTACCATTGGCTTTCTTCCTCTGTTGGACAATTGAATTGTTAAGAAGCAAAAGCATTCTGTTTTTGTCAGTGGTTGGGAAAAGTTTGAACATCCTTATCAAAAGTAGGAAGAAGATTCGTTTCTTAAGATTTGTTCTTGATGAAACTATGCTAATACCTCACAAATCATTTGACAAAACAATCTTTTAAACTATTTGGAAAGGGGGCAGCTAGGTGGCACGGTGGATAAAGCACCGGCCCTGGAGTCAGGAGTACCTGAGTTCAAATCCGGCCTCAGACACTTAACACTTATTAGCTGTGTGACTCTGGGCAAGTCACTTAACCCCAATTGCCTCACTAAAACAAAACAAACAAACAAAAAACAACAACAACAACAAAATAAACTATTTGGAAAGGATTGGGTTCATACTCATAAACCTGCATTATCAAGAATTCATTCTTTTCCCACTTTTGGACATTCAAACAACAATTATAAGCTTCCAATTTGGCCCCTCTCTAATTCATCATGATTTTCAGCAATAACTTATCTATAGTGGCTTGAAGGTCACACTTGAATATTCTTCTAGTACCTGGGAATTTAATTCACTAGGATCTAGAGGCTTAAAGTTATTTAAAGTTTCTAGATGATCTCTTCATTCATTTATTCAGCAACTAATCATTAAGTATTTATTATTTGCTAGGCATTTTGCTAAGTGGTTGGTATACAAAGACAAAAATGAGGGAGTTTATATTGGGGGAGGGGGAATATATGTACACAGATAAATAGTTACAAACTAATAAATAAAGGCAAAGCAATTGTGGGGAGGACTATCAATGGGGGATTTAGGACAGATTTTCTGGTAGGAAGTGACATGTTAGCTGAGACTTAAAGGAAATTTGGATTATTTCTTTTTTTAATCATAAAAGTTTTTTATTATTTTCTAGTTACACGGAGAGATAGTTTTCAACATTTGTTTTTATAAGATTTCTAGTTTCAATTCTTTCTCCCTCCCTTCCTTCTTTCTCCCATCCCCAAGACAGCAAGGGATCTGAGACAGGTTATATATGTACAATCACATTAAACATAGGGAAATTTGGATTCTAAGTAGCAGAGGTGAAAAGGGAATACATTCCTTATATGGAAGCACTTATATTCATTCTTTCTATCAATTATTCTACTATTTTTAACTTGGGGGTCATTCTTCTTTCTAGAGAATCCTTGAATGATAGAAGGTGTCAGTAGAGAAGATCTTAGAGATGATCTGATCTAACCCCTTCATTTTATAGATGGCAGAAGCAAAATTGGAGTTGAATAGTCTTCCCTTTTTTCACCCATGGTGCTCATCAGAGGCCACTTTGATTGCTGTCTTCCTTCCTCTCTACAGTGTGCATATTATAGAAGCTTTGGCTTTGCTCTCAGCTCCATCTTTGATCACAATAATACATAGTGTATTCATTTATATCTTGGATAATGCAGTTGTTGGAGGACCATTGTGAAAAATTAATTTCATTGTAGGGAAATGAGTGGGTGAAATCATGATGGTTTTCATTCCCCTCCTCCTCTTTGTCTGCAACATACTTGTGAATATGCTTGAACATACTGGACAAGGGATGATTTTCCTCTATGACAATCTCTATCACTAACCTCATATTATACACACATACAATTGGGAATATTTAAGAAAATAATAAAAGTATTTATTAAAACAAATAATAAAATCCTATCTTTTGCTGGAAGCCTTTCCAAATCCCTCTTTGTTTTTGTGAGGCATTTGGGGTTAAGTGACTTGCCCAGGGTCACACAGCCAGTAAGTGATAAATGTCTGAGGCCGGATTTGAACTCAGGTCCTCCTGACTCCAGGGCCAGTGCTCTATCCACTGCACCACCTAGCTGCCCCCCAAATCCCTCTTAATGCTAGTACCTCCTCTCTGTTGATTATTTCTAATTTATCTTGTATATAGTTTGTTTAGATATGGTTATTTGCATGGTCTCCCCAATTTGGGATTTTAGTTGAGACTTAAAGGAAGCCAGGAAAGCAGTAGGCAGAGATGAGAAAGGAGAGTGTTCCAGGCATAGGGGACAGCCAGTGAAAAGGCACTGAGAAAGGAGATGGAATATCTTGTTCATGGAACAGCAAGGAAGGCCAATGTCAATGGATCAAAGAGCCCATGGGGGAGTAAGGTATAAGAAGACTGGAAAGGTAGGAGGAGGATAGATTTTTGATTTCCAAACAGAGCATTTTGTATTTGATCCTGGACATGAAAGGAGCAACTAGGGTTTTTTGAGTAGAAGGGTGACATGGTTGGACTTGTGCTTTAGGAAAATCATTTTAGTGGCTGAATGGAGGATGGATTGGAGTGGTGAGAGACTTGAGGCAAGTAGACCCACCAGCAGATTATTGCAATAGTCCAAGCATAAGGTGATGAGGGCCCATATCAAAGTGGTGGCACTGTCAGGGGAGAGAAGGGGAATTTTTGAGAGACATTGAAGAGGTATAATAGACAGCTCTTGGTAACAGATTGGATATAGAGGGTGAGAGATAGTGAGGGGTTGTGGATGGCCTTTAGTTTGAGAGCCTGAGGGACTGAGGGGATGGTGTTACCCTTTATAGTAATAGGGAAGGGGAGGATGGTTAAGGAGAAGGGTAATTTCCTTTTTGGATATGTTAAATTAAAGATGTTTGCAGGATGTCTAGTTTGAGATGTTTGAAGGGCAGTTAGAGATCTAAGATTAGAAATCAGCAAAGAGGTTGGGGCAGGAGAAGTAGACTTGAGAATTGACAGCATAGAGATGGTAATTAAAATCCATGGCAACTGATGAGGTCACCAAGTGAAGTGGTATAGAGGAAAAAGAGAAAAGAGCTCAGGATGGAATCCTGGGACACCTGTGGTTAGAAGGCATGATCTGCATGAGGACCTAGCAAAGGAGAGTGAGAATGAGTGGTCAGATAGGTAGGATAAGAACTAGGAGAGAGTGATGTCCTGAAAACCTAGAGAGAAGAGAGTATTAAGGAAGAAAGCATGATCAACAGTGTCAGTGGCTACAGAGAGGTCAAAGAAAATGAAGATTGAGAGAAGGCCATTGGATTTGGTAACTAAGAAATTATTGGTAACTTTGGATAAAGCAGTTTCAGTGGAATGATAAGGTTAGAAGCCAATTTGCAAGTAGTTAAGAAGAAAGTGAAAGAGAAAATGGGGGCATCTATTCTAGACAGCCTTTTCAAGGACTTTATCTATGAAGGGCAGAAGAGATAAAGGACAATAGTTATACAAATTGTGGTATATTAATATAATGGAAAATTATTCTGCAATAAGAGATAAATGTGAAGAATTCAGAGAAGCTTGGGAAGACATATGAACTGATAGAAAGCAAGGTAAGCAGACAGAGAAAAACACTATTAAAAATTACTGGCACAGGGGCAGCTAAGTGGCTCAGTGGATAAAGCAGCAGCCCTGTCTTCAGGAAGTCCCGAGTTCAAATTTGACCTCAGACACTTGACATTTACTAGTTCTGTGACCCTGGGCAAGTCACTTAACCTACATTGCCCCACAAAAAAAGGGCTGGAGGCAAAAATTACTGGCACAACAAAAGTGGAGAGATCAACAACCCTGGCCAAACATTATGCTGTGTAATTGGCCCCAAAGAAGAGAAGAAAAAATACTCCTTCTTCCCTACCTCTTTCCCTCCCTCCCTTTCCCCCTCCCTCCCTCCCTCCCTCCTTCCTTCCTTCCTTCCTTCCTTCCTTCCTTCCTTCCTTCCTTCCTTCCTTCCTTCCTTCCTTCCTTCCTCCCTTCCTTCCTTTTAGAGGTATGGTGCTGTGGGTGCAGAGTATTGCTTGTACTGTCAGACAAACTAGGTTGATGAGTTGACTGGTTTTGCGTAACTACTCCCCCCTTTTTTCTTTTTTATGAGTAATGGCTTAGGGGATGAGGAAGAAGGGAATGAGGGATACGTTAAAAAATAAAGGTGGCATAAAACCAAAAGATCAATTAAAAATTTAAAAATAAGAAAGGATATAGTAATAATTATTAGCAGGGAAGAAGAAGGAAGAGGGGAAGATATTTTTATTTGTGAGTTTAGTAACATTTTATCTACAAGTCAAGACCTGAATAAATATGAAACACTATGATGGGAGGGTGATTAATTTGGTATCCCTTAGTCTTCAGGAGCTAATGCAGGCATTCTGACTTGCACCAATCTTCAGTAACAATACAGAGGAATTTTAACAGAGAAGGGGACAAATCTGGGATTTAGTAAGGAATAGCTTAGAGGAAACAGTGGTTTCCCACCCTGTTATTTTTCCCTTTCCTCACCCTTTATAAAGTCAGAAATGCAGGGAAGCGACTGAAGCTTCTAGCTTGATTAAGTTTTCAGTTCCAGCTGTGTCTATGGGATGAGCCATTGTAGGAACACACTGTTCCACGTATTCATATTCGGGTGTGTGGTTTTCTTGCCCCTGGGATCAAACTCCTGTTTACAAGGGGTTGCCTATTAGGTTGGGAGCTAAAGGCAATAAGTTTGTGTGTTTTGTTCTGACTGCCAAGCCCTTGAAAAACAAGTGAGCAATTAACTGTAGTTACCCCCCCCCCAAGCCATTCTTGTAATAAGAGGGAGTAGCCAAAAGTACATTTTGGTGTTGCCTGACAGGTAGCAATATCTTAACCACAGTGGTAATTCTAGAACAGACTATTTCTTTTAAATAACTTTCTTTTATTGATAAATGGCCTACTCAGCTGAGTTGCAAACAGAATCAACTCCTCTCTCCCAAGAGCCCTCCTCCCCCACTCCTTTTCAGCCAATCTATCCTTTTTGGCCAATATATTAAAAAAAAAAAAGAACAGGAAGTAATATTGCTGCTGACTGAGGCAATTGCATTAACTCAATTTTGAAAAAAAATTCTAGGAGCCCTTCCTGAGTCAGTCTTACCTTCTCAATGCCTTTAAGGGCTAGATAAGTGATAGCAATTTGTACTGTGGTTTAGGGAGGCAATCCAGGTTAGTAGATGGAATGCTGGTCTTGGAGTTAGTTAGAGAGACCTTTTTCATGTCTTGCCTCTGACACGTATAAGCTGTGTGTCAGTAGGGAACTATCGTGCCCCATCAGTGTTCCTAGACAACTCTCTTGTACTGTAAGTTTCAGTTAAGTTGCTCATCTACATTGGTGGAGAGAGTTTCAGAAAAGGAGCTCTCTACTGGGATGATAGCATTTTCACCTACCTTACCTCATTTGATCCTTGTAGCAGCATTGTGACTAGAGTAAATGAGGGTCTTTCCCAATTTACAAAGGAAAAAACTATCAAAGTTTTCTAATTTACAAAGGTGAAGAGAGACCAATGTCTTACCCAAGGTAATACAGTGAATTGGTACCAAGGCTTGGCCTCGAATTTAGTGTTCACTCTGAATCAGGGTTGAGATTGGGTGATTTTCTCCCTTATGTAAACAGCACTTATGCAGTCCCTTTAGTATATGATATCTAAATAAATGTTGAATGAATAAGTGGCTTTCTGATGATTCTGTTGAAGCTAGAGGACAGGGAAAGGACAATATGAAAAGGGTCTGAATGAAACATTACCATAATATCATAATTTCTCCTCCACAGGCAAACAATAATAGCTAGCATTCTTATGGCTTTTTAAGGTTTGCAAAATGCTTTACAAGTATTATGTCATTTTAAACTCACAACAGCCCTAGGGGTGGGTGCTATTATTCTTTCCATTTTACAAATGAAGAAACTGAGGTGGGTAAATGTTAAATGGCTTGCCAAGGGTCACAGAGAGTAAATGCCTGAGGCCAGATTTGAACTCCTCTTCTGACTCTAGTAGTCAGCAAACATTTGTTAAGTACCTTTTATTTGCCAGCCACTTTGCTAAGTACTGAGGATACAAACATAAAAAGGAAAGTTCTGCCCTCAAGGAACCTACACTCTAACAGAGGAAGACAACATGTCAAAGAAAGGTGAAAAGGGAGAGGAGGGACCCCATGTCAGGTGGAGAAGCCAAAGAAGTGCAAAATAAGTGCAGCTGGGTGGGAAATGAGGAGAGGCCTCCAAATCCGTCACTGTGATGGACAGAGTGCTTCCCATTGATTTTTTTTTTTTTTGCAGGGCAATGGGTATTAAGTGATTTGCCCAGGGTCACACAGCTAGTAAGTGTCAAGTGTCTGAGGCCGGATTTGAACTCAGGTACTCCTGAATCCAGGGCCGGTGCTCTATCCACTGCACCACCTAGCTGCCCCCCCCCCCCAATTGATTTTGGTACAAGGCAACATGGTAGGGAAAGAAATCTGGGGCATGGGAAACACTGGGCTACATGGGTTACATTTTGTCACTTCTACCCCTTACTTCTTATTCATCCTCTGAGCTTTCTAACATTTTACCCAAACTGCAGATATTGCAATGCTGAGACCACCATGTGTGTTTCATATCACTTATTTAAGCTCTTTTTTCAGCTCATGAAGAAGGGAAGGGAATAAGCATTTATACATACCAGGCACTATGCTAAGCACTTTTGCAAATATTATCTCATTTGAGCCTCATAATAATCCAACAGGGTAGGTGCTGTTACTGTCTCCATCTTACAGTTGAGGAAACTGAGGCAAATAGGGGTTAGGTGATTTGCCTGTCGACTTACAGCTACTAAGTATCTGAGGCTGGATTTGAATTTAGGTCTTTCTGACTCCAGGTCCAGCACTCTATTCACTGTGCCACCAACTGCCTCATGAAGAGGATTGTAGATGTTATATATGGTACAGTACCTGTTTGAGAGCCCCCAAACCTTTATTAAAGAAACATCACCCTTTGGCAGGGGATTTCTTTAGCAAAACCTTTGTTGGGTTTGAGAAGAACTCTACAGAGGCATTAACTAACTCTCATCATCTCCACAGGAAGCCTTAAATTATTGTATCACAGATGTAGAGAGGGATATTAGAGGCTATCTAATCCAACCCCTGCATTTTGCAGATGAAGAAACTGAGGCCCAGGAAGGCTAAGTGACCTCTCCAATGTCATACATGTAGTAAACATCAGGAGTGGGATTTGAGCTCAGAGCAAATACCCTTTGCATTGTACCATGCTGCCTCTTATGTAGTCATTCAGAAGCTCAGGAAGGGTTTTTGCTTTCCTCTTTTGAGTGAGTATTCTAATACAGATCCCTAATGCATTTAAGGTAAATATCAAGCTGTCCTTGGAAACGGAGTGAATCCATAGAATTGATGGCCATTGGTTAAGGCAAACATTTATCTTCAGGCCAGAGAAGCTGACCTCGGTCTTTTCGGGAATGCCTCCCTATTCAGAAGAGCCATCTCGGATTCAGAATCAGTGGCTAAGAAGATACTTCCACCCATGAAAAATTTCCAGAGGGCGTAGAAGGTGGCCAACAGAGTCCTTAGGCTGCTGGATTCTGTGCCCCATTCCAAGCTAATAAGGGTCTTGGCCCTAAAGATAAATATGATAGGAAGCCAAACATTCATTCTAGAATTCCCTTTTTGAATGCTTGCTCTACTCTTTTCTGCAGACAGAAGGGCTCTAAATAGGTGAGTTAATGAGAAGCCAGCTGACTGTTTGAGAAGCAGAGCTATTGAAGGATATGCATCAGCTAGCAGTAACAATTTTAGGAAAAGGCAAACTTATAGTCTGACTGTCTTTATTTCCCTTTCTGGATCTGAAATAATAGAAGGGAGAGGACTAGATGCAAATTTCTAATGTGTGTGTGTGTTTTTTAAATCAACCAAAATCTTGCTTAGGGGTAAGGGGAACCTTGCTCTCTAGGCTTTGATAAGGCAGTGAATCTAAATATGACCCTGGCTTTGATTTTCCTTTCAACATTCATGCCTGTGTTTAGGTACCCTTGGCGACTCTCCTAGTTCTGTGTGGATAAGCAGCATTGTGATTTTCAGTTCAGCCCAGAGAAATGCTCTGGCCTTTAGCATTTGATCAGCCTTACAAGTGCATCAAAGCTTTATCATGCTGTGGCTAGATGAGTAGAATAGCCCCGAATCAGTCAGAAAATGAGGAGGGAGGGAGATTCTGAGCATAGTTGTCAGTGCTCTGCATGTGCTCCAGAGGAGGGCGTTAAAACAGTTCTCAGGATACAAATACAGCAGGGAAAGTGAGATATGATGATGAAAATCAGAGCTGTACCTGTACCTAGGAGGGGTCAACAAGGACTTTGTCCCAGAGCAATGAGTTTAGGGGGTGCTACATTTTGAAGGTACCAAAATTAGACTTAGAGGACTCATAGTCCTTCAGCATTGTAGAAACGAAAATGCTTAGCAAGAATGATTAGTTAAAATAGAAAACTACCAGAGGCTATTTTGTGCACTCCTCCCCTGTCCCCTTATGTCTCAGCTGTGCACAGACCTCCTAGCAGCAGCCTTACTCTGCTGTGTCAAGGAAAACCTTGTTTTCCCCAAGGGGTTGGATCCCCTCTTTTCCTGCCAGGTGCCCCAGGCATGATTTGTGGCACAAACTTGGACACAAGAATTCCAAGTTATGGTTCTAATGGAAATGCTGCTGTATTATTATTATTATTTTCTAGATAAGCAGTGTCTAAGGGACTGTATGGCAAGGAGTATGAGTCAAATAAGATCATTATGAAAGCACTTTGCAAAATGCTCAATGTTAGGCAAATGTGTGGTTATTATTAACAAATATCATTGAGGACAGAGACAGGGAGCTCCTGGGTTCTATTATAATGAGTCAATTAGCATTTATTAAGTGCCTACTTAATAATGAAAGGTACTATACTAAGTACTGGGGATAAAAAAAAAAAGGGGCAAAAGACAGTCCCTACCCTCAAGGTGCTCAGAAACTAAAGGGGGAGACAATGAGCAAACAAATATGTACATGCCAGAATATATATGCAGAATACATAGGAAATAATTAAAGAAGGAAAGGCACTAAAAGTAAGAAGGTTTGGGAAATGCTTCCCATAGAAGATGGGATTTTAGTTGGGATTAGAAAGAAGCCAGGGAAGCCATGGGGTAGAGAGGAGGAAGGAGAGACATAGACAACATAGCATAGACAACAGCTAGAGAAAATGCCCAGAGTTGAGAGTTGGAGCTCATGGAACAGGAAGGAGACCATTGTCACTGGATTGAAAAATATGAGATGATTTGTCAAATATAAAAAGACTGGAAAAGTGGACACGCAAGTGGGCACTTATTCGTGTTTGTGTGTGTGAGCCACTAAGTTTATTAAGTAGGAACCAGGACGACATGAAGGCCTGCATTTTAGGAGAATCATTTTGATAGCTGAATAGAGGATGGATTGGAGTGGGGAGAGACATGAAGCAGGCAGACCCAGCAGTAGGTTACTGCAATAGTCCAAGTGTGAAGAGATGAAGTACCAGGATGGTAGAAGTGTCAGAGGAGAGAAGGGGGCATATTGGAGGGACATTGCAAAGGTGAAATTGACAGGTCTTGGTAACAGATTGGGTATTGAGAGGAAGAAATAGTGAGGAGTCAGGGATGACAACCAGTGAGCCTGAGGGACTGTGAGGATGGTGGTATCTTCTATTGTATTAGGGAGATTAGGGACTGGGAGCATGGACTAGGGGGAAAAACATGGCTAACTACCATAGACTGCATGGGAAATGATTTCCAGAGGTCACTTAATTCAGCCTCTAGTATCTAGATAGAACACTGTTCAAACCATGCCAGACAGATGGTTTCAAACCTATCAACTAGTACTTCAGATTAGAACATTTCAGAAGCTGCACTTAGTTTAATAGTCCCTCAAAATGAGCCACATTTTTTCTGTATTTCTAACAACTCTTTCCTGCTGGCACCTTATATCCTCAGAATCCTCAAACTGAGGCTGAATCTTTTCATCTGAACAATGTGGATATCACAATGTAAGCAAGAGTTAATGTGACATTTCTGATGATATTTAACTCTCATGGAAAAAAAAACCCAAACTTTTCCCCACTTAATAATTTCTTACCATGAAATATAGACTATAAGTCCTTGAGGGCAGGGACTATTTCCTATGCTTGTCTTTGTGTTCCAAGGTCCTAGGCAGCACAGTGCTAGGTACAATAGGTGCATTATAAATACTTATTGATTAATACCTTGCCTCAGTGCCTGGCACATAATAGGTACCCTATAAATGTTTGTTGATTCATTGCCCAAGGTCAATCCACCATGTTGTAAGCAATCCCCAGGTCTCCTGAATCCAGGGCTATTCCATTGCATCACAGCCCTCTCTTGAACCCTAGGCTAAAGTGACCATAAGGCCGAATCTCCTTTGACTGTTATGATATTTATTTATGTATAAATAACCCCACAATTGCCGGCAAAAAAAAAAAAAGGAAAGGAAAGAAGTAGGAAAAAAGACCATGGTCTGGGTGTTTTTGAAATAACATATTCCAATGTTGTTTGAAAACGAAAATGTCCTTTCCTTTAGGCAGTATTGTCCTTACTGAAGCGTCCTTAAGAGAAGCCCCGAGATTATCCATGCTGGGGTTTTCAGGTCACTCCAGAATCCTGTGCATGAAGTTGCTTGAGGGTACTCTTCAGCACTGACCGCGAGCCGCCAGCAGGTGTCAGTGCGCCCTCGCTCTGTAGGTGAGAGCTCAGACTCCTCTGGAGTTCCAAGGGACTCTAAGACCCCTTACTAGCCCACTTAATGCGGTTCAATCCCCCCAGCTCCCTGTGGTGGGTGGTTCCCGCTAGTTTTCGCAGCTTCTAATCAGCACTCTCTCCTCCGCGATTCCCTCTTCCCCGGGCAGGGTAGGCAGAGGAGAGGCGGTGGTCTCCAACCTCCAGACCCCGCCCAGAATCCTGGCCCAGCTTAGGTAGAGATGCCTGTCTCTCTCTAGAGGGTATGAGTGGCACAAGAAAAAAGGTATAGCTGTGCTGCAACTACCAAACTGGGTCAGCCTAGCTTTCTCACCTGCCCTCTTTCTTCCCTTGGGACTGCACCGGGATACTGGCTCCACTTCCCACAAGGTAGAGGGGCGTTTCCCTCTCCTCTGAACGCTGGGGATCAACCGTGCGTGGGCAGCCGAGATGCCCCGGATCGAGCTGACCACTTCTGGTTTTGCCCAGTGCTGCGGGGCAGAACAAGAGACGGGGAGAGGGCTTCTTCGTACGGGCCTCAACTTTCTGGTTATCTAGATTCGCCATTCTCATCCCGGACCTAAGTCATTTCAACGCCTTGGCCACCTGTGAGTACTCACAGTTCCACCAGGAGACCCAGCCCTAACTCCTGTCTCTCTTCACCTTCACTTTTTCGTCTCCTCTTACCCTGAACAGCTCTCCGATGGTCCAATCCCCAGAAGGGGTGCAGCGGCTGAGGTGATTCCCAAGGGTGTTGGCGAGTGTTGGCAGCTAGGAAGCTGGTGTAGATAAAGGAGGCTAGAGTAGGGGAGAGGGAAGGAGAGGGGGGCGGAGAGAGAAGAGGAGAGAGAGAGAGAGAGAGAGAGAGAGAGAGAGAGAGAGAGAGAGAGAGAGAGAGAGAGAGAGAGAGAGAGAGAGAGAGAGAGAGAAGGGAGGGGAAAGGGAGGGAGAAGAAAGGACAGAGGGAGGGAGCGGAGAGAACAGAGATAAAGAAAGAACAGAGAGAAGAGACATAGAGAAGGGAGGGAGTGGGGCGGGGAGGGGGCGGAGGAGGGTCGGGTTCCCACGTGGGGACTGACGCTGGCTGCTCAGCAACGCCGGCTTGATCCTGGGGCTATAAAACCAGTCCTTGGTGAGGGAAGACAACAGCACTGGTTCCCCTTCGATTGGAAACGCCAAGAGGCGAGCCACAGTCCTGGCTCCCCGGGCATCCAGCCGGGATCACTGCTCCTGCACTCAGGTCCGCTTGCCCTACTCCCAGCGAGGCCCAGCCTGCGTCCGACTTGAGACTCGAGCTAGGGTGCTGTCCAACCAACCCTGGCTCCTGGACCTAGGCAGCGCCCGGGAGCAGAAGAACGCCCCGGGCACTGCTAACAAAGGATAGTTTTTCTTCTCCGGACAATCTGAGGAAGGGGACCACTTCTCGCTCCCCGTATCCCATGTCCAATTTCCACTACCACTGGGGCGTCTTCAAGGTTCACCTGTACAACCCACTGGGGCGCGCACGTTTGGAGATCTCGAGGCAGGGATCTAAAGAGAAAGAAGCTAACATCGGGCCTTCCTTGTATCGTTGTCCTTTGAAGGAGAAGAGAAATCCAATAATTGCCCAAAGGATTTTAGAAAGCAGAGAATCAGTTCTCCCTCCTCCCTCAACTCATCTTCCTGGCAACAACTGGAGCCCCCAGGCCCCTTTTCTGAGACCTGAGTGGGGGGCGGGGTTCCTATTGAGCAGCCTTCACTACGGTAAGACAGACTTGCTTTCCACTCCAGATCTGAAGTAAAGAGCTAGTAAAAAGGGCCCAGATTCTCCTTTTGCTTCTCCCCTCATTTCTTTCCTTTTGGAGAATCAGGATTTCTCCCCCTGCTTGACTCTACCGTTTGGAAAGAAAAGTTGGATTCACTTAGTAGGGAGTGGGAGAAAAAGGGAAAGAGAAACCGCCAAGAGACCGAGCCCACCTTGAGGCTGGGGCTGTTGTGATTTCCCCGGCAGCTGCTGCGGTCTAACCGGAGGACCGAGGCCATGGGCTGTTAGTTGTATTCATAGCACTTCTCCAAATTCCCTCCTGTCTTTCCCCACTCACCGCCTTTCTGGATCCCCTCCCCTAAAGAGCAGTGCCCCATGTGAACTACCAAGAGCTTTCTTGGGGTGGGGGTGGGGGTAGGGGAAGAGAACTGACATCCCTGGGGGAGAAAGGAGGACAGAGTTGGGACTGAGTGGAGGGGAGGAGGAGCTCGTTTTCATGTTACACCAGGAGCACCCGCTGGCGGAGGGGAGTTTCGCCCCTATGGGGTCCCTTCAGCCGGACTCCGGCAATGGAAGCTTAAATGGAACTGAGACGGGTGGGGAGTCCCGACAGACCCCTTATTCACTGCAGGTGACCCTGACCCTGGTCAGTTTGGCTGGGTTGCTCATGCTGCTAACTGTGTTCGGCAACGTGCTGGTCATCATCGCAGTATTCACCAGCCGTGCCCTCAAGGCGCCCCAGAACCTGTTCTTGGTGTCTCTGGCCTCGGCTGACATCCTCGTGGCCACGCTGGTCATCCCTTTCTCACTGGCCAACGAGGTGATGGGTTACTGGTACTTCGGCAAGGTGTGGTGTGAAATCTACCTGGCGCTGGACGTCCTCTTTTGCACGTCCAGCATTGTGCACCTGTGTGCTATCAGCCTAGACCGCTACTGGTCCATCACTCAAGCGATCGAGTACAACCTGAAGAGGACACCCCGGCGCATCAAGGCCATCATCTTCACCGTGTGGGTCATCTCGGCTGTCATCTCTTTCCCACCCCTCATCTCCATCGAGAAGAAGGGAGGCGGAAAGCAGGTGGAACCCCTGTGTGAGATCAACGACCAGAAGTGGTATGTCATCTCCTCCTGCATCGGTTCCTTCTTTGCCCCCTGCCTCATCATGATCCTAGTGTACGTACGCATCTACCAGATCGCCAAACGTCGCACCCGGGTGCCGCCCAGCCGGCGCAGCGACGGCAGCGAGGTGGCCGAGCGCCGTCCCAACGGGCTCCCAGACCGAGGGGGTGGGGAAGGCCAACCTCTGCCCTCCAAGCTCAACGGGGCAGGAGAGCCGGTCCCAGCCGAGAGGGAGGTGAACGGGCTGGACTTGGAGGAAAGCTCCTCGTCAGAGCACCCAGATCAGACGCCGGGCCCCCCTGGTCTCCGGAAAGGGGAGCGGGGCCCCAGGGGAAAGAGCAAGACCAAAATGAGCCAAGTGAAGCCGGGTGACAGCCTACCCCGGAGAGGGGGAGAGGAAGAGCGGGGCGCCAAGGCGTCTCGCTGGCGAGGGCGCCAGAATCGCGAGAAGCGCTTCACCTTTGTGCTGGCCGTAGTGATCGGGGTCTTTGTGGTCTGCTGGTTTCCCTTCTTCTTCACCTACACGCTCACCGCAGTCTGCTGCTCTGTCCCCCCCACCCTCTTCAAGTTCTTCTTCTGGTTTGGTTACTGCAACAGCTCACTCAACCCGGTCATCTACACCATCTTCAACCACGATTTCCGCCGGGCCTTCAAGAAAATCCTCTGCCGGGTGGACAGGAAGCGCATCGTGTGAAGTGAAGCTGCTACCCCACACGCCTCCATCCCGTCCTCTCCTCACTCACTCCCTGCAGTGCCCCCAGCCCTTCCCAGCCTTGGCCTTTTGCTGTCTATTCCCACCGCAGGGATCACCGGCGAGCTGGGAGGCATTCCTGCTTTGAGGGACAAAGCCCTGTCTCCGCCCTTGGAATAGAGACCAGGCAGAGAGAGAACGCTCCGACCCAGGGCAGAGCAACAGACAGATGGACTCGAGTAGGCGAAAGATGACACTAGGGGAACAGTACGTGCACAGGCGCCTGGCTCTGTGTAAAGAGACTCATGGCTAACCCGATGTATAGGGCGCTACAGCCAGTAAGACTCCTTCCTGCTTCCAAAATTTCCAAAGGGGATGTTCTGCAAGCCCAACTTGCCTTCCCAGGGGTGGATAGCAACAGCATTCACCCATTGTGAAGTTCCAGTTGGGAAAACCTCCTTTTCTCCAGTTCATTTCAGGCCTCACCTAGGGGCCTACAGCTGACCTTCGGCTGCATGCTACTCCATAGGGCAGTATTGTTTCCAAAAAGTATTTCCCCTTAACCCTAGTCCCAGGCACCAGAAGCGAGGCTCAAATTCCACTTTGTGCTTGGTAAAAGATAAAGCCGGGGTTCTCACAAAGAGTTAATTAATCGGGCAGTCACAGCCAGGCTTTTTGCCAAGGCTAACTGCCCTTTCCCCTCATAATTGTAAATCTGCACTCTTTTAAAAATAGTAAACATGGGGTTACCTGTATCGTGTTGTAACTGATTGGTGTTGATATTGGTGTTTGGAATCCTATGGCGAGACTCATCTTCGAGAAGGAAGTATTGTCTCTCCTAGAGAGTAAAATCCTTTGGCAGTGTAAGGTAGTTACTGGGTTTTTTGCTCCCTCCCTCCTTTTAAAGATCCTCTGGTGTCCTTTTCTCCAGCAACTGGTGATTATCCCTTTGGATCTGGATGTGGTTTGATATTTCCTGACAGGGAAACATTTCTGTACATTTTCCCTGTGCCTAACAGCATAATTGCCTTTTCCTGTGTAAATATTACAGTAATAAATCAAGGCAGAGTTAAAGGAACTCCTGACTTACCTTGAGCCTCCCCATGACATTATTACTTTATTCCTAGAATTGCAGCCTCAAATTTTCACTTGAAAGCAAGACTCATCACCCCATACTTTCCACCGTGAAAGCAACTGCCTGAAGAATAAATGTTTATATACAGTATATATGTAAACCCTCACCAGTGGACACTGACTAATGGAGAGGAGGGAGCACTTTTCTCCCCCTTAGAGATCGAGGGGTTGAAATTAGGTGGGCAAAGAAAGCAACCTTGTTAAAAGCTGCCCAAGGTAAAGAGTTTGAAAAGACAGCTGGACCTGCCTGCCAAATTGTACAGTTACTGACAAAAGAGTTACTCGGCATCAAAAGTGTTGTCCTTTTTCTGCTTTCCTTGTTCAAACCACATTGTTTATAAACTGAGAAGGTGGGGTGTGGAGGTCTGAGACAAATGTTTACATCAGCATTTCTACACATATTTTTTCGATACTGAGTCTTCAAGGACTGCTACCATATTTCACCAAATGGGGAAAACAAAGTCATCAGATGTTACTAATAATTAATTTTTTTAAATAAAAGTTTACAGATCAAATGTGAAATAAACTAATGAAATGTTCCTGCCTCTTTTCATTTTTTTAGTGCTTCCAAATCTAAGCATAGGAGGTAGCATCTAACCTGTTGAACCAGACATTTCCCAAGAGTTTGGGAGAGTTAGGGGAGAGGGGGGGCAGAAAGAGCATATGTTATTTCCACACATTTCCACAGTATAGCCTTTTATGTCCTACTTCAGTGATTCCAGGTTTATAAAAAATGTTTTTTTTTTTTTTTAGGGTTTTATATCGAATTTCCCTAGGGTCACAGGATTCACGGTTACTTAAATAGTCCCCCTCCCTAATTTTACAGATTTGGAAACTAAGGCTCAGAAGATTCATAGAATAATAGAGTTTTAGAGTTAGGAGGACCATAGGATCGTGTATATAGCTGGAAGAGGCCTTAAACTAAATAAATTTAACCATCTCATTTTATGGAGGAGGAAACTTAGGCCCAGGGAAATGAAAAGACTTGCCCAAGACCACACAGATAGTGATCAAGTTGGGAGAAAGCATATTTCATAGAATATCAAAGCTAGGAGGGCCCTTAGAGCTCAGCTAACATAGTGCACTTATTTTTATAAATGTGGAAACTGAGGCCCAGGGAAGTAGAATGACTTGCCCAAGCCCACATAGATAGTAAGTGACAGAGCCAGATCTGGAGTCTCTTCGCCTAATGCTTTTTTCCCCACTATATCATGCTGCCTAGTCAATTTATCGAGCAGCTGACAGAATGTTCAATAATTTTGTTGAATACAATTAGGAGTTGCATTGATTAAAGGGAGCAATCAAGTTCATAAGTTGTTAAGGGGGAGGGAGGGAGTGAGAAATGACCAAACTGTTGGGAAGCATTTGGAAGGAGGACTTGGAAAATCCATTTGCCTATAAAATTTACACAAACTGATTCTGTGTAAGCCTGGGGAGTTTAAAATTCCTCTGTGTTTCTTTATCTTTGTTAATTCATCTGGCCTCAGGAGTGTGTGAGTATGTGTGTGCAGGAAGAAAAAGGTTGAAGAGATGGAGAAGAATAGGGAATGAGAAGGTAGTTCAGGGGCAAGACACTTCCTGGCTATTTAGACCAGATGGGAAATTGATATCATGGAAAGAAATCAGAACTGTAAATTAGAAAACCTTAATTCTAGTCTTTGCTTTGACACTAACTGTGGAATCCTTGGCAAGTAGGCTCATAGATTCAGAGTTGGGGAGGACCATTGAACTCCTCTATTGAAACCCCTCATTTGCAGATAGAGACAGTGAGGCCTAGAGTCACAGGGTTAACAAGGGGCAGACCCTGGATGATATCAAAGACTTAGATTTATATAAGACTTTACTAACATTCCCTCATTTGATTCTTTTTGTGCGGTATGTGCTACTATTATCCCCATTTTACAGGAGAAGAAAAAGGCTGAAGGAAATCAAGAGACTTGCCCATGGTCCTGTAGATAGCAAGTATTGAAAATTAGGATTAGAATACAGGTTTTTCTAATTCCAAGTCTTGTACTGAGTACACCATCCACTATGCCAAGCTTTCTCCCTTGCTTCCTTTCTCAATGTTTCAGTTTATTAATATGTAAGAAGAGGGGCTAGATTAGATATGTTCCCAACATTCTATGATTCTACAACCAATCAACAAGCAGTTATTAGGCACCTAACAAGTGTCAGGTGCTATGCTGGCAATGAGGCTATTTAGACAAAAATACTACAAATGACAAATAAAGAAATTGCTTATGGAGAGTTGAAATTTCTGCAGGAGGGGAGATTCAGTGGAAGTTGGGAGGAAAAGAATTTATTTAGAACCAGTGTCTAAGACCCAGTTTTAACTAGAAGAAGAAAGAAATCCTGTCCAGTACCCATCCTATCCCGCTAAATAAGAGAAACATTCAGAAAAAGAAGAAAGGAAAAATGAAGTTGGAAAAAGGAACCCTGCCAGAGAGATTTGAGCCTGATACCCCACTGTCAATGTTTACAGAGTCCCCAGAACAGGGTTCTGTGCTTGTGTGGGGGTGGGGGTGTATGTGTGAGAAAGAGAGAGAGAAAGAGGGGGGGCACTTTGACAATCTATCATTCTCTGTCTGGCTCTGTCTCTGTCTCTTTCTGTCTCTCTCGCCTTTTCTCCATCTCTCTGTCTGCTTCTGTTTCTCTGTGTCTGATTCTTTCTCTCTCTCTGTCTCTCCATTCCTCTCTCTTCTGGAGGCCCTTGGACCCCATCCCAAGATAGTTTGGGGGGGAGGGGAGGAGCTTTTCCATGTTTGGGTAGGGAGCTTTTTTGGTGCCTCTGAGCAAAGATAGAATGAGATATTTATATGAGCATTCTGGGTAAGATTTGAAAAATCTAACCCCCCCCCCCCCATGTTTATTGTCCACTGAAGTCTCCTGAGCCTTTATTGTAACACATGACTTTGAGTTGTCACAAAAAAAAATATATCTAACATGACATGGAGACAAAAAATCTCTGACTTTAAAAATATGCCCACCTATACAACTCAATGTTAAATAGGGTTCCTTATAATCTGTGCCCCAGGAAGCTGACCATCTTGCCTATTCCTTGTATCAGCTCTGAATTGGAGTCAGAAATACCCAGGATCAAATCTCATCTTAGACACTTACTAGTTGAGTGACCCTGGGAAAGTTACAACCCCTCTGTGCCTTGTTTTCCTCATCTGTAAAATGAAGGGGTTCAACTAGATGTCCTCTAAGGTCCTTTCCAGCTCTAAATCTATGAACCTATGATCTTATGAGCTTCAAATTAGAACACTGGGCCTTTAGTTTTCAGTCCAAGAAAAATATGGGGATAACCATAGAATAAGTAGAAAGACCCCTAGATTGGCCATCAAGAGACCTGGATCCAATCCTAGTCTTATCTCTGCTCCTAACTCATAGAATAACCTTGGGAAAATCAATTTCCCTCTTTGGGTACCAATTTCATCATGGGTAAAATGAGTAGCTTAAACTTGATGGCCTAAAAGTTCCTTTCCATTTTAAAAATTCTAGGGTTCTATGGTTCATACATTCCTTAGATAAAAAGGGCAGAAGATAGGAAGTGTAGAGAAGAAAAAGCCTTTTTTATTGAAAGAGCTTGGCAAGGGAACTCTTTGAGGGGTTATGAACATATGTACTTTGCCTAAATTCTCTTGCTTAGTTTGTCTCTACCTGGCACAAAGAGAACTGTGGATATTTGCTTTTGAGGATATCCTTTGGGATATCACTTGGGTTTGGATTCCAGAAGTTTTCAGCTTCAGGGAATGAAGCATATGCTTTTTGGGCTCTCTGCCCCTAAAAAGGAACATCTTCATGTGTTTTGAAGTTTTGTTTCTATATTCCTAAGAGTTCAACATCTCCAGCTTCAAACTGGTCCCCTAGCCTCTTGCTTCATCCTCTTCTGTGATCAGGAGAGGAAGGTGCACTTAATCTTTTTGCTTTAGTTTCATTTATCTAATTCAGTTTGATTCATTCAACTCATACATATTTATTGAGTTAGTACTTACTACCTACCCTGTGCTAAACAATGAAGTAGTATACACAAAAAAAGAATAAAACCCCATTCTTCACCACGAGGAATTTTCAGTCTAATTCATTCATTCCTTACCTGGTCCTTCTATACTCATTTATTAAATGCCTACTTTGTACAATGACTTAAGTTGAGTTCCCAGGGAGATATTTAAAAAAAATCAAGAAAATGATGTCTTTGCTACCTAGAAGCAGATATTTCAGTACTAGGTGGAAAGAGAAGACACACATAATAAAATACAATGAAAAATTGAATATAAGTATATATGATTAATCCAAATTGTTATATCAGATCATGAAAATAATAGCTAGCATATAATAACTATAGTGCTCTAAGTTTTGTAAAGTGCTTTACAAATATTATCTCATTTTATTTTTACATCAATCCAATAGGTAGGTGCCATTATTCTTCTTATTTTGCAGATGGGGAAACTGAGGAAAATAGAAGTTAAGTGATTTGCTTAGGGTTGCACAGCTAGTAAGAGATTGAGGCTGGGATTTCAACTAAGGTTTTTCTGTCTCCGGGTCTAGCACTGTATCCATGGCACCATCTACCTACACTTATAGGAGGCTTTAAGGTTTGCAAAGATTTTTAAAAAAATATTTATAACATTTTTTTCTTTATAAATTTTGAGTTCAAAATTCTCTCTTTCCCTCCCATAACTCTCCTATTCACTGAGAAGGCAAGCAAAGTGATATCAATTATATATGTGAAATCCTACGAAACATTTCCATAGTCATATCGCTAAAAAAAAGCAATAAAAAATAAAGAAAACAAGAAAATTATACTTCAATTTGCACTCAGAGTACATCACTCTTCTTTCTGGAGGTGGATAGAATTTTTTTCATCATGAGTCCTTTGGAATTGTGTTGGATCATTGTATTGCTCAGAATAGCCAAATCTTTCACAGTTGATCATTATCACAACATTGCTGCTACTATGCACAATAATCTCCTGGTTCTTCTCACTTCACTTTACATCAATTCATATAAGTCTTCCCATGCTGTTTTTTCCCTGACACCACCCCCTCAACATTTCTTATAGCACAATTATGCTCTATCACAATCACATGCCACAACTTGTTGCCATTCTCCAGTTGAGGGGCATCCTCTCAATTTCCAATTCTTTACCACCACAAAAAGAGTTACTATATTTTTGTTCATATAGCTCCTTTTTCTTTTTTTTTTCTGTCTGTCATCCTTTTGATGAACAGACTTAGTAGTGGGATTTCTGGGTCAAAGGGTATGCACAATTTTATAGCCCTTTGGGTTGTGAGAAATAGCTATTAACAATTGATATCTTGAAGGAATTCAGTACTCCCTCCTTCTTTCTAAGTCCTTCAGGTTTTTTCTATAGGATTTTATTGATATTTAGCCTCCACCAAACCACTCCTAGGTGGAAACTATTGTGTTCTGATCAGCTTGAGTGGGGTTTACATTCTTTCTCTTATTTCTTTTTGACCAAGATTTGAGTGACCTAAATTCCATATGCCAGGACTTTATTTCAATATAACCCAGCTCCAATTAATTTGATTTTATTGCAGTTAACCAATTAGATTTGATTGCTATGTGATAGACTTCCTGCAGTTAAAAAGGTATATAAGCTGTCAGTTCACCAACATTTTGGTATTTGATCTGAAAGAAAGCCATTGACCCTTCTTCTATTCATAACCTGATGGGCTAAAAATAATATGATTAAATTACCCAGAAACTATGTCTCTCATATTTTTAATTATCACAGTTATGGCTAACCACAAAGGGATCAGAACCTTTTTACTCCAGATTCTTAAGAAGGAGCTCCCCTTAACTGGGATCACAATGGAGAATTTCTCCACAAAGAGTTCCCTGTTGGGATTGTGGCCATGATTTGACTCTTGCTTTTTTTTTAAACTAGTAAGTAAATTTTATCTGGGTAAGCATATATGTGCCTGTATGCCTGTTCCTGTTTTTAAATGTTTACTTTATGTCTGTCTCTCTCTAAATGTTTGGTGAACTTTTACTCTCAATGGTATGATTAATATTCTCCATGCAGGGACAAAGACAAGTGATTGAGAGAAAAATTATTTTAGGAGAGGCTGCCTGGGATCTCTGGATTTCTATGGGACAAAACCTGTGCTATCCTAGTCTTGATGATCCAGATCTTCTGGCAGGAAAAGTTCAGAAAGAAAGAGCCATAGAATTAACAGGGCCTGATGTCAAGAACTTAAGGCTAGTGTGAGAGTAATGCTGTATGTTCTTCTGTCCTTGCCTGGCTGTCTGTCCATTTGTGTAGGGTTTTCTAAGATTAATTTAAGGGATTTGAAAAAGGGATTTGGAACTCTCCTAAGGAATTCATGAAATCAATGGAAAGGATTAATCTCAGTAAAAAGTGCCCCCCTCTCTTTAGTGGAGCTTTACTTTTCAGCTCCAGGTTGAAAACATCTTAGACTAAGCAGCCTGAGGGTTTGGCTATAGCCTCCTAGGGCTGATTCTTAGGAGTAAGTCCTTTATCTGAAGCGAAGTTAATTAATGATCCACTTAAAGCTACTTTAAGGATGTTTACATTAAATCTAGAGAACTGTCTTTACTGTCTTCCCCCTCCCCACCAATATATCTGACAACTGGGCAATGTGTTGAAAAACTGAAAAAATAATTTTTTTTGTCTTTTAAGTCACTTTGATTGGGGCTTTCATATCACAGTCTTAAATGTAATCGTTTTAGAACTTCAGTGATTTGTTTAAAAATGTATTAACATTGTAAAAGCTGATTTTAAAAAATAAGTAATGTTGGTGAAGGATGTGAGAGAAATATAGTTCTCTTGATTAGTAAATTATTATATGTCAACTCTCTCCTGACTTCAAAAAGGTGAAGAGCAGCAGAACAAAAAAGAGGGTGAGTATGATTTTTAATTTGGGAAAACTGTGTTAAGTAGTCAGTAAAATCCTTTGTAATAATGGTTTGGGGAATATCCAGAACTCCACTCTTGTGCAAATGCCAATTGCATGTCTCCTAAAAGTTTTTTTTAATTGCCAAAATATCTTAATGGATTTCTTTTTAAGGATTTGTCCCACAAACTTCTTCCTATATTGGGATCATTTAGCTTTTTGATTTCCTAGAGAACACCTGAATTTTGTGATAGGCAGAATCCCCTGGGTTGAAATCAATTCCATAACTTGGAAAAATAGGGCTAGAGTAAGACATTGGATTGGTAATATGTGTAGTCCAGGATATTTTTAAAATGTAAAGGAAAGTAGGTAGTCTGAATAATGGGTTTGAAAGATTAGGAAAGAGAAATAAAGACTAGAGGGAAAAATGGAAGGTGAAGAAGGATTAGGGACAAATGGGGGTCACATAACCTTCACATAGCAGGTGGGCAGTAGCAAACCCACATGCTCCAAGGGCCTCCTGTCCCTGGATAGTTGCTCTGTGTGCCATTGTGCCAGTTTCAGATGGTTTAAGCATGTTGAGAAGAAAGGGAGAAAATCTGAATTTGTTTTTTAAGTAAAAAAAATGAGAATGAAAAACGTCTAACTTGGTTTGAAAGTCAATAGACAAATTTACAGAGGACTAAGAGGAAAAGGTGGGATTCCATGTGTTCTAAGACCCTCTTGTTCCATGTGGCAGTTTTGGTTATAGGAGGCAGGAAGAATCTGATCAAAACTGGTTCCTAAGTGTGATAAAGATTTATTGTAGTTAAAATCTGTTATATACTATACTGCCACTATTAAAATCTTTTGTAGTGGAATAGTTGAAAAACAGGACATCCCTTAATATGAAATGCCTGGAATAAATAGCCCTTGTGTAAAATACAACACTAAATAAATTGAAATTATTAATTAAGGTTCTATAGGATAACATTTGGAATATAGATCTAGGTATAATTGAATTATTTCTGGTTTCATTTTAAATTAACTCTATTACTATTACACTTCATCAGGAGGTTTGTTGGTTATAGAGTTTTAGGCCAAGTTACCCCAGTTTTATGGTCCATAATGTATATAAAGAAAAGTGTCTAACATTATTTTAATAATTCATTATATTAGAGATATTGTTAGAATGTGAATTCTTTAATTCTTTTGGGTTATGGATTTAATTGTTAAAAGACTGATATAAATATGTTTTTAAAAAACCTTTTAGGAACTATAGAAGATAGTAAAAATGGTTCTCTGTGGAGTTGGCATAGCAAGGAACCTTTTAAAATATCCTCATTTGTGAAATGTAGAGTCATAAAAATCTTCCTAGACCTGCTGACAATTTAAAGGAGCAGTGAGTGTTTGCTGTTGTGGAAGATTGACAACCAAATAGGGTGTCAATATTTTAAGACTAAGATCTGGTCACATGCTCAGCAAAGTACAGTTATTTGATTTTTGTCAAGAGCTAGAAGTTACAAAGAAAAAAAATATTCCTATGAAAAAAACTCAGTTTTTAACCATTGGACCATACTGTCAGCTTTTTCTTCAGTTTCCAACTAGCAAAATCAAGTCATGTGTTGAATCATCTCCACCTATCTTTTAGAATAAATCTGTAGAAGGGCCTTATAAAATCTCACACTATATAAATATTGGATATGGTAAATGTATTCATTATTGGTTATTATGATTATTATATAAAAATTAAATGTCTCCTCATACTATTCAAATTGAGAATTATTTAATTCTTATGAAAGCTCTCAAAGGTTTCTGCCTGAGGAAACATGCCATACCCTGACAGTATTAAAAGAAATTCCTTAGATCTCTTTGCCTGGTTCAGAAAAAAAAATGCAGCAGGTGAACCTAGGATAATCTTTGGGGGTACATTTTTAGTTAATCTGATGATAACAGGAGTGATTTCATACTGTTTTGTAAAACTTTATATGTATATGCAGCTTGAAATTCCCAGGAGGATGGGAACGAGGAGTTGGAATGCTTTTTGTCTGAATAGCTTGTTATCTGATAAATTTCAAAGGTGGAGGCAGGAGATCCTAGCTCATTAAGGAAGGAGAAAACAAATTTATACAGAGCTGAGGAATTGTCACGACATGTCTCAAAAAAGAAAATATATGAATTTATGGACAATAATCTTTTAAAGTGCTAAAAGAATCGGGCCTTAGAAATTAAAACATTATCATTAGTGATTACAAATCCAGATTTATTTGATTTAAGCCGCAATCTTTCCTAAAGGACATAAGAACAGGATCTGAAAGCACTCTTATCAGGATTATTATGGTAAATTAGAGCCTAATATAAAAGATATTTGCTATTTGGCATTAAGAAATTTACTAGCTGTATGGCCCCAAGAAAGTTCTATTAACCTTAGTTTACTGTAAGGGGAAAAATAATAGATGTACTTCCCAGGGTTCATTGTGAGGATCACATGATTGTAAAGTCCTGTCAGGTAAATTGGAAGCAAGTTCAACTAAGGGTCAATTAATTGGTAATTTATTGATCCTATTTCAAGTTTTAAATACTATTTAAAATATTATGGGATTGTTAACTGATATTATTCTGAGTTTGACTCCAGGTATGATCATTAATGAATGCTTACTGAGCCAGTGAATAGATCATGCCAGAAATTCCATGGGATTTTACATGCATAAATTGTAGGTGCAGTTGTCATGGGAAAGGCTAGGAGAATGACTATTGGCAAAGTCTGAGGTAGGTTTTTCTTGACTCAGTTTCCCCAACATGTTATTTCTTGGAATGGAAAATATTCCACCTTTAAGCCTGTATCAATGCAATTGGCTATCTGAATAGCATGCAGTTAGGGAAAATTTATTCCCTTCCAATATAGTTATGTCCCTATTCTTTTATGGTAAATTCCTATAATCATATTGCTTGTTATGTGATGAACACAATATTGGATCCTTATTTCTTAGGTTAATATTGAATTATATCTGTGTTAATATGGTAATATGCAGGTATAAGATTTGAGTCATTTATCTTGGAATTTTGATCCTTCCTATATTCTAAACAACTAACAATTAAGTATTTAGCCATGATATATGTTACTTCTGTGTAAGATAAGGTCCTTTAATTTCCCATAATGGTATGGGGATAATTAAGCAATTGATGCCAAGATTTGTGAAACCAGGATGTGATTTTGTTTAGTTAATATCACAGTTCTGTGTTTAGGAAAGGACTGTCAGCATGACTTGTGGTCTATCTTGCTTTAAAGAAACATCCACTCTTGTTAGGGTTATTCATTTGACATAGCTAGAAGCTGAAAATGTTTTAGTATACAGAAGTTACTTGACATGCACTGTCTTAAAATTGATCAATGTAATTTTTGTATATCATCCCTGAACCTTTTATTATAACTGAAATTAATCTGGCAACCTTTATGCGAATTAATTTTTGTATTAGAATCCATCTTCTTGTAAAAAAGATTCTGAGATTCCTTAGTGGAATCTCATCCCCCTAATGGGAGATTGAATAATGCTAAGTAAAAAACCTGGGTTCTAATTTTCTGTTTGTATCTGAGTTTCTCTCATATACACAAACACACACACACACACACACACACACACACACACACACGAAATTCATCTCTATATGAATATAACTGGACAAAAATTTTATAAGTGTCTATTCTAAAAAGGTTCCCAATTTTATTTTTTAATAATAGAGACATAGGGATTGAGTTAACTTTCATTATCTGACCTGGTTATTGGCAATATAATTTTAAGTTGTGTTAAGATCAATTTTGTAGGAAGTTTTTAATAGAGGAAGAGGAGATCTCTACAAGTGACCTGAGTCTAAGAAGTCAGCTAGAAACTGATCTGAGATCACACTTGAACTAGAGAGCTGCATTTTAAATATATGTGTGTGTATATATAATATATATATACACACACACATATATTGTATTTCTATACATACTGTGTCTAACTGTTCTTTTTATTTATCTATTTGTTTACTGCAGGGCAATGAGGGTTAAGTGACTTACCCAAGGTCACACAGCTAGTAAGTATCAAGTGTCAGAGGTTGGATTTTGAACTCGGGTCTTCCTGAATCCAGGGCCAGTGTTTATCCACTGAGCCTAACTAGCTTGCCCCCCACTAACTGTTCTAATAATAAAATTCATAGGAGATCAAGTATCATTTTGTATATAGAAATGTAAACAATATGTTGAAGAGATATTTTAAGTACCTTATGATTTCTCTTTCTGTTTACCTTTTAGGCTTCTCTTGAGTTTTGTATTTGGAAAGTTGTTTTCTATTTAGCTCTGTTCTTTTCATCCTATTCATAAGGAATGTTAAAAAATCATCAATTTCATTAAATATCCATTTTTCCCCTGAAGGATTATGCTCAGTTTTGTTGGGTAGGCAATTCGTGGTTGTAATCCCAGCTCCTTTGCTTTCTGGAATATCATATTCCAAGCCCTGTGCTCCTTTAATGTGGAAGCTGTTAAATCTTGTGTTATCATAACTGTAGCTCCATGCTATTTGCATTATTTCTTTCTGGCTACTTTCAATGTTTTCTGTCATGTGGGAGTCCTCAAATTTAACCATACTATTCCTAGGAGTATGCATTTTAGGATTTCCTTCAGGAAGTTATTGGTGGATTCTTTTAATTTTTCATTTGGCACTCTGGATATAAGATATTGGGGCAGTTTTCCTTGATGATTTCTTGAAATATAATGTGTAGGCTCTTTTTGAAAAAATCATGACTTTCAGGCAGTCCAGTAATTCTTAAATTATCTTTCCCCAATCTATTTTCTAGGTCAGTTGTTTTTCTGAAAAGATATTTCACATTTTTTTTATTCTTTTGACTTTGTTTTATTGTTTTTTGATGTCTCATGGAGTCATTAGATTCCACTTGCCCAATTTTATATATATATATATATATATATAAAATTTTTTTTGGGGGGGGGCAATGAGGGTTAAGTGACTTGTCCAGAGTCACATAGCTAGTAAGTGTCAAGTATCTGGGGCTGGATTTGAACTCGGGTCCTCCTGAATCCAGGGCCAGTGCTTTATCCACTTTGCCACCTAGCTGCCCCCCCAATTATATTTTTTAAAGGAATTATTTTCTTTGGTGAGCTTTTATATCTGTTTCTCCATTTGGCCTATTCTGCATTTTAAGTCCTTTTTTTCCCAGTGAATTTTTGTGCCTCTTACCATTAGGCCAACTCTGTTTTTTAAGGTGTTATTTTCTTTAGTACTTTGTGTGACTCTTTTACCAAACTATTAATTGTCTTTTCATAATTTTCTTTCATTATTTTCATTTCTTTCCTCAATTTTTCCTTTATCATGCTTATGTCCTTTAAATCTCCCAGGAATTTTTATTGGGCTTGTGTCTAATTAGCATTTTTCTTTGAGGTTTTTTTGCAGTTTTCATGTTATTGACTTCTGAGTTTGTCTTGATATTCTCTGTCACAATTGTTTATGGTCAGGTGCTTTTTTTGTTTTTTGTTTTTTAGCTCATTTTCCAGCCTATTTTTTTTGACTTTGAACTTATTTTAACATAAGACTCTGCTCACCCAGAATTGAGGAGGCACTGTTCCATGCTTCAGGCTTTTTTTGTGCTTCTGTTTTTGGAGCTACTTTTGTGGATCTGCAAGTTTTCAGTACTTTCACGTTGGTATGATCTGGGGAGAGGTATGGTTATTGCTTTCCTGGTCTGTACTCCAGTCTTTGCCAAGGAAGGGCCCCTGTTTCCCTGTAGCTGCAAGTACTAGTCCTCCTCTTGGCACTAGAGTTGTGACCTGTTCCCCTTTTGTAGTGTGGCTGCAAGCGCAACTGCTTCTCTATGCCTTGGAACTTCCCCCAGGGCTCTGCTCCCTTGTGATTGATCACAAGTTCTCCTCTCCACCCAAGAACTGTCACACAGAGATGCTTTTAGGTAATGGGGTTGCCAATCAATGCCAACAAAATGTAGCCTGTAATCTCTCTCTAATCAGTTTGTTGGGTTAGAGTTCCTAAAGCTGTTGCTGCTGCTGCCCCATAGTCTCTAAGGACTGTGCTGTGCTGTGCTATTACTACTGTATGCATATGCTCCAGACAGACCTTCACCCCTGTGTCACAGACCTCTCTTGCTGACTTCTTTAGGCTGGATAAATATCTCAACCTGACCTTTCATTAGCTCTGTCACTCTAGAATTCAATTTGAGGCACTATTTTACTGTTGTTTGGAAGGAAATATTGAGAGAGTTCAGCTGGGTTGTTGCCTGTACTCTGCCATCTTGGCTCTGCCCTTCTGCAAAGATCTTTACAGCTGCTATCTCATTTGATCCTCACAAAAACCTAAGGGAAATATAATTTATAGCTAGGAGACAGTGGGCTGTAGAAAGAGATAATGGAAGACTTCAGGCAAGAGGTGGTGTTTGAGATGGAGCTCAAAGGATGGCTAGAATATGAATGGGTTAAAGTGGGAGTAGGGTGGAAAACATCATAAAATGGCATGAAATTAGGCATGAAATGGCATAAAAGAAATAATAGAAGGAACAAAACACCGGATGCTTTTAAGAAACTATTCTGGCTGGGGCTTAGTGTACCTAAAGGGGAGTAATGTGAGATAAAACTGGAATGTTGGGGTGAGGAAACATGTAAGGACGTGAAATTAAAAAAAACACCTATAATAACAAAATAACAAATCGATAACAAATGTCTGTTAAACATACATGCCAGCAATACAAGAGGTATTATAAGGAAATGAATGATAAATACCAAAAGAATGCAGTGGAGACCACTTGGTCCTGGAAAAATTCATAAGAGGGAGAGAGCTCTCCTTGGCCTAGAGAGTATTTAGGGGAAGCTTCTAGGAGGAGCTAGGCCTTTCCCTGTGCCTTGATGAACAGGAAGGATCTGGATCAAGATAGGTTTATGAGGAGAGAATGGTATGAATAAATGAAATTGAGGTAAAAAGAACGATAGGATGGGTTGAGTTGTTCTACCAGGTTTGGTTTTTCTGCCCTTGGAAAAGTCATTTTCTTTCTCTAAGCCTTTTCTTTGTTGTTGTTGTTGTTGTTTTTTTTTTGGTGGGGCTATGAGGTTTAAGTGATTTGCCCAGGGTCACATAGCTAGTAAGTGTCAAGTGTCTGAGGTCAGATTTGAACTCAGATCCTCCTGTATCCAGGGCTGGTGCTCTATCCACTGCACCACCTAGCTGCCCCTGAAGCCTTTTCTTTGTAAAATTAAAGGATAACACCTACCCCAGCTATCTTACTGGCTTATTGTTAAGGATCAGATGCTTAATACATATGAAAGTATTTGGTAAACTGTACTCATGTGAAGGAATTATTACCAATCCTCAGCTTTGGCCCTGCAGTAGCTATAGCTGGTGGTAGAGGTGGTAGCCCCTTCTCCTCTCTACCCTACTTTTTCAAGTGGGATGCAAGTTAGGTTAGAAATTCAACACGATCATGGCCGTGACCAAAGGAGACACAGGAATAATGAAGCCTATTTTTTTTTTGTAAAGGTTTCCTAAGTGTAAACTGAGATTTAATCAAATAGGTCAAGTCGATAAGCTTTTATGAAATACCTACTATGTGCCAGGCACTGTGGGAACTGCTGGAGATACAAAGAAAGATGAAAACATGTTCACAATTTAAAAGGGGAGAGGGAAGACAACATGCAAACAACTATGTACTAACAAAATATATTAGTCAGCGAATTAGCATTTGTTAAGCACTTACTATGTGTTGAGCACTGGAAATGCATAGAAAGGCATTTAAATTAAAGTGGACTGGGAAAGACTTTTTGCAGAAGGTGTGACTTTAGATGAGACTTGAAGGAAGTCAGGGGAGCCAGGAGGTAACAACAAAGAGGGAGAACATAACAGGCATGCAGGGCAGCCAATGAAAATGCTCAGAATTGTGAGATGATGTATTTTGTGTAAGAAACAGCATGGAGGGGGCAGCTAGGTGGTGCAGTGGATAAAGCACCTGCCCTGGATTCAGGAGGACCTGAGTTTAAATCTGGCCTCAGACACTTGACACTTACTAGCTGTGTGACCCTGGGCAAGTCACTTAACCCTCATTGCCCCGAAAAAACCAAAACCAAACAAAACAACAACAACAAAACCAAACAACAACAACAACAACAAAACAGCATGGAGGCGAATGTCACTGGATTGTGGAGTATGCAGGAGAGAATAAGGTATAAAAAGCCTAAAATGGTAAGAAGGTGGTCACATTATGAAGGCTCTAAAAACCAAACAAATTACTTTAGATTTGATCCTGTAGGTAACAGGGAGTCACTGGAGTTTATTGAATGGGATAGGGTGTGATATACATATCTCATGTGACTTGTTTTAGGAAGATCAATTTGACAGCTAAGTGGAGGATAGATAGATTGGAGTGGAGAGAGACCTGAAGCAGAGAGACCAACCAGTAAGTTATTGCAATATCCCAGATGTGAAGAAAAGAGGGCCTTCACTAGGGTGGTAGTAGTTATCAGAGGAGAGAAGGGGGCATATAAATAAGATGTAAAGAACCTAGAGAGGTCAGTACTTGATCACTTGAGTAAAATAATCTGTGCCAGAACAAACTGAAACCAGAACCAGAAAGTTTAGGAACCAAAGAGGGTTTTTTGAGTTCACCAGCAAGACAGCCCCACCCACATGGGCAGAGACTCTCCCAAGGAACAAAAGGACACAGATTATATAGATTTGAATTAGGCAGAAGGTAAATTGGGTACAGGTCACCTCTTGCTTGGACAGGGATTTTTTTTTTTACTGGGAGGGTGGTTTGGGGATAAGATTTAGGGGTGTGTAACAGGTGTTAAAGGCTAAAATTCTAGCTAGTCTGTCTAAAATATCTAATGAGTGGTTGCCAATAAATTATAAGCTTTAGCAAGAGTTAGGCTTTTAAGCATTTATTAAGGAGAATAAGAATTTGGTAGAGAGAGAGAGAGAGGCCTACATTCATCTATCTATTAAAGGGAGAGTACATTTCTAGCTCCCCTCTCTGCCAGAGTCCCCAGGAAAGAGAGAGAGACAGAGCGCCAGGTTCCCCCTTCCTCCTCCCACCAGCAAACGTCACTTCCTGACGCCAAAGAAAAGACGCAGGGTCTTGCCCTCAAAGACCTTCCTTTCGTGGTGGAACTTTTCTACAGTAAGTCTCCAGCAGGTGGCATCATTCCAATCCTTACACATGAAAGGTAAATTGTTTGGGTTAGCTGTTTCTTATAACCTCACTCTAATAGATAGGATTGTTCTAGATACGTGCTGTTTCAGCAGAAAGGAAGATTATGGACAGGAAAGGGGCTGTAATATAACCAAGGTCAGAGACAAAAATAGAGGAATGCAGACAAAATGGAGGTGCTTTAATTTTATTGTTTTGGCTACCTAAAATTACTAATTGGATTGGGGGTGATGTTGAGGGGGGGGCGCGGAGGGAGGGTATTTTAGATGAAACTAGAAGGAGGACAAGAGATAGACGTGAAATAGAACATTTTGTGCTTCTATGTAGAAGCATTCTCATCAGTGCCCATAATGGAGCTATCACATTTGGACTTTAATACCTCAGTAATCTATGTACTAGTTGGAGAAGGAGCAGGGGCATTTTAGAAAGGAAGTTAGGAAGAATAATGGAATCTGATCACATGTGGAAAAAATTAATCCTTTGTGACACATTTAAAAAATGCATTCAGAGATCCCCATTTAAGGTATTTTAAAGAGATAAAGTTTCTAAGTGGATGGATATTATCACATTATATTCTTATTTTTAAAAAGTAGGGGGACTGCGATGACATCAACAACTACTGACATATATGTCTAGTTATGCTTTTTCATTTTCAAAAAAGCTTTTTGAGAATGGCTTATGAAATCATTCTAGGCATCCTTGATGAAAGCACTAAAAGGGAGTAGATATATTTCCTAATACAATTTTCTTTAGCATACCACAGCTTCAAAGTCATATAATTAACTGAAGAGCACAGAGAACATAAGATTCTACTCTGTTTATTAGATTATTTTTTAAAAAAAGTATCTGATTCAGTAGAACAACAAAATTTAGCTTTCAAGTCTCTTCTTAAACAAGGTATAGATATGATGTATCTGTTACAGTCATAAAAGATTCAATGATGGATGATAACAGGGCTACAGTTTTCTTAAATGATCTACCTAGTAATCAAACCAAACAAGTTGCTTGTTCCAGGGAGACATATGATCACTTAAAGTGTCATGGAGAATAAAATACAATGTTCACATAGAACAAGGGTTATTTGTCCATGACAACATCCTCCAACTGTTTTTTTTTTTTTATCACCAAATGATGTTATACTCCTTGTATAGACCCTTGGTATTAGGTATCCATTCATATTCACATTCAGATCTCACTCATGCTCTGGCTCAGTCTTCATTTATGTTATTCTTACTGCCCACCCCAATTGCTGAGTACCTTGAAATTTTTTTGTTTTTGACAGAGACTGCTAGTGGCTCAGGACTATGCCATTCAGAGAGCATCTGGGAAGGCTCTATGATAGCTATCTCCAGATAGATACTGGAATTGTTTGCTTGCGGATCACTAGGACCCAAGTTATATTCAATCTCGTGGTTTAGATACACAGGTTGTGCATTCCTGGTCTCTAATCTTTAATTCTAATCTTCACTTTTCTCAAACCCTTTAAATCAAGGTTTACCCTCTGGGCAAATTCAACCCTTTGGGCAGCTGCACTGGAATAAATGAACGGCCATCAGTATGGGTTGAGAGAGTTGGTGAAAGCTTTCTAGAAGGAGCTGGGCCCTGAAGAAATGGAAGACTGGGTTTGGTAGGGAAGGAATGGGGAGGAGGCTTTTTGGGAGGTAAAAAAAGAGCTGAGCAGTTTTCAAATAAATGGATACAAACTATATCTATTAGAACCTAACGATTGGCTAGTGGGATGTGGGGGCAACCTCTGAGATTTGAGCTTATTATGGGCCGCAGGTAAAAGAGGTACATCATGTCTCTCATAACAGGCCCTGATCCAGACTCTGGAGTGACCTACAAGAGGAGGTAGGTTTCTTTCTAAGGATCAGAAATAGTTAACATGTGTGAATAATTTGTGACAGAATTTCCAGTAATCCTTTGTATGTGGAGCAACATGAGTTCTCTAATGGGTAAGTCAGCTTCCCCATCTCACCACATTGCCTCCTGAAGGAGAAGCTTCAGGGGCTTTGGGTGATGCAGTCATTTCTCTCCCTAGAGTTTCCCTTCTTTTACAGTTGGAATTTGGACAGGTCCAATTTTAAGCAGCTTATTTAGATTTTGATATTAATGGGGATAAATAATAATGATAGGGATTATAACTGGACTTGTGATTTCATTAGAATAGGGAATTCCCAGGGGAGCAAAGTTTCTCTACCAATGCAGGTAGGCAAATCTTCTTCAATTTAGTTTTAGAGAGTTGCTTGGAGCCTTAAGAGATTTAGTGACAGGGCAGCTAGGTGGTACAGTGGATAACACTTGACACTTACTAGCTATGTGACCCTGGGCAAGTCACTTAACCCCAATTGCCTCACCAAAAAAAAAAAAAAAGAAAGAAATTCAGGGACTTGCCCAGGGCCACACAACTATTAGAGGAAGGACATTTTCCCCCTTCAAATTCTGTTTCACCACCCCCTCCCCTTAAAAAAAAATTTCTATCACACTCGGCAGGACAAATTAAAATAAAAAGAAATCATTTAAAATCCTTTTCTTTTCTCAGAGGCATTGAATCCTTAAAAGTCTTAGGGTTTCTCATTCCCCTTTTGCATTTCTGTTGTGAAGGTCCTTTGAAGGGTCTTGGTAGAAGCAGAAAAAAAAATGGAGCTGGTTTCCTCATAATGGGAGACATTTTCTGTATGAGAAGAATGTGTCATGAGAAGCAAAGCAGTTTCGTCACCAGCATTTCTTTTCTTTGAGGCTTGGTTTCCTATCTACTACACAACTCTACCTATAGTAATGATAACAACAACAATAATATTAATAACTTCTATGTCTGGAATGCTTTAAGATTATTTGCCAAATGCTTTGTGTAAACTATTTCAACAGTCATGAGAAGAGGATTTATCACAGGGAGAAAGAAAAATCAAAGACTGTTATGCTAAGCAACTCTTGGCTACAATGTCATTTCAGAATCCCTGGTTAGAACTGGGAGTACCATCACCATTTTGCTCCCTGTGCATCTCCAGGCTGTCCTTAGCACTCAGGAAAATCAATCTTGAGCTGATTCCCCATCCCACCTCCCAGTCAGTAGTTTATCTGGGATGTATATATGGTATGCCTCCTAAGTGGAACCTGGAAAAATGCAGTCAGGCTGCCAAAATATCCTGGTTAGGCTCCTGGAAAAGTACTGGGTCATTCAGTTGTGTTTGATTCTTTGTGACCCCATGGACCTTCGTCTGTCCAAGTTCATTTTTGATTGTTTACATGATACTAATCTATCCATCTTATCCTTTGCTGTTCCCTTTCCCAAAATAAGGGTCTTTTCCAGTGAGTCCCATCTTTTCCTTATGTGACTAAAGTATTTAAGCTTTAGCTTCAGCTTTAGTATTTGACCTTCCAGTCAATAGCCTGAATTAATTTCTTTAAGTATTGACTGATTTCACCTTCTTGCTGTCCAAGGGACCTTCAAAAGTCTTCTCTAGAACCACAATTCATAATTATCAATTCTGTGGCACTTAGCTTTTCTTATAGTCTAATTCTTGCAGTCATATGTTGCTTATACTACAGTTTTGCTACATTGCTACATAGTTTTGACTATAGAGACCTTTGCTGGCAAGGTGATGCCTTTGCTTTTTAGTATGCAGATTTACCACAGCTTTCTTTCAAAGCAGCAAGTGTCTTTTAATTTCATGGTTGCAGTCATCATCTGCAATGATCTTTGAGCCCAAGAATATAAAATCTGACACTGCTTCCATTTCTTCTTCTATTTTCCAGGAAATGATGGAACCAGTTGCCAAGACCTTAGTTTTTTTGATGTTAAGCTTCAAGTCAGATTTTTATACTCTCCTCTTTTACCCTCAATCAAGAGATGTCTTAATTCCTTCACTTTCTGCCATCAGAGTAGTATAATTTGCATATATGAGGTTGTTGATATTTCTCCTGGCAACTTAATTCCAGCTTTTGATTCATCCAGCCTGGCATTTTACATGATGTACTCTGCACATACATTAAATAAATAGTGACAGTGTATAGCCTTGTTGTACTTCTTTTCCAATCTTAAACCAACCAGTTGTTTCATGTTTGGTTCTGTTACTTTTTGGCCTGCATACTGGTTCCTCAAGACAAGCAAGACTCCTATCTCTTTAAAGACTTGCCACATTTGTCATGATTCATGCAGAGGCTTTAGTTTAGTCAATGAAGCAGAAGTAGATGTTTTTCTGGAACTCCCTTGCTTTATCCATAGTCTGGCGGATGTTGGCAATTTGGTCTCTAGTTCCTCTGGCTCTTTGAAAACCAGCCTCTTCTTTTGGTAATTCTCAATTCATATATTGCTGATGCCTAGCTTGCAGGATCTTAAGCATGACATATGAAATGAATGCAATTGTTCAGTAATTTGAACATTCTTTAGCATTGCCCTTCTTTAGGATTGGCATATAAATTGTTCTTTTCTAATTCAGTGACCACTGTTCAGTTTCCCAAATTTATTGGCTTATTGATGCAGCATTAATTTAACAGCATCATCTTTTAGGGTTTTATATAGCTCAGCTGGAATTCCATCACCTCCAGTAGCCTTATTATTAGCAATGTTTCCAAAGACCCACTTGACTTCATTCTCCAGGATGTTTGCTTTTAGATCAGTAACCACACTATTGTGGTTACCAATGATGTTAAGATATTTCTTGTATTTTTCTTTTGTGTATTCTTTCCACCTCTTTTTTTTTTTTTTTTTAGTGAGGCAATTGGGGTTAAGTGACTTGCCCAGGGTCACACAGCTAGTAAGTGTTAAGTGTCTGAGGCTGGGTTTGAACTCAGGTACTCCTGAATCCAGGGCCGGTGCTCTATCCACTGAGCCACCTAGCTGCCCCATTTCCACCTCTTTTTAATCTTTTCTGTTTCTGTCAAAACCCTAATACTTTGTCTTTTATCATATCCATTTTTGCATGAAACTTTTTCTTAATATCTTTAATTTCCTTGAAAAGATCTCTTCTTTCCCATTTTATAATTTTCTTCTATTTCTCTGCACTGCTCATCTAAAAAAATCCTTCTTATCTTTCCTTGCTATTTTCTGGAATTCTGCATTCTGATGGGTATGTATTCTAAAAGTCATTCCTGAACTCTTTTCTCTTTCTCCATTGACTCTTCCATTTATCATTTATATATAGATAGTTTCCAGACCTCTATATTTGGCCTTAATCTCTTTCCTGAATTTTGATCCCAGATTACCAACTACTTATAGCATATTTTAAACTGTAAATCCTAGAGGCATCTCAAACATCACATATCTAAAACAGAACTTGTTATCTTTCCTTATGAATCATCTTTTTTCATCTTTTCAGTTGAGAGCATCACTATCTTTTCAATCACTTCAGGTTTTCAATTTCATAGTTGATGTCAACTTTTCCTTCTCCTAACCTACCTCTATTCATTCAGTTACCAAGACTTGTCAATTCAACTTCTACAAAATCATAGGCTCATAGTTAAATAGACCTTAGAAGTCATCTTGTATAACCCCATTCTTTTACAGATACAGAAAGTGTGGTCCATGGAGGTTGGCTTGCTCAAGTTCACATAAATAGATAGCATTAGAGACAGGATTTGAACCCTGATCTTAACCAGTGTTCTTTCCATTGTACCACACTGACTTCTTGTCTGCCATATCTGTCTTTTCCCTCATCTTTCCTGAACTGCTCCAGTCCAGGTTTTACTTAAAATTTCCAGGCTTTGTCATCATGATGCCATTTCATCCTGGAAATGCCCTCAGCAACTGCAACTTCCCTATCTGAAACACATTGTGACCTTCTCAACCTGTAATTTTTTCCCACCATGATGGCCCTCTTCTCCCATTGGTGAATACCTCCCAGGACCTCCATTTTGGGGAGGGACTCAGGCTGGCAAGCCTTTATTACTCTCTGGGCACTGTTTCTGACTTTCTGGACTTATTCATCATGGTCCTGAATAGGTACCTCCTCACATCTCCCTTTTGTGTGTCTCCCTTCATTAGAATACTAGCTCCCTGAGGGCAGGGATTGCATTTCTTTTTCTTGTATTTATATCCCCAGCACTTTAGTATGGCGTCCAGCACATAGAAAACACTTAATAAATGTTTGTTGCCTTGTTGGTCTTTCAGCCACCATGCTTTCCCCCTTCTAATCTGTTCTCTACATTAAATCACAGATTTAACAATGTCATTCTCCAGTCATTCCCTATTATCTCTAGGATCCAACAGGCATTCCTATTTCTTTGGCTTTTAAAGTCCTTCAGAATTTGGTTCCAACCTCTTTCCAGGCTGATTATACATTTTTTTTCCATATGCATCCTCCTTCTAGTCAAACTGGCTTACTTGCATAGCCCCATATGTGATATGGTAGCTAGGTGGTGCCATGGTGCACAGAGTGCTGAGTCTTAAGGTGAAGACTCGCCTTCCTGAGTTCAAATCTGACCTCAGACACTTACTAGCTATGAGACCCCCAGGTAAGTCATTTAGTCCCATTTGCCACAGTTTCTTCCTCTGTAAAATGAACTGGAGAAGGAAATGGCAAACCACTCCAGTATCTTTGCCAAGAAAGCCCCAAATGGGGTCACAAAGAGAAGGACATGACTAAAAAGACTCAATAGCAGCAACAAATGCGTGGCGTTTTATCTTCCATCTTTACGCCTTTGCACATTCTTAGTATATGCATTCCCACTTCATCTATACCTCTTAAAATGTCTAGCTTCTTTCAAAGCTCAGCTCAAGAGACACTTCCTACACTATGGCTTTTCATATAGCCTCAGCTGCTAGTATTCCCACTCCTAAATTTCAATTTACTTTGTGTTTATTTTTTAAAAATTTACTTATATTGTGTTGAGAGTGAATAGGGTTAGGTGCTCTCTCTTACAAGGGGATCCTGACTCTGGATTCAGGCAGATCCAGTTCAGCCCTATGGGGAGCCTGGTCTCTAAAAAGAATCAGGCTTTTTTATACTCTGACTCATTATGTCTCCATTCCAGAGATGCAGGGAGAAACTCTTAAAGTTTAGACTTGGTTTATGTCTAGAGTCTCCCCAAAAGGGATTAATAGGGTCTCTTCTACAAAAATTACTCAGTGTACAGTGAGGGCCAAAATTTGATATATGGAGAGTTAATTGGATGACTCAAAATATTGGGGTCCCAGAAATATGAGGGACCTTTAGGGTCACCCTCTCCTCTGAATTTCCCTTTTAGATATTTCTCCCAGGCCAATAAGAAAGGAGCCTTACAGCTTTAATTCGTAGAAGGATCAGATTTTATTACTTGGGAATTAATTAAACAACAAAGGTGAAACTAATAAAAATCAAAGATAAGGAAATAGGAAAAAGAAATACTGATAAATTCTCCTTAACTCTAAACTTAGCCTATGCAATCCCCAGATCATTTCCAATTGAGCTAATTCAAAAGAATTTAGGGTTCTCTGTGTTCACTCACCAAAACCTGGAAAGTCTATAGTTGCTTGCACCACCGGAAGGGCAGGAGAGCGAGAGTGAGAGCAAGAGAGAGCTCGCATTCTGGAAGTCCCTCAGCCTCCCCTCATGGAGCATTCAATCTTCTTCCCCCAAAAGGAGAGGTCCTTCAAAAACTGCCTATGGAGCATTCTCCTTTTGACCTCAGTAGCATACTTCAGGGTGGGCCAGGTGTGGCCCCTCCCAAATGAGTCAGCTAAAACTCCAATAATTTTTTTACCACAAATAATTTTTACCACAGTACAAAGTAATATATATTAGGAATAGGAATAATATATATTAGGAATAATAGGAAGGAAGGAAACAAGCATTTATTAAGTACCAGCTATGTTCTAAGTACCATGTTGTGTTTAAAATATTATCTCATTTAATCTTCACAACAACTATGGGAGGTAGGTACTATTATTATCCTTATTTTACACTTGAGGAAACTGAAGAAGACAGAGGGTAAGCAACTTGCCCAGTGTCACGTAGGTTATATCTGAGGCCACATTTGAAGTTGGGTCTTCCTGACTCTAGACTCAACAATCTGTCCACTGTGACTCATAAGTGTTCATAAATGCTTATTTAAAACATAAAACTAAAACTCATTGTTTCTATTACAGCCTTGCAGAAGATAGAGAAGAACCCAAGGAGACTTGTGGAACTGTTAATAGGCTTTTCATGTCTGAGCAGTAGCTCAAGATATATATCTTTTGGCCAGCTAGGTTGTATGTTGGGTTTTTAAGTTCTGAGATGAACTAATTGATTGCTATCCCTTCCTGAAGAAGTAGTACACTTGTAGGAAACACCTCCAACTTACAGTGAGCACCTGGATGCCAGAATTCCTCAATTCTTGTGCATTTGAGGTAGCAGCTAAGGCTAGATACACCCATCTCAGAATTGCTATTTGGTTACCTTTGCTTAGGGAATGAAACCACAACAGCAGAAGAGGCCGTTTGTACCTGATATCAGTCTTAGGTTCACCGGGGCAAATACATGTGTATTCTCTTTCATGTGTATATGTAGCACAAGAAGAGACCAGATACCTTTTCTTTCCTGTATCCACTGGGAAGTCCTAGGAGGGTTGTCAGAGATCCTATCCAAATTTTCAGAACGGCATAAGAGAGAGAGCAAGAATGGAGATCATTTCTTTTTCAGAAGAACCTACTAAGTGCAAAACAGGCTCCACAATGGGGACCATGGGCAACAACTAGGATCCAATGGTTAAACATGGAGGCATGATTCTTCCTTCCTAAGAAGGAGCCAAGGAATAGCGCCAGTTTCAAGGGAAGTGCTCCAGTCTAGCTGATGCAGCAGTATTTTCTGTGTTATTACTTATCACCCCCTCCATTATACTATATGTGTACATTTTTTTCTTCCTTGGTAGAAAGTCAGGTCTTTAGAAATAGGGACTGTCTTGTTTTTGTCTCTATCCTAATGTCTCTGCACCTTGTATAAAACATTGACTGATTGATTGATTCATTCATTGTTTTGTTTATTCTGTTTAGCTAAAGTCAGAACCACCCTGGCACTTACATAATTTTCAGTCTCTTTGTTCAAAATGTCTCGGCTCTCCTGGTTTTCAATAAGGCTAAATAGATCTTTGAACTTGGGGCCTATTTGGCTATTGGCATAAACTACAAACCTGCATGCTTCCACATATAAGTTCCAGCATGAATAATTAACAGACTAGAAATTTCGCTCAAACAGTTCCTTAAGATTCCTGTTTTTCTTTCCCTCTCTGGCTTGGTAGGTAATTGGGAGACTTCCAGTTGTCTGTGCTCACACTCTGATGTCCTACTCACTCAGGTGGGTGCATGTTTTGTACATTTATGGAAAGAACAGAAAGATGTGTTCTTTGAATACATGATCAGTATCGCAAAGCCAGTGTGAAAGCTGAGTTTGTCTCTCATTCAAAGCCTAGAACTATTGCCATTTGGTCATTTATTGGGCAGTTGAAGTTTGTTTGGAACATTTGATTTGGAAGGTGTGTGTGTGTGTGTGTGTGTGCGCGCGCGCGCGTGTGCGCCTTAAGTATTCCACTCTGATTTAGTTGGCAAAGTAAAACCAGATGAGCTGAGAGTACATACTGTTTCATCTGTCAGGCAGCCAGGTTGCTGTTCCTTAGCCTTCCTTACCATCCACCTTCACTACTACATGACCCTCCAGTAACCAACCAATTAAAGGGTCAGTTCCATTATTTTTGTGAAGAGGTAGTGAATGAACCATGGCTGAATCATTAACAATTTCTGAGGCACCAGTGGCTGTGAGCACTGAAGCATTTCGTTACTGGATAGCTTGGAAGTAGCAAATAAGCTGATGAAATCAATCCTAGGTAGGACTGGCTATCCTTATCTGTAAGAGGGAAAACCCTGATTATTTTGGACCTGACTTAGAACTCTAGATTTTGGAGGAGCAGATTGCAAAAAGTTTGGAGAAAGGATAAGTAGGATACCATGGTTTAAAATCCCACAGGGGTATTCACTCTGGGAGAAATGGGAAGCTCTCAAAGTTGAATTATGAAAACAAGGACATAATTATGGTGAGGAGTAAAAAAGGGGGTTGTGTGAAGAGACTGATGGGGGGAATCTTCCCAAACAAACCTGGTTTTTTGTCTGTTTGTTTTAAAGCTACATTAGGGAAAAGAGGAAGATCAAAGAACGGCTAGGATGGTTGCTCAGAGTCGATAGGACACTTCACATGCTTGGATGTACTGCTCATGTTTTATTTTTCTGTGCTTTTTATGCCAATAGTAACAATAATAGCCAATATTTAAAGTTTCCCAGTTCCTTAAGGTACACAAAGAACTTCAGATAGAGAGGAATGATATACAGACAGAAAAAACCAAAATAGGCCAATGATAGGGAGTTAGATATCCAGGACAAGGAGAGAGAGGGAGAGAGGGAGAGAGGGAGATCATAAAAGAGTATCTAACTACCCTTGATGAGTTCAAATAACCTGCCCAGATTAATTACATCTTGAGGTATTAAAAGAATAGGCAGGTGTAATACTTAACTTCAGCTAGTACTATTTCACAGATTGTGGAGAGGAAAGGTTCTGCAGGATTAGAGGAGGCCAAATGGTGCCCTAATTTCCACAAAATTAAGAGAATCTGATCTGCAAACTAGAGTTTGATGAGTTTCTCTTCAATTATTGGACTTGATGATATCTTAGGGTTTGTCCAGGGTCAAGATTCTATGATTCCATCAAAAATATAGATTTGGGGCACTTTTTTGGGCAAAAATTTGTCTTCTTGGGGGGGGGGTTGGCCCCCGAGAAGATTGCTGGTAATCAGTGATCACATAATGTTTGTACTTTCAAGGTCCAGTTTAACTTACACTTTCTTTGCAAAGTCAGTCAATTAGTATTTATTTAGTGCCTAATATGTCTCATGGGACAAGCAGCTAGATGATATAGTGGATAGAGCACCAGTTCTCAAATATGCCTTCAGACTAGTTGTGTGACTCTGGGCAAGCCACTTAACCTTGTTTGCCTCACTTTCCTCATCTGTAAAATGAGCTGGAGAAGGGAATGTTAAACTATTCCAAGGCAGCTAGGCGGCACAGTGGATAAAACACTGATCCTGGATTTAGGAGGACCTGGGTTCAAATCTGGCTTCAGACACTTGACACTTAATAGCTGTGTGACCCTGGGCAAGTAACTCAACCCTGATTGCCCCCCCCAAGACCCCCCAAACAAAAAAAAACTCTATTCTAGTATCTTTGCCAAGAAAACCCCTAAATGGGGTCATGAAGAGCTGGACATGATTGAATTGACTGAACAACAACAAAAATGTGCCAGGCACTTCCTTGAAGCTTTACTGGTTTATCTCAGTCCATATAGATCTTTCCTTTTTCTGGATTCTTCTAACACTTATAATCTATGCCAGAAGTATCAAACATGGGGCCCACTGGATACATACTGCTCACGGAGTTCCTGAGTGCAAAGGAACCAGATTAAAAAATACACTTAGGAAATATTTTGCAAAATAAATAAAAATATAATAAAACATAGATGACATTTTAAAACTCAGTGAATATAGTCCTGCATGGATCTCTATGTATGGCTTAGTCATCCTGTTCCTTCTATTTGAGTTGGATGCCACTAGTTTATATCCCTCATCTTTCAATGAATCCTGTATCTCTTTACAATATCTCTTGTACCACTGTCGCACACACTCATGTGAACATTAAATAATAACATTTATTATTTCTATCAATTATTTATTAATATTTGCTAATAAGTAATATTCATTTAGTTTTTTTTTTTGCTGGACAATGGGGGTTAAGTGATTTGCCCAGGATCATACAGCTAGTAAGTGGCAAGTGTCTGAGGCCAGATTTGAACTCTGGTACTCCTGAATCCAGGGCCAGTGCTTTATCCACTGCACCACCTAGCTGCTCCCTCATTTAACTTTTTTTGTTTTTTGGCAGGGTAATGGGGGTTAAGTGACTTGCCCAGGGTCACACAGCTAGTAAGTGTCAAGTGTCTGAGGCTGGATTTGAACTTGGGTACTCCTGAATCCAGGGCCGGTGCTTTATCCACTGCACCACCTAGCTGCTCCCTCATTTAACTTTTAATGTATATAGAGCCTGCCTTCCCAACTAGATCACAAGGCCCTTTAGAGGGAACATACCTTAATTCCTTAGTTTGTCATTGAAGGGCAACCAAAGTCTTACTCTAGCCTATGTTACTAACCTTCCCTTCTTTTCCTGTCATGTAGGAGGTATCCCATCCAATCTTGCTTCCTTGCTGTTTCATGGATGTTTCAGCATTTTCCTGCTTCCACATATGTATTTATGTTTTTCTCCATGCCTTTCCCCCTCATCTGATCAGATTGCAATCCTACCTGTTCCTCAAAGCCCAGCTGAAATACAATCTTCCTTCAGCATGTGATTTTTCCCTTCCTCTGAACTCCTATATTGTATAAAGGCATGTCTTTTATGCCCTTATCTCATAGTGTCTTGTACTATAGTTACTAATGCACCTGTTATCTCCCCAGTGGATCATAAATACTTTGAGGGCAGGAATTCTGGTCTGTTCTTTGTATCTTCTACAATGTGCTTACCATATGGTAGGCACTCAGGAAGTGTTTTAGGATTGTTCAGCTCTGTAGCAATGAGCATTACAAGTAGCGTGTCTAGGGACAGGACATAGGCAGAGAAGCAGCCAATCACCATCATGGTGGGATTCCTGGGATGTAAGAAGGCCTCCTGAGAGCAGAGGGAGGGAGAGCTCTGTTGCATAAGGTAGGGAAGCATTCTCAAGCCTGAAACCCCACTTTTTGAGTTTAAGATTTAGGTCCTCTGTCATATTATGCAATATTAACAAAACAGCATTCATATTAACTGTGTCTCCCCCATCCTCCAAGACTATAAGCTTCATGAAAATTCTAAGATTGAATCATTAGCTAAGTTTTCTAGGTCTGAAGTGCCCCATACATGGCATGGCATGCAGCAGGCACTTAATATGTTTGTTAAATAGATGAATTAATGACTGACTGTATGAATCTCAGTTCAAATGCAATTGTCCTTGGGGGAGACTTATACTGTTTTAGGGTTCTTAATCTTTTTTGTGTCACGGACCTCCTTGCTAGTCTTGAATAGTGTTTTTAAATACATAAAGTGAAATGTGTAGGTTTACAAAGGACACATATTGAAATACAGGTGTTAAAATATCTCAAAAATACTTCATGAACCCTAGGTTAAGAACCTTTGCTTTATGATATTCCTTGTCACCTGAAGACATGGAGAGTAGCATATATACCACTGGAGGGCATCAGCTATGTGAAGGTAAGAGTGATGACATCTTGGGAGAAAATTGAGGAAGACTTGACCAGAAGCTTTAAACTCTCAATGTTGCTGACATCACAATTTTGCTGATGTCACAATTTAAATCAGTGAGATCCAATCAGTAGTAATTTAATCTCCTGGCATTATTCACCTGGAGATCAAAGTGTGGCTGGGGTGCTGGCTGTAATCAAGTGAATGCAGATTAATGGATGAGATAAACTATGGAGGTTAAAATCAATCCAGAATCTAAAAATAGGAAATCTTCAGCTACTTTGGTAAAGGATATTAATTGTACAGATATTCATAGGCCAGAGAGGAGATTGTGCTAGGGGAGGGAGGCTGAGTCAAAGGAGCCAGCTCATCTTCCTCTTTCTCTTGATCACTCTTGAGGGAATTTTTCTTCCTGGCTCTCTGAGGGTGTGGTACTGAGAAGGAATCCTGCTTTTTAAAGATGTGAGGGAACAAACTGAGCACCCTGGCCTTGACCAAGGCAGTATGAAATGGGTGTGTTCTTCAGAGCTTCTGGGGCTGCTGGCCCTGGCTCAGTCTGACCTGATTTGGCAAAGAGTGAGAAGGTAAGTGTTGGGGTCTTGGGACTGAATTTTGTGGCTCCCTTTCCTTGGAGAGAGACAGAGACAGAGGCAGAGGGACCTAGGGGGCAGGGAAGGACCCTACAAACTCATTCTGTGTCAATAGTCCTCCTGGGCTACAAAAGCTTTGACTCTTTGCTAAGTGTAAGGTTCAAATAGTGTTAGAGCTGAAAGGGTCATAGAGATCCCTTAAACTCAGAGGATTCTTAACCTCTTGTGTCATGGACCCCTAAAATTATGGATGTCTTTTTAGAATAATGCTTTTAGGGGAGGCAGAGCCAAGATGGTGGAGAGGAGCCAGGAAGGTGCCTGAGCTCTCCCAAGTTTCCCTCAAAAACAACATTAAATCAAGCCTCTAAATGGATTATGAAACTACAGAACCTACAAAAAGACAGAGACATAATCTTCCAACTTGAGATAATTTAGAAGACTTCAGGAAAGGTTGGTCTCACTTGTAGTGCAGTGCAGCTCAAACAGCACAGAGCAGAATGGAGGGGGTCTGGGCAAGTCAGCAGGAAGCTCTTGGACACAGCAGAGCAACTGAGACTCCTTGATCCTGGCTCAGCAAACTGGTGGCAAAGCGGGCCAGTTGTGAGATCCACCAACACCAGCAGAAAGGGCAGGCTGTCAGTTGGGGGGCCACCCATAGGACAGGTGCAACCAGGCCTGGCCATCCCAGTACCTGGAGCAAGTGCAGGGAGCAAGCCAAGGGCAGTGAGAAATTCACAAGCCATAGAGGCCTCAGAGTAGAAAGCCTGTGACACATCCCCTATCCCCCAGCACAAGAAACTTGAAACAGTGACCCTTGTGCCCCAGCAGCACTCAACTTTAAAAAAAATAAGCTGCAATATGAGTAAGAAACAAAAAAGAGCTCTTACCATTGAGAGCTTCTGTGTTTATAGGGAAGAGCTAAATACAAACTCAAATGAGGAAAATACTCTCAAATTGCCTACATGTGAAGCCTCAAGAGGGAAGATGAATTGCTCTCAAGACCAAAAAGCCTTCTTGGAAGAGCAGAATAATGCTTTTAAGTGCATGAAATAAAATATGTAGGATTACAAAAGAAACCAATTATATAGAAATGTAATTATGAAAATATTAAAAAAAAATAAACTCATAGACTTCTGCTTAGAATCTCTGCTTAATCCAACTCCTTTGTTAGATAAAAACATTGCTACCTTCATCCTTTGATTTTTCATTGTGTGTGTGTGTGTGTGTGTGTGTGTGTGTGTGTGTGTGTTAAAGGGGTTAGATTAAGTAGAGGTTCTTAACCTGGGATTGGTGATCTTGTTTAATTTTTTTTTTTTTTGCAGGGTAATGAGGGTTAAGTGACTTGCCCAGGGTCACATTGCTAGTAAGTGTCAAGTGTCTGAGGCCAGATTTAAACTCAGGTTCTCCTGAATCCAGGGTCAGTGCTTTTCCACTGTACCACCTAGCTGCTCCCTAAATTTTTTTTGATAACTATATTTTGATAGAATCGATTTCTTTTGCAATATTATGTATTTAAAAGTATTATCCATAGGTTTCACTAGACACTGTCTGAGGGGTCAATGACCCAAGAGGCACAGCAAGAAAGCCAATTTGACTGGATTGTAGAGTGAATAAAGTGGAGAGAGGGGTAAGCATCTCAGAAAGGTAGTCTAGAGCAAGGCCATGAAAAACTTTAAAGAATGCTACATTGCTTGCCACAATATCATGCACTCACAGAGGACTGTCTTCCTATTGCCTCCAGATCAAATACAAAATACTCAGCTTGGCATTCACAGCTCTTCATAACCAATTCCCCTTCTAGCTTTCAAGTCTTTTTATTCTTTACTTCCCAACACATACTCTTTGATCTAGTGACACTGGCCTCTTTGCTGTTTCATGACCAAGACATCCCATCTCTCAGCTCCTGCTATTTCCTCTGGATTCTAGTCCTATCTACAACGTTACTTAGCTGTTCAAACAGTCTTGTTAAAAAGAGCTTTACATATGCCTCACAACAACCGTATGAGGCTACTACTAAAGTATTATCCTTGTTTGACATATAAGGAAGAATAGTTAAGCTATTTGTCCAAGGCCATATAGCTCATATGCCTCAAAGAAAAGATTTGAACGCAGGTCATCCTACTTCTCAGTCCACCATTCTATCTCTTAAGGTCCTTCTAGGTGTTGGGGGAACCTCATTCAATGATCCATCTATCTACCAGCATTTATTAAATAATTACAGATGCATGTAGATCATTGGTAGAGGTAATGAAGAATCAGGAAATGGGGTAGGATAGAGGAGAAATAGAGTCTAGGGCCTCTTTCTCTGGGAATTCACAGTTTGCATAAAGTCAACAAGGAACAAATGAGAAATTACAAAGCAAGGTGGGTAGAAACAGAAAACACTTATGTACACATGCAGAGCCAAAAAAGCAATGGAGGAGTAATGGCTTGTTTAGAGAAGTTTTCTCAGAGGAGGTATATTTTGAGCCAGGAAAAAGGCAGGGGGTTTGGTTTGGTTGGGTTTGTTGTTCTAACCCTTCACTCCAAAGCCTATTTGGAAGAGTGAAGTTGTTGGGTGGGTTGTTTGGCATGGGCGGGCGGGGGGGGGGAAGGGGAGGTGTGTGACTTATTTATGGAGCTAATTCCAGATTACAGAACACCTTTATTCAGCTTGGCCATGGACATTCTCTCACCCATCCAGTTTTGGTTCCTTAATGGAGTGCTTTGGGGCCAATCCTCTCGTTCTCTGTCCCAGAACATTGAGTGACAGGGATCCCAAGGACACTCCATGGCACTAACCCAATATTCTTTTGAAAGCTCTCCTCCCACTCTGAGCAAGAAAACCCATTCCTTGGTTTTGTCCTACTGCTTGGCCTCCCCTAAGGATATGATGTGGTGCAGCTAACTAAAAAGAAAAACAAAAACCATTCGACATGACCTAATATAGCCTGGCATTTAAGCCCCAAACAGAACAAGAATGAGGAGTAGTAATTGAAAACAGAAGAGATATCTACCAACTTTTAGGACAGTATGGTGAGAGGTTAATTCCCTTTTCCATCAAGGAAGACAAGATGGTGACCTGAACAAGGAGGGAGCTTTCTGGTCCCCAGGTAATCCAGGTCTTTTACCCACCCAGCTTATATGAGGTGTGCCCAATAAACAAAGGGCACTTTCCTGCTTAGTTTGGACAGGAGGAATGTAGCATGTCACCTAGTCTGTCCTATAGCTTCTCCTTTCTACATGGATCTCTAGGGATGAGTCCCTAATCATCAGGTTTTCTAGGGAGTTTATATTGCCAGCCTGTTGGTGGGGGAGGGAACTATAGGCAGAGCGCCACAAGAGGTTATAAATTCCATCACCCTGACCTCTTAGAGTACAGCTTTAGATTTTTTTCCATGTGAATAAAATGGTTTGCTTGGGTTTTGACCCTACAAGGAGTCCCTGAGTGACAGACCCATCCTTGGCTCTTTCTGGACCTCTCAGGCCATAGTGGAGTTGTGGATGACCTTAAGCATGGGTGGAACTTGGGAAAAGCACAAAGGGGTGTGACTCTTCTTTTTTCCTTTCCCCAGTAGGAGACTTTGGTCTCAAGGAAGAGCTGAGGAGTGAAAGAACTGGGAAGCTATTTTGGTACATAATTTTTGTTGGGGGGGGGGTGGCGCATCAGGGAGAGCAAAGGAAGAGAAGGCAGAGAAAAGGAAACCAGGTTTAAGGATGGGGCAATTTTCCAAGACATCCATTGCTGCTGCTTTCTAACCTGTTCTGCAAGTGACCTGTTGCCCACTGGTTGAAAATCCAGTAATTTTGTCCTTGAAATGCCTTCATCATGCTAAAGACTGAACTTGTGTTTATCTTTATGGAGAATGAGGGAAGAAAAATGAGCACATTTGGTCTTCAGTTTCTAAAGCTTATTGGTTATTGATGAAGTTCAACTTTCTGCCTTAGGACATTTAGTCCATGAAATTATTTGGTGGGCCTAGATTCTTGAAGTCTAAATCTCATGTCATGCATACATATATACACACATGTATGTATATGTATATGTGTATGCATGTACTTATAGAAATACATATACACACATTTATAAAACACATTCTCTACCATCTCATCTTCCTTTAATGACATTAATATGGTACAGTAGAAAAAACACTGCCAGAGCACCTGGGTTCAAATCCCACCTCTTATGTTTACTACATGTGGGATTTTAGTTTACTACCTGTGTCACTTAACCTGCCTGGGTCTGATTCTAAAATGTCTCTAAAATAAGGGGATTGGAAAAATGGCCTCTGATGTGCCTGCCAGTTTTCTTTTCTTTTTTTTTGTGGGGCAATGGGGGTTAAATGACTTGCCCAGGGTCACACAGGTAGTAAGTGTCAAGTGTCTGATGCCAGATTTGAACTCAGGTCCTCCTGAATCCTGGGCTGGTGCTTTATCCACTGTGCCACCTAGCTGCCCCCATGCCTTCTAGTTTTAAATATATGATCCTGTCCCCATTTTGTACAGTGGAAGGAGTACTTGATCTGAAATCATAGGGACAGTGGCCAAATCACAGCCCTACTACTTATCTGTGTGACCTTGGACAAGTCATAACTCTCTGTACCTTAGTTTCTTCATGTGTATGTAGTGAATTTACTTTGGTCTCATTCTCTCAGAGTGAGGCCTGTTGCATCTGCCCTCAGGGTTCCAAGGATAGGCTGAGAGTTTGGAGGGGTCTCTTCTCTAATGGAATTATCTTAAGCACCTACCAGCTGTTTTCCCGTTATTAGGTGATATGGAGTAGCACCTTAGTTCTCTTTAACCATTTAATATTAATTTTGCTTTTACAAAGAGAGATTTACTTCGAAGAATATCAAGAACAAAGTATAATCATCCATTCTTGCCACTCTTTAAAAAAAACACCACACCTTGGGGAAACACTCTTCCCTATCCCAGTTCAGCCTCTGGGGAGGCTTAAACTTAGCTCAGTTCCTACTTGGCATTGATCCTACCAACTTCCCATTCAGACTTGGCATGACTGCTGGATGAACCCTCGTTTCAGTTACTGTTGGGTGGGGATCCTGAGGATTATTCCCAAATGTCACTCCTTGGGACATTGATGCTGAACTGACTATAAACCTAGATGAGCCCAGGTATTATCTTTCTTGACATTTTGAGACTGAAAAGACCGGATCCTCCCATCTCTTAACCAAGGATGGAAATGAACAGATGTAGAGGACAAGGACTGTGATCCATTTCACAGGTCGTGTGTGTGAGAAGGAAGAATGTAGTTAGAATACTATCTCTAACTGGAGGCTTTCAATAAAAGTTAAACCACCATAGTCAAGTGAGAGAATTAGGTGAAAGATTAGGCTGAGGCCTTGAAAATGCCTCCAGTTCAGCCAATGCAACTGATTGAAAAAAGGTAACTGTGTGGTTAGCAGATAGAACCAGTTACAGAATGTTTGCCTACACGTGTTCAAGTCTTTCCAATATACTTTTGTTATGTTTTTACAAGTGTCTCAGAAGCAGACTTCCTAGAATCCTTTACATGGGGAAGTTGCATCCATTAGGCAGCCAGATGCATTCTGTACATGTGCCAACACCATGATTCCTATGGATCCTTCCACCTCCCAATCTGAGATTGTATGGTCCTGTTTCTTTTTGTTCCTTATGTTTCTACCTTTCCCAGTCAGATTTCTTTCTCTTCTTTATTGCGGGATATAACCTATTGTCTTTTTATCTATGACCCAAGTAGACTACCCAGATTTTAAAAATTACTGTCCTTCCCCAACCAGGAAACTTTCTAACTAGTAACTCTCTCCCATGAAGTTTCTCCCTTGTGGAGTCTTTAAGGGATTGAACATCCTTTGAGATATGACTTATGGGTAGGCTACCACAAATTTGCTATTCCACAGGCCCCTGGAAAATTGCCCACTGTTGGTCCATTTCCATTCCTTTCTAGGGACTGAGGCTAGAAGATATCAGAGCAATAGCAGCTGGATATATTTCCGCCATATCTCTACTTCTTTAAGTGTTTTTCAAGATGTCATGGACTTCCTGAGGGTAGAGGAAAAAAAAAACATTTTGGGCTAGGTCAATACTTTTCATATTTTGAATTCATCTCTGCACACTTTATTCCCGTATCCTGGTAGATCTTCTGGCTCTGATCTTCACTGGCTTTAGATGGAGATTGTAGCAGCAAGATGATGAACTCATTTTCACATGATCCTTTTCCATCCTCACCTACAGACTCCATGATGTCATGGCATGGGATTTGACCTCAGGGGATAAATGCTCATGTGCCATCCAGAAGCTTTCAAAATGGACTCATCTGTTCTAACACAGATTGGCTCCAGAGCCCAGCGGAAATAATGAGAGATCTATCTCCTAATTGGGAGCTTCACACCATTCTGTGGCAGCAGCCTCCCCACTGGCAGAGTTGTGGTTGTTAAAAGGAAGAGAGATATATCCTAATTGAGATCAAATGATTGGATAAGGCATGAGTACCTTGCAGGCTGGGTTGGGATAAAGGGTGCTGAGTGGAGACAAAATGGGACTCGGGGAAATCCCTTGGATCACCAATCTATTGCTGGTCCTTGGGATGCCAGATGGAGAAACCCCATGGTCTGAAAGAAGAAATCTTGTTAGATATATGAATTTCCATTGACATTTCCAAATCTCAAATAAAATGACTGAAAAGCAGTTTGCTTTGTATATTCATCTATTATATATTCAGCTGAATAGACCTCTTAGTTCCTCTTGGTTTTTGCTTTATTAGTTTGTTCTGTTTGGGCAGGAGGTATAGAAAGAATACAGGGGCAGCTAGGTGGCGCAGTGGATAAAGCACTGGCCCTGAATTCATAAGGACCTGAGTTCAAATCTGGCCTCAGACACTTGACACTTACCAGCTGTGTGATCCTGGGCAAGTCACTTAACCCTCATTGCCCTGCCCCCCCCCCCAAAAGAATACATAAATCTTAGTTTGGTCTGGAATATCTAAGATGTTAGAAATGTTAATCTTACTTTTCTTAACCAAACACCTCTAGAATCTGGAGTATATGGTCCCTTGTGGGCTGTTTTGAGTAGGAAAATTCTAGTGGGATGAAGTGCTTTCTGGTCAGGACTTGTTCCCATTTGGAAAAGAAGTTGGGCATGTCCATCCCATCTGCCTTTCCTTGTTTCTCCATCCCCTTCTGTCCTTGGCAACCCTGACTCCTCAAACTACGAATTAACTATATAGGTCCTTAGGTGGATCAAAGCCAGGGAATGGTTACCAACACACAGCCTCCCAACTTCATCTATTCAATTCTTCTGTATTGGGTTGTATGGAAATGCCTTGGGGCACTTAAATCATGGAGGAACATGGATCCCATTCCTTTCAATCTTTCTAGGAATCACATGTTTCAGTTTTACTCAGATTGGAACATTCTACATCTTGACAAGGGCTGTTTTAGTGCTGGTCAAGCACTCGGTTTTCTGTAGGTATGCCACCTAAGGGCATAGGAGAACTCTATATTTGATGGAAGCACATTTTAAATGGGTTAAAGACAAAAGGTGCAGCAACATGCTCCATGTAGCTGACCAATCCTGACCAGGTCAATATACCTAAGGTTTGAGACTTGAATGAAATGATACATGCTTGCAACATTTAGCAACTAACAAAATGATTTTTATTTAACCCTAGCAAGGAAAAGATATTCAGCAAGGATACAGTGTTGATTTAGTTGAACACAACTTTTCTGTATTTTACTGCCCATAATCACACATGGTCAGAAGTATGAGGGAGTGGTTGGAGCTTCTTAGTGCTCTGGTTCATTTATATTCTAGTACAAGAAGCTATAACACAGTTCCAAGCTTAAAGTCTTCTGAGTCAATGGACAATTTTAATGTCTTTCAAGGCAAAACTAAGCTAGCCTGTATCAGGTAGGGCTGTGGGAAAAGCTAGTTGAGCTTACTTGATGGGGCCCAAGAAAATATTGTTTCTAGTATGCCTGGGTACTAAGTGAGATTCTGGAGATTTCTTAATAACCTCTGCTTCTAAGAGATGAAGTCCAGTTGTGGTTGCAGATACACCTGTCTGGAGAAAGGTCCAGGTGGCCCATGGTTCTTGGGAATTTCCTTGCTCAATTAATTCCCTTACACTTAATAGTTGATAGAAATAAGATCTTACCTTCTCCATTTCCATCAATTACAGTATGTACCCAACCACCTTTTTTTTTTTTTTTTTGCAGGGCAATGGGGGTTAAGTGACTTGCCCAGGGTCACACAGCTAGTAAGTGTCAAGTGTCTGAGGCCGGATTTGAACTCCTGATTTTGATCCTCCTGAATCCAGGGTCGGTGCTTTATCCACTGTGCTACCTAGCTGCCCCCCAACCACATTTTTTTTTTTTGCGGGGCAGTGGGGGTTAAGTGACTTGCCCAGGGTCACACAGCTAGTAAGTGTCAAGTGTCTGAGGCTGGATTTGAACTCAGGTACTCCTGAATCCAGGACTGGTGCTTTATCCACTGCGCCACTTATCTGCCCCCCCCCCCCAAACCACTTTTGATGATGTTTTGTTATTATTGTTACTAGTGGTAGGGGTCTTTAGTTCATAAGATGGATAGATTGTGCCACCAGAATCATCCTCACATTAGAAAAGTTTGTCATGCCCTGAGATGCTAGAAACTATTGTGATCTCTAGATTTTCCCCTTCCCTGAGGTCAGGGACAGGTTCTACATGATTATAGACTCAAATGACAAAGAGAGCATGGGCTGGTCATCAGCTTCATTCTTTACAGCCTTTTCAGCATTTCCTTTCTCTGAGTATAGACCTGGCTTCCTCTCCCTTTATTCAGTTGCAGGCTCAGAAACCCCAAGGGACAAGGCTAACTGTACAGTGAGCTCTTCAAGTGCACTTGGATGTCTTCTATAATTGCACACATCAAGAGCTGGATGAGCAATGCCCAGGATGGACTACTTCAGCCATTAGGGAAGGGCTTCTTAACCTGTTTTGTGTGTCATAGGCTACAGACTGCCAAAAGGATCTATCAGTCTCTTCTCAAAATAATGTTTTTAAATGCACAAAATAAAAATTCACAGGATTAAAGAGATGCAAATTATGTTGAAATGGTTTATCCATATCTGTCTACCTACCTACCTGCTTATTTATCATCTATGGTTCCAGGTAGTGGGTTAAGAACTCTTGCTCCAGGGGAATGGGGATAGAGGTTTTATTGAATGAAACCAATGTTTAGGGTTCCAGAGAGCACTTGGATTTCCATATCTCCTGATTAACAGCCAAACTAAACTTCTAACTAACATTGTAAACCCACATTACATTTTTTTGACCTGTGATCATCAGGATAGGAATTCCTAATGAGAAATCTCCCTTTAGAAACTAAAATCTGAAACTATTTTTTCAGCCTAGAGTTGGGTGGTAGGGCACTGAAAGGTTAAATGATCTGCTTAGGGCTATACAGTATGCTAGTTATCCAGTATGTGTCAGAGGAGGAATTTAAACTTAGTTTTTCCTGACATCAAGGTTGAATGTCTACCCACTATGTCATGATGACCTTTTTTTACTTGGATTCAAACATGGCATTAGTTTGCTATGTCCCTTGAAACATAACTTTTAATTATAAAAGTTACAATGATCATACATCTAGACCTGGAAGAAGGGAACTTAAAGGTTATCCAGGCCAATCCTCTCATTTTACACATCAGAAAATTAAGGCACAGTTAAAGCTGTATGAGATTTGAGTCTACAACATGAGTCCAGTTTCTTAACACCAGTAATATCAATCAACCAACCATTGTTATTATTTTTTTTTGTGGGGCAATGGGGGTTAAGTAACCTGTCCAGGGTCACACAGCTAGTAAATGTCAAGTGCCTGAGACTGGATTTGAACTCAGGTCCTCCTGAATCCAGGGCCAGTGCTCTATCCACTGCACCACCTAGCTGCCCCCCAGTCATTATTTTTTGATCACTTACTCTGTGCAGGAAATTGTCTTTGGCACTATAGGAAATAGTGGCATATTTGCAACATGGTCCATGGTCCCTAGGGTGCTATAAGCTAGTCAGAAGTAGGATATGCATACGTTCATAAAGGAGACATAAGCAAGAGTTCTTGAGATGGGGAGAGTTGGATTTCTGTGAGGTGGACAAGGAGAGGAAGACCTTCTGACTAGGGGAACCAAGGGAAGGCATAATGGAAAAGGTGACATTTAAGCTGGGTCTTAGGATTTCAACAAGTAGTGACTGGAAGTCATGTTATAAGGGAATGTTACAATCCCATTATAAGGGAAGCTTCTAGGCATTTGGTTTTAGAGTTTCTATTCTTCTTTTTCTCTCCTAAGATGTCTAGGTTAGAGAAAGTACGTGAGACTTGCTAAGATAATTTCTTTTGGGGAAAAAACAGAAGTAGGCATACATACTCCCTACTTTCTGTTTGGTATCCCAGGTGAGATAATTTTCCTTAAAGAGTGACATTGCTCAGAGAGAATCTGGGAGTAGGGGAAGAGCTCCTCCACAAACTGTCCCAGGTGTCTCCTCTTTCCTTTCCGACTCTTCCATAAGTATGGCTTGTAAATCCCTTCCCAACTAAAGACCTTGTTGGGGGGTACACTGGGAGAAGGGAGGATGAGGATAACCCCTTTGCTGTCATGACAGGATTTGTTAAGTTAGAGGCCTTCAGTGACTGGTGTGGTGGCATCCTAGGGGTTGGTTTGGCAATCAGATAGTCCTTGTCCTTTAGACCTCTGTTCCCTCAGTAGTACTTTGCTACATTTAGCTGTATGGAGAAGTTGTCTTCAGCATGTACCCAACCATTTTGGATGAGTTTTTGTTGTTGTTACTAGTGGTAGGGGTTGGAAAAGTGAAGCAGTTCCCATGGTGAGAGCTGAAGCCCCCTTGGAGAACCATGAGATTATTGCCAGAGATCTCAGAATTCATAGGCCTACTAATCCTTGTAATTTTAATCTTTATTTAGCTTCAACAAAATGTGCAGAATGAATAATAGGTTAAATGAATTTTGTTTCTTCAACCAGACTTCCCGTCCCTGAAAGCTGCAAGACAGACCCAGGCTCTATCTCATTAAGTGACTCAGTGTCATAAATAAGCCAATTTGCCTTCTGTAGACTGAATAAATAAGTATGTCACACATATACATATTACTACTTTTCAAATATATGTAGAAGTTGTTGTAATAAGTAAAATTCACATTCATTTAAAATGTGATTGAATTCATAATATTTTTTAGTTATCATATTTTCTCAATCAACAGATGCTATGGGAGTCCAGAGTTTTAAAAAAAATGTTAAAAGTGCTTTTTATGCTAAAAGTTGGGAACTGCTGATTTAGTAGAAAATATATGGTACTTAACATCTCACACCATATACTAAAATAAGGTCAAAATGGGTACATGATTTATACATAAAGGGAGATACCAATAAGCTAATTAAGAGAGCATGGAATAGTTTATCTTTCAGATTTATGGACAGGGGAAGAATTTAGGATAAAAGGAGATATAGAGAGCATTAAAAATATAAAATAGATGATTTTGAATATACAAAATTAAACAGCTTTTGCACAAACAAAACCAATGTAACCAAAATTATAAGGAAAACAGAAAACTGGGAAAGAATTTTTACAACTATCATTGATAAAGGCCTCATTTTGCAGGCAGATTCCAGAAAAACATGGAAAGACTTAAGTGGACTGATGTGAAGTGAGCTGAACCAGGAGAACATTGTACACAGTAACAACAACATTGTGTGATGATTAGATGTGATACACTTGGCTTTTCTCAGCAATACAATGGTCCAAGACAATTCCAAAGGACTCATGATGGAAAATGCTCTCCATATCCAGAAAAAAGAACTGTAGAATCTAAATGGAAGTTGAACTATAGTATTTCTAACTTTTTTCTTTTTTGAGGGTTTTCTCTTTTGTTCTGATTCTTCATTCACAATATGACTAATGAAGAAATATGTTTAATGTGTATATTAGATTGCTTTCTGTATTGGAGAGGGAAGGGAGGGAGAAAAATTTGGAACTCAAAATCTTATAAAAACAAATCTGAAAACTATCTTTACATGTAAGTGGGATTTTTTTTACTATTAAGATCAGAAAAAAGGGCTCATCTCTCAAATATATAGAGAACTAAATCAACTTTATAAGAATACAAGTCATTTTCCAATTGATAAATGGTCAAAGGATATGAACAGACAGCTTTCAGACAAAGCTACATACATTAGAGTCATAGGAAAAATGCTCTAAATCACTACTTTTTTTTTTGGAGGCAATTGGGGTTAAGTGACTTGCCCAGGGTCACACAGCTAGCAAGTGTTAAGTGTCTGATGCCGGATTTGAACTCAGGTCCTCCTGACTCTAGGGCTGGTGCTCTATCCACTGCACCACCTAGCTGCCCCTCTAAATCACTATTGATTAGAGAAATGCAAATTAAAACAACTCTGAGGTACCACCTGGCACGTATCAGAGTGGCAAATACAACAAAAAAGGAAAATGTTGGATGTTGGAGGGGATGTGGGAAAACTCCACTGTTGGTGGAGTTGTGAACTGATTCAACCATTCTAGAGAGCAATTTAGAACTATGCCCAAAGGGCTATTAAACTGTGCATACCCTGTGATCCAGAAATACCACTTACAGGTTTATATCCCAAAGATATACCCCAAAAGAGAAAAATACCTATTTGTACAAAATATAGAAGCTCTTTTGCTGGTGGCTAAGAATTGGAAATCAAAGGAATGCCCATCAATTGGGGAATGGCTAAACAAGCTGTGAAAGATGATTATACTGGAATATTATTGTGCTATAAGAAGTGACAAGCAGGATGATTTCAAAAAAGGCTTGGAAAGATTTATATGGATTGGTGTATAATGAAGTGAGCAGAATCAGAAGAACGTTATGCATGTGACAGGAATGTCATTCATTAAAGAACTATGAATGCCTTAACTATTCTCAGCAATACAATGAACTAAGACAACCCCAAAAAACTAATGATGAAGCATACTATCCACCTCCAAAGAAAGAACTGATATCAATTGAACACAGACTAAAGCATGCTTTTTTTCACTTTATTTCTTTCATTTTTCCCTTTTATTTGAGTTTTCTTATACAAAATGACTGATATGGTAATGTTTTATATAATTGTACATGCATAACCTATATCTGAATGCTTACCACATCAGGGAGGGGGGAGAGAAGGGAAGGAGGGAGGGATAAAATTTGGAACTCAAAACTTAAAAATGTTTATTAAAATTTAAAAAAGAGAAAATACGTAATACTTGAAGAAAAAATCTTGGATTTGAACTCTGGGTCAGTCACCTGAGAGGTATCATGGTATAGGGTGTATAATATTATTCTTGGAGTAATTATGACCTATGTTAAAATCCCGCCTCATATACTTTAGAGGTGTATAACCCTGGACAAGTCACTTAAGTTTTCTTGGCCTCAATTTCCTCATCATAAAATGAGAGGGAATCTACTTGAATGATCTCAGACAAGTTATTTCACCTCTTTAAGCCTTAAATTTCCTCATTTGCCCAAAGGAGTCTGCCATACCTACCTACCTTTAGGAAGTTGTGAGACTTAAATAAAATCCTATAGGGTAATTCCTCTGGGGTATCTTCCAAATGTGTTAGTCAGGTTTTTATGTTTGGCATTTGAGGATGTCCAAAGGGACTTTGTAGGTCCATACTTATAAAATGATTGTTCACAAGCCAACAGCTTGAGCTTGCTTTCAATAATTTTCCAATAGACTCAAAGGACATTACAAAGATGGCATGGTAATTAGCAAAGGGATTTACTAAGATGACATAGTAAGGACAACAGCTACACAAAATTCCTTTTATAAAGGTAGGGTACATTCTCCCACACAGCATTGATGGGAAGAGTAGACACAAACTTCCGGTGGGACACATACATAGAATCTACATGTAGTCCAGGCAACCTGAGGATCTCTTACTCCAGGGCCTCCAGGTACTTTCTACTCTCATTGTATTTCATATTGTTTTTCCCTGAGCATGATGTGTAGGGTATTTGCTCTTTTTACTGAATGACTCAACTACCAGGTTAGTGTTCTTGGGAATCTCTTGGCTCATTTCTCAGATGTCAGAGGTTGTGTTCCTTAAGTTGCTTTATGCTCCTGAGTCTTTGTGTGTCTGACTCCACTTCCTGCTTGATGTGCTGTCTTTTTTTTTTTTTTTTTTGGTGAGGCATTTGGGGTTAAGTGACTTGCCCAGGGTCACACAGCTAGTAAGTGTTAAGTGTCTGAGGCCGGATTTGAACTCAGGTCCTCCTGACTCCAGGGCCAGTGCTCTAGCCACTGTTCCACCTAGCTGTCCCAGATGTGCTGTCTTTTACTGAGAAAGTAAGTCCCCTGCAAGATGGTCCACAAAGTCGGGGGTCAGTGATGGGTGGGGGAATGGGGAAGATAAGGAAGGAGAATCTCCCCTCCCACTTTTTGCTGACTTCCAGTAGAAGCAGAGGAGGTCACAGTTACCAAAGCTTCCTTGCCTCAATTTCAGGCTGGCGGCTTAGTTTTGAAAAGACTTAGGGGCTGGGGCAGCTAGGTAGTGCAGTGGATAGAGCACCGGCCCTGGAGTCAGGAGTACCTGAGTTCAAATCCGGCCTCAGACACTTAACACTTACTAGCTGTGTGTGACCCTGGGCAAGTCACTTAACCCCAATTGCCTCACTTAAAAAAAAAAGAAAAGACTTAGGGGCAAAGCTAATCTTCAACCCCCCTGTTTAAAATAAGTTATTAATGCAGAATCATTCTGAAGTGATTCCATGCTTTAACCTTGCTTGACTTTGGCTACATCCTGAATGTACACTAATTGCATACACACTAATCACATTTTCTCCTTTGGAGCCTAAGGCTCTAAAGATTGGGACACACCTTCTAATACTCTTCCCCCTCCCCCATCTTAATAGTATTTATTTTTTTTCCAGTTACATGTAAAGGTAGTTTTTAACATTTGTATTTGTAAGATTTTTAGTTCCAAATTTTCCTCCCTCCCTTCCCTCCCCCTTCCACAAGACATCAACCAATCTGATATAGGTTATATATGTACAATCATGTTAAACATATTTCCACATTAGTCATGTTGTGAAAGAAGAATCAGAACAAAAGGGAAAAACCTCAAGAAAGAAAGAAAAAAACAACAACAAAAGTGAAAATAGTATGGTTTAATTTGTATTTAGATGCCACAGTTCTTTTTTTGGATGTGGAGAGCATTTTCCATTATATGCCCTTTGGAACTGTCTTGGATTATTGTGTTGCTGAGAAGAGCCAAGTGTATCATGGCTGATCATCACACAATGTTGTGTACAATGCTCTCCTAGTTCTGCTCACTTCACTTAGCATTAATACATTTAACTTTTTCCAGGTTTTTCTGAAATCTGCCTTATCCCAATGCTCTTTCAAGGACAGAGTTTTTATATGTTATACTCAAGTAATTTCATATTGTAAATATATTTCTATGGTTTTCATTTGGTAAATGTTACAACTTGATAGAATATTGTCTGTCTGAGATTACTTGAAGGCATTTCCCTAAAGTTCTTATAATGCCATAAATTTCTTCAAACCAGGAAAAAGATTTCCATTCTTTTCTTGTCTGTCTTTATTTCTGCAATTTCCAACCTGGTCAGAGGAGAGAAAGCAAAGAGAAAGAATTTGGAAAGTTTTTCCTCCTTATATTTCACTGAAAGTCTAATCAAAATTCAGTGAGAGTAAATCCCAATATTACCAACAGCTGGGAGACCTGTTTCCCACTCTTTTGCACTCTCTTTTTAGTGCTGTCCCACTGAACTAAGGAAAAAAACCTTGTGCATGCTAGAGAACTTCTGAAGTAGAAGCTTCATCAAGCCAATCTCGCTGCTTGCACTACTCCCTTCCTGGGGCCTGCCAAAATCCTTATTTATTTCTTTTTTGATTTTTCCTATAAAAATGGTTGCTTAAGAGTGCCATGGTCTTTTGTTTTCCCTTTGTTCCAAGACTCTAGTTTTTCAGAGCATGCACAGTCGACAATAATCAAAGGCCCTGTATTTATCTGACCAAGGTTGTTTCCCACAAATATAAACCTTGGTTACTGAGCCCAGTCCATGCTGGACATTTCCCAGTTAAACTGGCAGTCTTTTCCTTTTTCCAAGCTTTTAACAGCTTGCCTGAGTGGGAGTTAGCAGGAGGTTTATTCTGTGCTGATCCCATATTGGTATTAGTGTCCCCTTGACCTTTTTGTTCCTGAGCAATCTAGTGTTGGGCAAGGATCCATACTTGCCCTGCCTCTTCTTTCATGCAGCTTCTGTTTCTTTGTGCACAAATAAGAACAACAACAACAAAAATCAAATTTTTGTTTGGGACCTATTTTTTCCTTTATTCTTCCTGAATTGGGGGAGTTCAAATTCTCTGATCACTTCACAGCTGACTGACCCCTGGGGGAGTCCACTCCAATCTGATTAGACAAAAGTCCAAGTGTCAGGTATGAAATCTGGGTAGACTCTATCTTGGTGATAATCATACACTCAGTAATAGTCACATAGGCGAAAGGTCCCCAGGTCTTGTATGGCTTGTCAGATTGTTAAAAGCAATCCTCTTTTGGTTCTTCTCTCTGATATAATGAGGCAAAATCAGAAAATTATAAGAATTTTATTCAGTACCCAAGGCAGAAAAGCATTGGGTGGACTAGCTGGTTTGAATCCCTCCTTCCCTTTTTATAGACGGGAGTAAGCCACTCCCATTTCAATGAGGAGATGAGGTTAGTGCCACCTCAGCAGCAACCTAAGTATTTTGATAGGTTGTAATGAAACCAAGAGGCAGGTGAATATGGACATGTACCCATTATGAAAAGATGGGATTAGGGCTAAGGAGATAAATTAGCGTGCATGTTCTCTCTTGCAGACTGTGTGGTCAAAGTCAAACAAAGTTAAAACATGGGGTCACTTCAGAATGACTCTGCCATGGTGACTGATTGTACACATATCAGGTCAGAGTTCCTAAGAAGGGGGAGATTACCAAAGACTAGGTTTTCAGGGAGTGTCTTCATGATCAAGGTGAGATTTAAGATGAATCTTGATGAGGATAGATAAGATTTAGGTGTAAGTGTAACCCCTTTGAACTTGCAGGTTGTAAGGGGTAAGTATCTCATTCAGACAGTCTTTGTACCTTGTAAGGGTGAGCCCTTTTCAGATTTGAATGGATTATTTTGTAGCTATTAAAGTATATTAAAATCTAACTCATCTGCCTATTTAAAAAATCCAGGAAAGTAGTTGAATAGGTAGCAGAGATGAAGAATTTGCTCCCAGAGCCTCTGGACCTTTTCCCCAGCCACTCATTGGCATTAAACAAAATAGCAGCTGGAGTTCAGAAAAGTGGGAAACCTTGACTTTCAAAGCTATTTAGCATATGGTCATTACCTGATTAGGGTTTATCCTGAAGAAATGAAGATTTGGTAAACATACTAGCCAATCATTATGTCAGATTGTCAACAGGCATTTGCTAATGTGTAATTTAAAATTCTAAATGTGGGTTTTAATCTGTCCCCCCAGTTTTTTTTGGAAACTGACTAAAATCACTGATAAACGAGTTTAGGTTTTTTAAGGGTTTGTTGAAAAAATAGTAAAAGAAAGAAAGATTGAGAACAGATTTCCTATAACCTGGCAAATCTAGCCTTCCTAATCTCCCCCTTCTGAAGTTCTTTGCCACCACACCGCCGATATCTCGCAGCCAAAGAGAAAAAACCCTCCTCCATCGTCCCCTCCCAGAAATGGGAGGTTCCTCAAACTGATTGGCTAGTGTCATTCAAATTCATTAAGTACCCTTAAGTACCAGCCAGAAGTGCTTACTCCAGGTGAACCTCTGAGTTCCATTATTTTGACACACTAAGTACCTGTTATGTGCCAGGTGTTGTGTTAAATGCTGGGAATATAAAGAAAGGCAAAAAATGAAAACAAGGCAAAACCCAGTCCCTATTCTCAAAAAATTCAGTCTCTCATGCAGGGGCTTCAAGCCCTGTAAGAGTCAAAAGGAAAGGGGGGCAGCTAGGTGGTACAGTGGATAAAGCACCAGCCCTGGATTCAGGAGGACCTGGTTCAAATCTGGCCTCAAACACTTGACACTCACAGGCTGTGTGACTCTGGGCAAGTCACTTAACCCTCATTGCCCTGCCAAAGAAAAGAGTCAAAAGGAAAGACTAAGACTTGAAGATATTAGCTTGTAGAATAGAATCTGCTTTTGTACTTCCTACCTGAGAGATAGCAGGCATCAGTTGAGGCCACAAAGGGAACGGGGAAGCTTCTGTCAGTCCTAGTATGAGTCCCTGCTCTTTCTGAAAGAACAAAGAAGCTCCTCATCTAAGGATTGCAGATTACCCTGAAATTGGAGGCAGTAGGGAATGTAACTGTCTAGTCAGAAGGAGCTGTTGAAATACAGCAGAACTACTAAGTGGAGCAAAATGTTTGTCCAGTGGGGAACAAAGTGAGCATGTCACAAGCAGAAAGACCTGAGTCCTGCAGTAACAGAAGTATGAGTTGCTTTCATTATCTGTATTTACTATCAGTGTGCCTCACTACTAATTTACTTCATCTGCTCCTCTTCCCATCAATGTTGTATATATATGGGATAGTGTGCCCCAGGTATATAGTGGAGGAGAGGGAAATGTTTGGTCCTTGTTATCCTGTCTAAGTAAATGCCTTTGTGCTGAGCTAATTATGTCTACTGGGTGTAAAAGGCAAGTCCACCAGTTGGGGCTCATTAATTTTAGGAATTCTGACTCACAGGGTACTCTAGACTTTGGGAATAGCAATCACCCTCTCAGAATTGATTTGGGAGAGTAGAGCAGAGGAGATGTATACAAGTTGGCAGAAAGAAGCAGGGAGAGCTTTCTGGAAGAGGGGGACATGAAGATAAAAATATGAGAGACAAGAATAAGTAAATACATGTGTGAGGTGGTTGGTGAGGTCTCAGTTATGACTGGGGCAGAGCATTTGTTAAGATTCCCAGATAGTCCTATTTGAGAAAGGAAGAGGGCTTCCCAGGAACCTGGTGAGCAGTTCCTGATATTAATGGCCTTGTTCCTATATGCACATGCCAAGAGCTATTGAAATGCTTTCTATTCTAGAGACGACTTAGAGGATCACTAAAGCCATTTGAAAAATTCACCCTATTTTTAGTTCTTTTAGCTGAAGGAAATGCAATCCCAGTTCTCCCCCCTCCTCATTGTTTATCTAGCACTTGTTCTGAAACTAATTTTTCCTTTTTAGCTCAGGGCAGGAGCAAACCAATCATCAGAGGAAGGGTTTCTCCTCCCTATTCTTACCCTAGTCTTTCACATGAGAAAAATTAGGACCTTCAAGGACACTGGATCCCTTTGAAACCTGGCTTCTTATTTTAGTGTCAGGGAACTGAGGTAGCACAGTATAAAATAACAGCAGTGATAAAAATGTGGAGGGACTAAAGTTAGAGTAGGTTATGATGGACAAAAACCCATTTTCCCAGGAGCCTTCCCCAGCCAAAGAAACACCATCAAGGCTAAGAGACTTACTTTACTGTTGGCCCATCAAGCACTCCATCAGGGGAATTCCCTTCAACCTTTCCCCCCCCTTTTATCTAAAACTCTATTTCTAGAATTTTCCAACTAGCTATTGAAGATTTTAGGTAGACTAGGTCGAAACTTTACCCCAGGAAATTTGTCTTACAGAGACGTCAGAACTAGAACTCAGCTTTTCAGATTCCTAGGCCACTATTCATAGAGCCATGCTGCCTTTTTAACTCTATTTTAAGTGCATGGAATAATACATGACTCTACTCCTCCCCTATTGTTTTATAACAAGGATATAAGGTCACTTTTTTTTTTCTGTGAGGCAATTGGGGTTAAGTGACTTGTCCGGGGTCACACAGCTAGTGTTAAGTGTCTGAGGCCGGATTTGAACTCAGGACTCCTGAATCCAGGGCCGATGTTCTTTCTACTACACTACCTAGCTGCCCTTAAGGTCACTGTTTTGGAAAGCGTCATTTATGGGCCAGACACTGTGCAAGATGGTAGGTATACAAAAAAAAAATAAATGAGACTATTTCTAGCCTCAAGGAGCCTACATTCTCCTTGAGGATGAAACATGCACACAGAGGAGCAAATATAAGATATCTGAAAGATAAACACAAAGAAATCTGGGGGTAGGAGTGGTACTGACAATTAAGGAAATGAGTAAAAGGCATCCTTGGAACATAGGTGGGCAATGGGATGTCCCATATAGGAAATCAGCAAGTAAGCTTGTTTGTCTGGAATATAGAGTACATGATGGGGAAATAACGTCCAATAGGGTTGGAAAAATAGATTGGAACTGGCTGTAAAGGATTAAAATGCCAAACAGAGGAGTTTGTATTTTAACTAGAAGCAACAGGGAGCCACTGAAACCTTTTGAGCAGTTCAGTGATATGATCAGCTCTTAATAAAGACTCATAGAGTCCTAGAGCTGAAAGATACCTTGGAGATCAATTTAATTTATCTCTCTCATATCATGGATGAGGGAACTGAAGTATAGACAGGGTAAAGTAACTTCAATTCCACCAACAATTATGAAATGCTATTTTGTGCTAGGTACTGAGGTTATAAAGATAGATGTTACATAGACCCTTCTCTCAAGGCTCTTATTATAATTGTATATATTTTTATTTCTATATTTGTCTATACACACACATACACAAAATAGGTATTTAGTCCTTTTAGTCATGTCTGACTAAAATGACCCCAATTTGGGGTTGTCTTAGAAGTATTGGAGTGGTTTGCCATTTCCTTCTCCAGCTCATTTTACAGATGAGGAAACTAAGGCAAACAGGATTAAGTGACTTGCTCAGGGTCACACAGCTAGTAAGTATCTGAGGTTAGATTTGAACTCAGGAAGAGGAGTCTTCCTGACTCTAGGCCCAGCATTCAATCCACTGAGCTACCTAGTTCCACCCTCATGCATGTGTACATACATACATATACACACATTTTTTTTTTTTTTTTGGTGAGGCAATTGGGGTTAATTGACTTGCCCAAGGGTCACACAGCTAGTAAGTGTCAAGTGTCTGAGGCCAGATTTGAACTCAGGTCCTCCTGACTCCAGGGCCAGTGCTCTATCCACTGAGCCACCTAGATGCCCCCTACACATTCTTATATATATATATATACATACACACATATATATATACACATATATATGTATATAAACATACAGTTTGCATTTACTTCAATTATGAGTAAAAAGAAGAAAACATCATTCTGAAAAGGGTTTGATTGGCTTTATCAGGCTACTGATGGGGTCTGCTACACAGAAAAGCTAGGAACTCTTGCCATAGTTTTTTTTTTTAAAAGTAATACTAAGGAGCTAATATTAATTTTTGGAAGGATTTTCATCTTTACTAGTGGAAGGAAGACTGATGAAATCCAAAAAGTCTTTTGAAATCAGGATCGTGCATGCCATGCTTCATCTGCTTTCTTCACTTTGTATTACTTCATATGTTTGCATATTCATTTGTCTCCCTTGTCAGGGTGCCTTTTGGGTGAACAATTAGGCTTCCTGAGTTTGTGATTCTGAGCTCAGAGATAAGGAAATAGCTGAGACTTGGTACCTTTCCACTGAATTTGGTCAACAAGGCATCTGGGAAACCAAGTGGCCTGCTGCTATGGTCAGTCTTTTTGAGCATCTGGTCAGCGTCAGGACTGGATCGTGAAGACATCAGAACAAATGAAGAGATGGTGGGTTGAGGGGATATGTTAATTCTCAGTATCTTTTTCCACTCGAGAGAGCTGAAGTGCATTCAGTGGTCTATTCCTCCCATATTAGGACAAATGCTTTAGGAGACAAGTGAATGCAGAGCTGCTACATGCAGATTGAGATCTGAACAGCAGACAGATGAGAGGATTTGGATTATTCAGGTGAGAGAAGGTGGGTGTTGGAAAATGTTGGGCAGTGTCTGAGGAGGCTGGAAATGCAAGAAATTCCTTTTCTTTATGAAATAAAAGATGGAAAATCATGTCAGGCCTATAACTGAGAGAAAGCTCAAGCATCTCTGGCTCAGCTCGGTAGTGGGAAGAGGGAATAGCTTTGGTTTATCTTAGGTCAGATGAGCTGGGTGTTCTCAGTAGTTTAACAACTGCACTCCCTGCTTCATAGGGTTGTTGCAAAGATTAAATAGGGTAGGTGGTATAATGCATGGAGTGCTAGGCCTAGAGTCAAGAAGACCTGTTTAGTTGTGTAATTTATTTCTTCTTTTTTTTTGTGTGGGGCAATGAGGGTTACGTGACTTGCCCAGGATCACACAGCTAGTAAGTGTCAAGTGTCTTAGGCTGGATTTGAATTCAGGTTCTCCTGGATCCAGGGCCAGTGCTTTATCCACTGTGCCACCTAGCTGCCCCCTAAGAAGACCTGAGTTTAAACCTGGCCTCAGGTACTTACAAGCTGTGTGACTTTACCTGCTGTTTGCCTTAATTCCTGTAAAATGGGAATAATAATTGTAACTACCTCCCAGGATTGTGGTGAGGATCAAATGAGATAATAATGATAAAGCCCATGTCACTGTGCCTGATGCATAGTAAGTGCTATATGAATGTTAGTCATTACTATTATTATCTCTGACACATATTATAACAATATAAACGTGAAATATGATCACCATCACCATCATTATTTTTGTTTCAGGAGAACTCTTAGAAACAATGGCTACTTGATTGAATAGCCCCGCAGTGTGAGGCTATTTGTCCGTCTCTTGACTACTCCTGGAAGCTCCAAATAACCTTTGTTGGGTTTCCTGCCCTGCTAATGACCTTTCACCACATCATCTTTCTCTGCCTACATGAAGGTGGACTGGAGTTTAATATTTTACTCCTTTGTGAAATAAGCATTGTAGCCAACTGATAAGAGCCACTGTTGGCTTGGGAGCTCTTTCCTCTTCCCCTCTAAACATTTCCCCCTACAGGTCATAGGCATATATACAACACAGGCTCTTAATTCTTCACTTTAGGGGATTAGAAAGGCAAGTCCCAGGCCGGCTTTTGCTGATTGTCCTACTAAGAGTTGGGAATCCCCATATGGTATATACAGGGACCCTTCATTGTTCTGTAGGGGTCCCCCAGGGTGAGCTTGTAAGGAGTAAGGTCTATTCTTTTGTTTCTGACACAAATTAATAATTGACTTTTTGAGAAGCCTGACCTTGAGGGAGTTGGTACTGGAGAGTTTTTTTCAGGAGCAGTGGGAGTGGCCTAATATCAATAATAAAAAAACCTCTGACCCAGATGAACTAGCTAGTCCACAGGATGCTAGAAACCCCACAATTACAGATTCATTGCTTTGACTTTTTTTCTTGTCCCTTATTACAATGTAAATCCCCCTGGGAATTTTGTTTTGTTTTATTTTGTTTTGTTTTTTAACATTTCAGTGCTATTCTTGGGAAAAGAACTAATAAACTTCATCCTACAAATACAAGTTGTCACAAAAGTCTTAGTGCAGGGTTTTTGTTTTGCTTTGTTTTTACAAAAACATTATTGGAAAATTGAATTATTTACATTCTCTTTGCATTTATTTGTTTTTGTGAATTTTGAATGTTATTGTTGTTCAGTCATTTAGGTTGTGTCTGACTCTTTGTGACCCCATTTGGGCTTTTCTTGGCAAAGATAACTAGAGTGGTTTGCCATTTCCTTCTCTAGTTCATTTTACAGGTGGGGAAACTGAGGCTAACAGGGTTAAGTGACTTGTCAAGGGTCACAGAGTTAGTAAGTGTCTGAGGCTGTATTTGAACTCAGGTCTTCCTGACTGAAGGCTCAGTGCTCTCTCTGCTGTGCCATCTAGCTGCCCTAAATTTTTTTTAATAACAAATTTTAAATTTTAACAAGAAGGGGCATCCTGCCATTATGCATTATCTGTGCATAACGTGATACTTTCTCTCAGATGGTAGCTAGTTAGAGGAGTTCTTCTCTCTTGGACACTTCTGTTGCCAGATCTATCTTCATCAGACTTTTTTCCTGTGGGGTCATGTCAAAACTTTTGCACACACATCAAAACTTTGTCCTTTGCATGAGGATGGGATGACAAATGCCATCCTTTCAGTTACTAAGCAGCAGCTCAGCTGCAGATGGAAAATTTTACCAAGTTTAAAAATGGACTAGAGTGATGTAGAGCACAAGATGGTGGTTATGTTGAATTTTTCTAAGAAACGTCAATATTTAAAAATTCAGATGATTGACCTTTCAATTTTGGGGTGGTAAATTTGTAGTTATTAATTATTTCTGAAGTCATTAAAGCTTAAAACTGCACTAAGTCTTTTGGAACACGCTGTATTTACAAAAGAACAACATAATGCTAGGTAGCTCGGCAATGCAGTGGATAGAGCACTGGGCCTGGAATCAGGTTGACTCATCTTCCTGAGTTCAAATGCAGCCTCAGACGCTTACTAGTTGTGTGACCTTGGACAAGTCACTTAACTGTTTGCCTTAGTTTTCTCATCTGAAAAATGAGGTAGAGAAGGAAATGGTAAACCATTCCAATATCTTCGCCAAGAAAATCCCAAATGGGGTCACAAAGAATCAAATATGACTCAATAACAACATTAACAACAACAATATAATACTGGCTCACCTAGGAGGAGCTCATCAAAGGGTGAATAAGTTAATAGGATTCTTTTCTTCTTCTTCTTCTTCTTCTTTTTTTTAGTGAGGCAATTGGGGTTAAGTGACTTGCCCAGGGTCACACAGCTAGTAAGTGTTAAGTGTCTGAGGCCGGATTTGAACTCAGGTACTCCTGATTCCAGGGCCGGTGCTCTATCCACTGTACCATCTAGCTGCCCTGGATTCTTTTCTTCTTGAAAGTAGGCTTCCAAAGGTAGAGAGAGGAGAGAAAATGGATACATCAACACCTGAATGGTGATATATGAGATGGAACTTGGAAATGGGTACTGATAGATTTATAGTTGGTTTTCCTTATCACCATGCCAAAGGCTAGCCCTTCTTCTATTTGATAAAAATGAAATTTAATAGTTCACACACATGTATATTATATATTTATATATATACTCACATATAAATCATATATATATAAAATCTATATTCATTGTTTCATTTGTTACTGATAGTAATCCTGTAACATAGTAAGGAAAATGTTAGGGATAATATTTATTAATTTATTTATTTGTGAGGCAACTGGGGTTAAATTACTTGCCCAGGGTCACACAGCTAGTAAGTGTTAAGGGTCTGAGGCCAGATTTGAGCTCAGGTCCTCCTGACTCCAGGACCAGTGCTCTATCCACTGTGCCACCTAGCTGCCCCTAGGGATGATATTTAAATCAAAAAAGAAATTCAAATTTAAAATCCTTGGATTTAGCTTTTGAAGCTCTTCATTACCTGGACTTCTACCTTTCCATCTTTTTTACACATTATTTTATCACCACATACTCTACAATCTTGGCCTCCTTGCTGCTCCTTGCACAAGATAACCCATCTCTTCACTCCATCAGAGAGTGTTTTCACTGGCTTGTCTCATCTCCCCTCTCCAGTGCCTTGAATATTCTTCACTTTTATCTCTGTGTCCCAGTTTTCCTGGATTGCTTCAAGTCCCAGCCAAATCCTACCTTTTACAAGAACCCTTTCTAAATCCCTCTGGTTTTTTTTGGTAGGGCAGTAAGGGTTAAGTGACTTGCCCAGGGTCACACAGCTAGTAAGTATCAAGTGTCTGAATCCGGATTTGAACTCAAGTCCTCCTGAATCCAGGGCTGGTGCTTTATCCACTATGCCACCTAGATGCCTCTAATCCCTCTTAATGGTAATGCTTTACCCCTGCTGAGTACTTCCAAGTTACTCTGTCTGTATCTTCTTTGTATATAGTTTGTTGTCTCTCCTATTAGATTGTGAGCTCCTTAAGAGGAGGAACTTCTTTTTTTTTTTTTACCTTTCTTTGTATCCTGAATGCTTAGCAGAGTGCCTAGCATATACTAGATGCTTAATAAATGTGTGTTGACTGATTGTTTTTTGAGTGAGAAACTTCTTGATCTATATGAGTCAACATTTTCTCTCCAATGGACAATATCTGAGAGTTGTCTAGAAAGTGGAATAATTAAGAGATTTTCCTAGAGTCACCTAGCCAGTATGTATCTGATAGGACTTGAACCCAGGTTTTTCATGCTTTTAGGCCATCTCTTTATCTATTATGTTACATTTCTTCTTTGGAGAAATCGTGGAAGTCCTATCCTGCTGTTTTATGGATAATTCAGAGAAGTTAAGTGACACGTCCCAAATCACCTAGGCAGGACTTGAACTCTGATCTTCTGATGCAAGTCTATTCCCTTCTGCATTGTGCTTTGGCAGTACTTTAAAGGCAGTGTTCAGATTCTCAATTATTATGGTGAGTTTTCCATATTAAGTGGACCTAGCAGGTAGTGTTCTGGGTCATTTGTCCTGCTGGGAGGGTCTATGGGTTAAAGTCTGGAAACACCCTCCTCGTCCAGCCTGTGAGGCAGATCACAAACCTCTGTGGGAGCATGATGAGTTGTGCTCTGCATCAGCTTCAGCCTCTTGATGGAAGTCAGCTCAATGCAGCTGTTAGAGGCATGGCTCCAGCCTGGCCCTGAGGCAAAACTCTCTGGGAGAAGAGCAGGCAGTAACTGTGCCTTCTGGTGTTCCCTGGCTGCCAACTGGTCCTTGAATAACCTGGCAGGGTCTCAGTTGGTTGTAGGAAACAGGAAGAACAGGAGTGGTGCAGTGGAAAAAGCATGGCACTGGGAATCAGGATACCTGAGTTCTAGCCCTGGTTTTGGAATTATCCCTGTGATTTTGAGGTTATCATTCAACTTCTCTCAGGAGGAATGGGGAGAAGGAAGCCTTAGCTCCTTCCTCTATAAAGGGAGTTGGACCAGATAATGGCTGAGTCCTTTTCAGTTCAGGCTTCCTACGGTTCTAGGATTCTTTCATTGAACAGGATCTGAATTGTCAGTGATGTTCTCATGGCATATAATGTAGAGGAAAGAGCGCAGGATTTATAGTTAGGTAACTTGGGTTCAAATTCCAGCTCATCTATGTGCTTCCTAAATGACCATGGGGAAGCAATTTACTTTTTCTGGGTCTGTTTCCTCATCTGTAGCAGTCATAATTCACATTTATATTGGGCTTAAAGGTTAGCAAAACATGTTACCTCTGTCATTTCATTTGATCTTCAAAACAACCCTAAGAGATCTGATCATGATGCTCATTTTATAGAAGAGAAAGAAGCTGAAAGCACAGAGAAAGTACGTGATTTGCCTGAGGTCACACAGCTAGTAAGTCTCTCAAGCAGTATTTGAATGCATATCTTCTGGACTCCAAGTCCAACATGCTACCTACTATACTCCAATGCAACACAGTGCCCGGCACATAGTAGGAGCTTAAATGTTTCTCGATCAATTTATTTGTTTTTTTTTTGTTTGTTTTTTGCGGGGCAATGGGGGTTAAGTGACTTGCCCAGGGTCACACAGCTAGTGTCAAGTGTCTGAGGTCAGATTGGAACTCAGGTACTCCTGAATCCAGGGCCGGTGCTTTATCCACTGTGCCACCTAGCTGCCCCCTCTCAATCAATTTAAAAAGCAGTGCACTGGTTGGTCTTGCCTATCAACTTGTCCTTGAACAGCCTAGCAGGGTCTCATTTGGCTATAGCAAACAAGAAGAATGGGAGGCAATGTAGTTCTGTGGAGAATACATTGCTCTGGGAGTCAGCAGATCGGGCTTCTAGTAACGGCTTTGTCACAGAGTTTTTTTTTTTTTTTTTGGTGAGGCCATTGGGGTTAAGTGACTTGCCTAGGGTCACACAGCTAGTAAGTGTCAAGTGTCTGAGGCCAGACTTGAACTCAGGACCTTCTGAATCCAGGGCCACTGCTCTATCCACTGCGCCACCTAGCTGCCCCTGTCACAGAGATTTAAATCTATTCACTTCTAAGGGCCTTTTTTTAAAAACAAGAGGACATGAACTTGATGATTTCTAAGTTGCTTTGCATTCCTAAGTTCTCTGTGGAGGTGGGGGTGGGGAGTGGGAATGATGCTACTACACATTACTATCTCAGTGTGAGATATCTAGGGCTGTTGGCAATGGGACAGTCTGGAGAAGTTGGACCTTGTGTCTGAGCAATCATTTGTATTTTATAGAGGCTTACGTGTCCCTCTGCCTAATTACATGTAAATGTACACACTGTCTAAGAGACAAACAGGGCTCTGAGGACAAGTCATGGGTACTTCTGCCCCTGTGTGCCTTGGCAGCATGGGACTTTGTAGACAGGAGGAAAGTCAAAGCAATTAAGTGGTAACCTGCAGTGGAGAGCCAGAGTCCAGAATCTGTGAGAGAAAAGAGAGCAGGTGTGAAAGGAGAGAGCAAGGCCAGAACTTTCCACTGCTCTCATGACCCAGCAGCAGCAGCATGGCGGTGGATCTGGAGAAAGGGCTGAAGAAAGCATGGAGGAGTCATCAGCCGAGGGCAGGGACAAAGCTCGAGTTGGGACACCTGGAACCAAACCTGGTTTTGAATTTTGTTCCACAGAATCTCTGAGTTGAAAGGGACCCAAAGGCCACCTGCTCCAACCTTAACAGATTTGGAATCAGAGGACCTTTGTTCGAATTCCAGCTCTCCCACTTACTAGTTGTGTGACTTTGTACAAATCACATGATGTCTTTGGGTCTTAATTTTGTCATCTATAAAATGTAGGGGTTGGGCTACAGGGGACATTCAGTTCTAAATCTATAATCGCACCTTCCTCTACAACACAATTCAATTTCTTTTCCTTGCCACTGGTTTCAGGTAAGAGAGTCAGAAGGAAATATTCTGATGTAGTAGAAAGGACACAACAAAGAAGTGGATACTGGTCCTGGTTCTGCTAATAACTAGCTGTAGGGCCTTGGGTGTGTCTCAATTTCAGTGAATAAATATGAAGCAGTTACTGTGAGCAGAACACTGTGCTTGATGCTAGGGGAGATGATGATTATACTAACAATAATAACATTTATATAATACTTTACATTTTTGATTTCATTCAATCAAGATACAAAGATTAATAAGATACAATGGCCGCTCTTGGTTTCTCCATCTGTAAAATCACAGGATTGAACTAGATAGTTTTTAAGCTATTTTCTGACTTAGACATGATTTGATTACTTGAACATAAGTACAGACTTTTTTGGCTAAATGTGACCTGCCATTGTAACTATGCAATTCCTGTGACCTGGGGCAGGCACACATACACACACACACACACACACACACACACACACACACACACACACACACACACAGGGGCGGGGAGGGGGAGGGAGGGAGGGAGAAAAACTGGTCAATTTCTTGTTTGATTCTGCCCCACTCCCTCTTTAATTTTCATACTCTCATCAGGCTTGGCCTGCTCTGCTGCCTCACTCCCAAACCAACAATCTGAGGAGCAAACAAGAAATTAACCAGTCACATGGCTAGACCCCTTTGAAAATAAACAAATAGGCTGGTTTCTTGTTTGCATCTTGTTTACATCCTGACTCTCAGCTCCCTCTGAAAACTAAATCTGAAATTGGAGGGCTAAACCAGGCATGAGCAGCCTTGGAAAATTGCTTGTAATTTCCTAGTCCAGGGTAGTGAAAGTGTCAGGTTTATGATGATTGCTGGGCTATTTTGCTACTTGGTGGGAAATGAATCAGGAGGCCTGGTTTCAGAGAGTTTTCTAAGGGTTGGGTGCTTGGTTCCCTCCCTTTCAAACTTCTTATGTTTATTTTCAATGCCAATTTCTTAGGAACCTGAAATTAAGCTTTCTTTTCCAGCCGGTTGAGGTTGTTTTGTTTGAGCTAACATCAATTGGACTCCATGTTCCCTTAGGGAGCTGAATTAATGAAATCATCAGCTGGGCTTACCCTTTTGGAGCAAGTGTTGATCACAGGATCATGGTCTTTAACCCTGGAAGAGATTTCAGTGTACATCTGGTCCAACCTCTTCATTCTACAGATGAAGAAACCGTGGCCTGGACTGAGGTTAAGAGATTTGCCTAAGATCATACAAATAGGTGCTACTTTTATTATACTCAGCATTTACCGTACTTTAAAGTTTTGCAAAGCCCTTTATATGTGGTTTCTCATGTGATTTCTTTTAAGAAGAGTCACTCATGGCTAACAACTAGGCTTCTTATAGATGGGCCACAGAAATCTTTGCTGTGAGGAATGGTAGGCCTCACTTCTATACTTTACTTTTATACTTCACTTGTGAGTTAGCTGGAAAACTCTAGAACACGTAGTCTTGAGGACCTCAATTTGAGCTTCATCATGTATTCTGTAATGTAGTGTTACTCATCTTTGAAATCCCAGAATCTCAGACTTTGAAGAGACCCTAGAAGTCATCTTGTTCAGCCTGTGACTGAATAAGAATTGCAGAGTTTTAGAGTAGGCAGGGACGCCAATGGTTATCTAGACTAATGCATGTCTCAAAGGAAGTTCCACTATAATATACCTGTTGTCATTGTCCAGTCGCTTCAGTTGTGTCTGACTCTTTGATCCCCATTTGAGGTTTTCTTGGCAGAGATACTAGAGTGGTTTGTCATTTCCTTCTTCAGATGATTTTACAGATGAGGAAACTGAGGCAAACAGGGTGAAGTGACTTGTTCGGGGTCACTAGCTAGTAAGTGTCTGAGGACAGATTTGAACTCAGGAAGATGTCTTCCTTACTCCAGGCCCTGTGTTCTATCCACCGTGTCACCAAGCTGCCCATGCTAAACATTTTCTATGCCAACGTTCCCAATTCATTCAATTTATTCTCTTAAGTCATGGACTCAAGGATGTCCTGGTTGGCCTAAACTAGATGTTCTGAAATTTACTGATGTCCTTAAGTTATTGCAGCCAGAACTGAACATGATACATCAGATGTGGTCTCACCACAAAGTCCAAAGAAACTAACACTTTCTTACTTTTGGAAGCTATAACTCTCTTAATGTTTGCATTAGCTTTTTTGGGGGGTGGGGCAGGGGAAGGTACCATGTCATAGTTCTTTCTTGTACTGAACTCATAGTCCATTAAAATTGCTCAGATCTTTTCCAGACAAACTCCAATTTAACCATGAGTCCCCCACATCTTGTACTTGTGAAATTGCTTTTGCATCCAAGTGTAAGATTAAAAAAAAATTTAACCCAACAGAACAGGGATTCTTAACCCTTCATGTGTCATGAATCCCTTTGGCAGTCTGGTGAAGCCTATGGATCCCTTCTCAAAATAATACTTTTGAATGCATAAAACAAACTATGTGGGATCACAAAAGAAACCAATTATTCTATAAGACTTTTATAAATGATATACTTTAAAAAACCAGTTTATAGATCCCAGAATGACAACCCCTGTATAGCTGATAGGGACCACAGAGATGATCTAATTCAACCCCTTAATTTTACAGACTTTATTGGAAAGGCTGGTTTTCTATTTCTGCCTGCTCTTTCCACCTTTTTTTCCTCTTTCCCCAATTCACCTAAACTCTAAAACCTCTGGTCATTTCTCTGCTCAGCTCAGGCCGGATGTTCTTCCAAACAGACTCTGATTGGTCTATATCTTTTTATGACCTAGTGGCTCAGATCCACAATAGTCTCAAGCAAAATAATTGATATCATTGTTGAGATTCAATCATTCATCCTCAGTGGAGTAGACATTGCTCAGGGTTCTTCCCATATTCATCAACGAGACATCTTCAATAATAGGCAGCATGTCTACCACTTACAATCTGTGTGAGCTTAGGCAAATCAGTTCCCCTCCGGGCCTCAGTTTTCCCATCTACAAAATTAGGGGATTGGAACAGATGACCTCTGAGGTCTCATATCTCTGGATTTATGATCTTAAGGTCTCAAGGAGGTGTCAGATTGCATATTCATACTCCCCAAAGAGAGGTACAGTCTTTTACACTTACTCTATAGGATTGTTCACATCCAGTTCACAACTGCTCTCCTCAAACCAATGATCTCTTAGTTGCCAAATCCAGTGACCTTTTCTCAATCTTTATGGCTCTTGGCTTCTCTGCAGCCAGTGATACTGTTGAACACTGTTTCCCACTTTGATATTCTCTTCTTTCTAGGTTTTTGGGATTCTCCTCCCCGCTTTGATATTCTCTTCTTTCTAGGTTTTTGGGATTCTCCTCTCCTAGTTCTCATCTTACTTGTGTGACCATTCCTCAGTCTCCTTTGCTGGATCTTCATCTAGGTCATGCCTGCTAACTGTGGGTTTCCCACAGGGCTCTCTCATGAGCCCTATTCTATTTTCCTTCTATACTATTTCACTTGGTGATCTCATCAACTCTCCTGGATTCAATTATCTCTATGCTGATGATTCTCAAATCTATTTATCCAGCCCTAAACTCTCTGCTGACTTCCAGTCTCACATGTCCAACTGCCTATTATATATCTTGAATTGGATATCTTGTAGACATCTTAAATTCAACATGTCCAAAACGGAACTCATTATCTTTCTCCCTATTTCCTCCCCCAAACCCTTCCCTATTACTGTTGAGGACACCAACATCTTCCCAATCCCCCAGGCTTGTAAACCTAGGTGTTGTCTTTTACTCTTCACTATCACTCCCTTTATTCATTCTATTGCTAAGGCCTGTCAATTTCACCATTGCAACATCTCTCAAATATCCCTTCTTCTCTCCTCTGATACTATCACCACCCTGGTGCAGGCCCTCATCTCCTTATGCCGGAACTATTGTAATTGCCTTCTGGTTGATCTATCTGCCACAAGTCTCTCTTCAATCTCATTTATCCTCCATTTAGCTGCCAGAACAAGTCTGACCACATTTCCCCTGCTACTCAGTAAACTCCAATGGTTCCTTATCATCCCCAGGATCAAATATAAAATCCTCTGTTTGGCATTCAAAGCCCTAATAACCTAGCCTCAGCCTCCTCCCCTCATCCCCATTCCAGTTTTCTTACATATTATACCACACCATGTATACTTTGATTCAGTAACACTCGTTTCCTTGCTGTTTCTTGAATAAGACTTCTTCATCTCTTGGCTCCAGGCATTTTCACTGGCTTTGCCCCTTGCCTGGAATGCCCTCTTTACTCATTGCTGCCTTCTATGTGAGGATTCTCCTAATCTCTCTTACTTCCAGTGCCTTTTTTTTGTTAATGATCTTCTATTTATCATTTAGTTTGATACTCTCATTTTATAGGGGAGGAAATGGAAACCCAGAGAAGGGAAATGAATGGTCTAAGATCACACATTAGACACAAAGTCAGAACTAGAACCTGGATCTCTTGACTTCTTGGTTACTGTGCTTCCTGCTGTGCCTTTTAAAAAATTCAGTATTTTATTATTTTCCAGTGACATATGAGGATAGTTTTCAACATTTCTTTTCATAGTATTTTTAGTTACAAAATTTTCTCCCACTCTCCCTTCCCTCCCTGCTCCCCAAGACAGAAAGCAATCTAATATAGGTTATATATGTGCAATCACATTAAACATATTTCTTCATTAGTCATATTGTGAAAGAAGAGTCAGAACCCAAGGGAAAAACCTCAACAAAGAAGGAAAAAAACATCCTAAAAGTAGAAACAGTATGGTTGAATCTGCATTCATAAATCACAGTTATTTTTTTCTGGATGTTGAGAACATTTTCCATCATGAAGTTCTTTGAAATTGTTTTGGACCATTGCATTGCTAAAAAGAGCCAAGTCTATTACCATTGTTCATCACAAAATATACAGTGTTCTCCTGGTTTTGCTCCTCTCAGTCAGCATCAGTTCATGTAAGTCCTTCCAGGTTTCTCTGAACTCCTCCTGCTCATCATTACTTTTCCCATTGTTTTTCAAAACTTTGTGTTCTAAACTTTCTTCTTTCTTCCCTCCTCATCCCTTCCTATGAAATCCAGCAATTTAATATAAGTCATACATTTGCACTTATGCAAAACATCATCTCATTAGTCAGGTTGTGAAAAAAAATAGACAATACCTTTAGAAAGAAGAGCTGACAAAGTTATACTTCAGTCTGTATTCAGATACCATCAGTTCTTTCTCTGTTGATGGTTTGCATTTTTGATAGTCTTTTTGATATCATCATGCTCATCATTTCTTTCACAGTTACTATTGCTAACTGTATTGCCCTCCATCTTATTCCCTCCCCTTGATATTTACTCTATTTTCTATCTTCCTTCACCCTATCCTTCCTTGAAAGTGTTTTGCTTTTTACTACACCTCCCCCAATCTGCCCTTCCTTCCTTCATCTCTCCTTTCTCCCCCATCTCCTTCACTTCCCACTTTCCCTCAGGGAACAATATATTATACCTACTTGAGTGTGTCTGTTATTCCCTCTTTGAGGCAATTCTGATGAAAATAAGGTTCATTCACTCCCCCGCTCCTTCCCCATCTTCCCCTCTACTCCATAAGCTTTCGTGTGTTTTTAATTTTTTATGTGAGCTACTTTTCCCCAGTCCACCTCTCCCTTTCCCTTTTTTCCAGTGCATTCCTTTTACCTCTTAACTTTATTTTGAAGATGTTATCATGGGTCATCTAGGTGACACAGTGGACAAAACACCAGCCCTGGACCTAGGAGGCCCTGAGCCCTAATCCAGTCCCAGACATAAGCCACCCAACCCTGCCTGCCCCACCAAAACCAAGGATAAATGAAAAATAAATGCTTTACGCATATCATTCCTTCAAATTCAATTCACACCTGTCCCCTCTGTCTATGTATATTCCTAATACTGAGAAAGATGTTATGAGTTAGAAGTATTATCTTCCCATCTAGTAATGTAAACAGTTTAATCTTTTCATATCCCTCATGATTTTGTTTTCCTGTTTACCTTTTTATACTTCTCTAGGGTCTTGTATTTGAAAGTCAAATTTTCTATTCAGTTCAGGTCTTTTCATCACAAATACCTGAAAGTCCTCTTTTTTCTTGAAGTCCTATTTTCCCCCTGAAAGATTATACTCAGTTTTGCTGATAGGTAACTTTTGGCTGTAGTCCCAGTTCCTTTGCTCTTTCGAATATCATATTTCATGCCTTCTAGTCCTCTAATGTAGATGTTGCTAGGTCTTGGGTTATCCTTACCGTAGCTCCACAGTATTTGAATTCCTTTTTTCTAGCTGTTTTCAATATTTTCTCCTTGACCTGTGATCTCTGGAATTTGGTTATAATGTTCCTGGAAGTTTTCCTTTTAGGATCTCTTTCAGGAGTTGATTGGTGGATTCTTTCAGTTTCTATTTTACCTCCTGCTTCTAGAATATTAAGACAATTTCCCCTGATAATTTCTTGGAAGTTGATGTCTAAATTCTTATTTTGTTCATGATTTTCAGGTAGTGCAATTGATTTTCAAATTATCTCTCCTGAATCTGTTTTCCAGGTCAGCTATTTTTCCAAGGAGATATTCCATATTGCCCTCTATTTTTTTCTTCATTTGGATTTGCTTTATTGTGTCTTGGTTTCCATTTGTTCAATCCTAATTCTTAGACAATTATTTTCTTCAGAGAGCTTTTGTATCTCCTTTCCCATTTGGCTTTTCGAGCTGTTGACTTTTTTCATGACTTTCCTGCATCACTCTCATTTCTCTTTCCATTTTTCCCTCTACCTCTCTAAATCTTCCCTTTATTTCTCTTACTTTCTCATCAAAGTCCTTTTTGCGCACTTCCATGTCCTGAGACCAATTCATATTTTTCTTGGAAGCTTTTGATGTTGGAGTTTTGACTTCGTTATTATCTTCTTCTGAGGCTATGTTCTGGTATACCCCTCCCCCAAAGAAGCTGTCTATTGTCTGCTGTTTTCTTTGCCAACTCATCTCAACCTGGAAGCATATGTCTGATTGAAATCTGATTCTCTGTGGTTGGAAGCTTGGTGTGCCTGTGCCCCTCTCCCACTGGGCCACCACCACTCGATTTGGCCCACTCGTTCAGAACTAGGGTGCTTTGCTCCAACTCCAGCAGAGACTGCAGCCACTTCACCCCGGCCAACCACCAAATCCCCTCACCAGTCTACAAACTGAGGCTCAGAAGAAGCTGCTGGCACTGAAGACTCTGAGGTGCTAGGGGCACAGTCTGTTTCTGGCTGTGTCTGGATGGGGTGCTGAGCTCCTCTCTCAGCCCAATCAGCAGGTGATCCCAATTGCTGTCTTTGGCTGGAAAATAGTCTCACTCTGTTCTTATGTGCATTAGGCTGCTCTGTTTTTTTATGGCATTATTTAGGAGTGAGTGGATGGGTTTATTGGGTCTTGAGGGAGTCACAGCCTCTCCTCTGCCATCTTGGCTCTGACCCCTGCATGTATAGTCTATAATTTCCTTTCAAAATGAATATATCTTACTTTAGCACTTTTGAGAAAATATTTATTCTACCCTTACCTGCATGGAACAGGACTCTGACTTTTTGGTTGTGGTGGTTGTTTGTCCTTCATTCTTGAAGAGGACCATGGCATCAGGGTGATGTTATGACTTGCACTGAATTGGATTCAATGAGGGAGGGCTAAGCAAGGTCACCAACTTCACTCTCTCCTTCAGAGACATCTGGGTCCAGTGGTTAGATACATATCAGGATGACTGGAGATTACCAGGATGTTTAAGGCAATTAGGGTTAAGTGACTTGCCTAAGGTCACACAGCTAGTGTCTGAGGTGAGATTTGAACTCAGGTTCTCCTGACTCCAGGGCCAGGGCTTTATCCACTGTGCCAACCAGAAGCCATATTGGTTGTTACTGGAACATAAAGAGTATGTGATAGTAGGAGACATGAGAAATGGATATGGAATATATATATATATATATACATATGTATATATGTATATATATATTATACACACATTATTTCTCAGTCATGTTCTCTTCCCTTTAAAAGAATTAATAGTGGATAATGCTATATCTATCCACACTTACATATACACATATGTGTATATAAACTTTACACATGTATATATACATATACATATTTGTATACATATATGCATGAATATATATGTATATAAACTGTTTTTGTAGTGGCAAAGAGCTGGAAATTAAGGAGGTTCCCATCAACTGGAGAATGATTGAACAGACTAATGATATATGAATATAATGGGATATTATCATACTGTAATAAATGATGGGGATGGTTTCAGAAAAAAATACACTGAGATTTAAATGAAATGATGCTGAACCAGGAGAACAATTTATGTAACAACTATATTGTTAATGCAAATAATTTTGAAGATCTTAAGAACTCTGATTAATGCAATGACCAAACACTATTCCAGAGGAATCATAGGTGAAACATACTAACAATCTCCTATTCAAGATGTGATGGACTCAGGGTACAGATTAAAACATCTGTCTTTAGACATGGACCATTCAGGGAATTAGTTTTACTTGACTATGCATATTTGTTACAAGGTTTTGATTTTTAAATTTTTTTTTCACCATGGTTTGGGCAAGTAGGAAAGAAAATGTTCTTCAATTTAAAAAAGTAAAATAAAGTAAAAGCTACACAAAATATAATGTAGTGTAATGGAATGAACACCGGACTAAGAATTGGAACACCTGGGTTTTAATACTAACTTTATTTTTAAACAAAAATCTTATCGATGTCTTTTTTTCACACCACTTTGATTTCTGAACATACCTTTCTCCCTATCCTACTCTGAGCCATTTCTTATAGTAAAGAATAAAACCCAAGATTAGAAAACTAATCAACACATTGACTTAGTCTGACAGTGTATTCATTGTTTTTTACCATTATTCCTCTACTTCTGCAAAGGAGAGAGGAAGGTAAATTTTCTTACCTCCTCTCCATGGCCTAGCTTGGTCATTATAATTTGTGTCCCTAACTCTGTGACTCTGGAGAAATCACCTTCCTCTTGGCCTCAGTTTTCTCCTTTGTTAAATGAAGGAGCTGGATTAGATGATTTCTGTGGTCCCTTCCAGTTTTATCATTCAGTGATCTGTTTTGATGTAATACGAAGAGAGGAGAAGGAGGAGGAAGAGGAAAAGGAGGAAGGGGTTGTGCATACATAGCAGGATTTCAGTGTCTGATGATGCTGTCTTGTGACACCAGCTAGTAACAGAATGGCCCAACAGACTCCAGCTCTGTTCATTGACCTATTCCATTTATTCCCTAATGCATCTGGGGTGAAGCGACTCTACCAAGTCATTAGGGAAGGGTAGCAGCAGAATACCTGGATAATACTGAATAATGCTCTACCTATGGATTAAAAAACAATGATTGTTATAATAACATACTGGCTACCACTAAGAGGAAGGAATTCAAATGGACACTGTGACTCATCTGCCTAACTTGGGAAAGTGATTGGTTCCTTAGCTGAGTACAAAGTGTCCCCACTTTATTGACCTTGGGGGTGTGTTTTCAGTTTAGCTCTGTCAATAGTGGGGAGCTGGTAGAAGGCCCACATGGGGAGCACTTGTTCAGAACTAGAGAGCCAATTAATCTGTAATGAACATCTGTTTTAGCAATGTTTTACCTCTTTCCCCATAGGACACAGAGGCTAGAGTTTTGAATTGAGATGGTGGAGGCTTCAATCCTTAAGCTAAGGAGCTAAGGAGCCAAAATACATATAGAGGCTACATCTTATAGAGAGGCACATCCTCCAAAACACTGAGGTTCTAGGTGCTCTTTTGGATTGGACCAGTGATAGGGAGGTAGAGGATGACTCCTGTATTTCCTCTATTGGTTTATTCCTATGAATGGAACATACCATGTTGAGCAGACTCTTTTCCTATCTTCCCAATCTTTTTCATTTTAACTCAATTTTAAAGGTGCTAATTTAGCATAGAGTACATATATGACACTGTGTCATGTTATGAATACAACCCCCTCCCTCCAAATCCTGAGAACAAAATAATTTTCTCTCTCAAGGAGATTTTATTCTGTTGGGGAGAAACATGAACTTAGAGAAATAGAAGGTAAATACAAGGTAATTTTGGGGAGGTTTCAGGGAAGAGGACTAACATGTCCAAAGTGAGGAAATGCCTTGTGTAAAAATAGGTTCTGAGCTGAGCCTGGAAGGAAGCAAGGGATTTCATAAGGCAGAGGTGAGAAGGTAGATTATTACATCTATTGGGAAGAGCCTGTGTGGAGTTGAGTTGCAAGATGGAATACAGTATATAACAACAAAGAGTCTGCTGTTTACTCACCATATTTGTAAGAAACACACTCATATTCCCTTCTTGAGAAGACTCCATCACTGTTCTTTCCACCGGTCACTTCAGTAGAAACTTGACCACCATATTATTTGCAACACTTTCCACTTGTGGTCACTCAGTTAAGAGGAAGTAGAAGTGGACATACTCTTTACTTCCTACTGCCTTTTTCAGAACATTCCTCTGAACAACCTTACCATTTTAATGGTCTCTTCAATCCACTTATTCCAATCTCTTATTTTTTTAAGTAAAATTTTATTGATATATTTTTATATCACCTCTATTTCCTCAAGCATCCTTTCTTTCTCTCCCTCCTAGAAAGTCATCCCTTAAAATAACAAATGCAAAGGAGGAAAAAAGTTCATAAACCCTTCCAATATGTAGGAAAAATTCTGACATTATATGTAGTTTGCTCTACAATCAGTCTGCTACTTTTTTGGAGATGTAGGGGTAGGGTATTTTATCTTATCTCTTTTTGGGGGCTAACTTTGGTCCTTATGAGTTCAAAGAATTCAGTTTTGGGTTTTTTTGTCATATTTTTGTTGTTGCTATTCCCGTTATTTTCATCTACCTTCTGCTCCTCCTAATCTATGAAAGTTTATTTCTGGGCAACCCCTATGTACCATTGATTTCTCTGGTCTTGTTCCAGGATTGCTGAGCATCACTGGTGAAAAAATCACGAAACTGTGTTGATCTCATCCACTACCAATTCATATTAAATAAGCTCACGTGAGCTTATGCTGTTGCTTGGCAATACATTCAATTCTACTATGATGTATTCATTATCTCATTGTCAGAATGACTATTGCTCCAAATCTTTTCTTTCCCCCCCCCAATGACCATGTCTTCTCCTCAAATTACCTTTAATTTATCTTGTGTATATCTTATTGGTACATAGTTGTTTGCATTCTGACTCCCTCATTAGACTGTGAGCTTCTTGAGAATGAGAAATATTTATATTTTATATTTGTATCCCCAGTGTTAGCCATTTAATAAATGGTTATTGTCTTGACTTATTGACTTTCCCTCACCCCTACCACCTTATATTTATACCAGAATATGGGGCTTCCAACTTCACTGAGGATACTGAGGCCATCTGAGGTAGTATGCTCCTTTAGCTCCCCTCCTCTGTTCCTCAAATCTCAGCATTATCACCTCTCCTTCAGTCACAGAAGTGATATTTCTCCTACTCACTAAAGGTAGTTCCTCCTTCCACTGCATTACATCATTTTCTTTTTTGTTTTTTTATAAATGTATTTTATTATTTTCCAGTTACATGTAGAGATAGTTTTCAACATTTGTTTTTATAAGATTTCTAGTTTCAAATTTTTCTCCCTTCCTCCCCTATCCCCCTCCCCAATCTGATATAGGTTATATATGTACAATCACATTAAAAGTATTTCTATATTAGTCATTCTGTGTAATAAGAATCAGAGCAAAAAGGAAGAACCTCAAAAAAGAAAAACAAGAAAAAGTAGAAATAGTATGGTTCAAACTCCATCTAGATTCCATAGTTCTTTTTTTCTGGATTTGGAGAGGATTTTCCATAATGAGTCCTCTGGAACTATCTTGGGCCATTGTATTGCTGAAAAGAGTCAAGTCTATCACAGTTGATCAACACACAATGTTGTTGATACTGTGTACCATGTTCTCCTGGTTCTGCTCATCTCACTCAGCATCAGTTCATGTAAGTTCTTCCAGATTTCTCTGAAATCTGCCTGCTCATCATTTCTTTTTTTAAAAAAATTAAACAAAAGTATTTTATTATTTTCCAGTTACATGTAGAAATAGTTTTCAAGATTTGTTTATATAAGATTTCAAATTTCAAAATTTTCTCCCTCCCTCCCCTCCCTCTCCCCCCTCCCCTAGACAGCAGGCAATCTGATATAGGTTAAATGTACATAATAACATTAAACATATTTCTGCATTAGTCATGTTATATGAGAAGGATCAGAGCACAAAGGAAAAACCTGAAATCAGAAAACCAACAGCATCAAAAACAAAAGAAATAGTATGATCCAATCAGCATCCATATCCCAAAGTTCCTTTTTCCCCCCCTGGATTTGGAGAGGCTTTTCCATCATGAGTCCTTTGGAACATTCTTGTTCCATTGGATTGGTGAAAAGAATCTAATCTATCACAGTTGATCAACACATAGTGTTGATGATACTGTGTATAATGTTCTTCTGGTTCTGCTCATCCCACTCATCATCAGTTCCTGCAAGTACTTCCAGGTTTCTCTGAACTCCACCTGCTCATCCTTTCTTACAGCACAATAGAATTCCATTACATTCATATACCAAAACTTGTTCAGGCATTCCCCAGTTGATGGACACTCCTTCAATTTCCAATTCCTTGCCACCACAAAAAGAGCAGCTATAAATATTTTTGTACATGTGGGCCCTTTTCCCTTTTTTATGATCTCTTTGGAAAAAAGACCCAAACGTGGTATTGCTGGGTCAAAGGGTATGCACAGCTTTATAGCTCTTTGGGCATAATTCCAAATTGCTCTCCAGAATGGTTGGATCAGTTCACAGCTCCACCAACAATTCATTAGTGTTCCAATTTTCCCACAGCTTCTCCAACATTTATTATTTTCCTTTTTTTGTCATTTTAGCCAATCTGATTGGTGTCAGATAGTAACTTAGAACTGTTTTAATTTGCATCTATCTAATCAATAGTGATTTAGAACATTTTTTCATATGGGAATAGATAGCTTTGATTTCTTCATCAGAAAACTGCCTGTTCATATCCTTTGACCATTTCTCAATTAGGGAATGTCTTGGATTAATATAAATTTGATTTAGTTCCTTATGCATTTTAGAAATGAGGCCTTTATCAGTAGTACTTGCCATAAAGATTGTTTCCTAGCTTTCTGCCTCCCTTCTAATTTTGGATGTATTGCTTCTGTTTGTACAAAACCTTTTTAATTTAATGTAATGAAAGTTATCTATTTTGCATTTCATAATATTTTCTATCTCTTGTTTGGTCATAAACTGCTCTCCTTTCCAAAGATATGAAAGGTAGACTATTCCTTTTCTCCTAATTTACCTATGGTATCACCTCTTATGTCTAAATCATGTACCCATTTTGACCTTATTTTTGTATAAGGTGTCAAATGTTGGTCTATGCCTAATTTCTGCCATACTATCTTTCAGTTTTCCCAGCAATTTTTGTCAAATACTGAATTCCTATCCCAGAAGCTGGGGTCTTTGGGTTTATCAAACAGTACATTACTAATGTCATTTACTACTGTGTCTCTTGTGTCTAGCCTATTCCATTGGTCCTCCACTCTATTTCTTAGCCAGTACCAGATAGTTTTGATAACTGCCGCTTTATAGTAGAGCTCCAGATTTGGTACAGCTATCCCACCTTCCTGTGCATTTTTTTTCATTATTTCCCTTGATATTCTTGACTTTTTGTTTTTCCAGATGAATTTTGTTATTATATTTTCTAGCCCTATAAAATAATTTTTAGGTAGTCTGATTGGTATGGCACTGAATAAATACATGAATTTAGGTAGAATTGTCATTTTTATGATATTAGCTTGGCCTATCCATGAGCAATTGATATCTTTCCAATTTTTTAGATCTGATTTGATTGGTTTGAAAAGTGTTTGGTAATTGTGTTCATAGAGTTCCTGGGTTTGTCTTGGCAAGTAGACCCCCAAGTATTTTATATTATCTACCGTTACTTTAAATGGAATTTCTCTTTTTATCTCTTGCTGCTGGACTTTGTTGGTCATATATAGAAATGCTGATGATTTATGTGGATTTATTTTATATCCTGCTACTTTGCTAAAGTTGTTCATTGTTTCCAGTAATTTTTGAGTTGATTCTCTGGGATTCTCTATCTATACCATCATATCATTTGCAAAGAGTGATAGTTTTGTTTCCTCCTTGCCTATTCTAATTCCTTTAATTCCTTTTTCTTCTCTGATTGCTAAGGCTAACATTTCTAGTACAATATTAAATAATAGAGGTGAAAATGGACATCCCTGTTTCACCCTTGATCTTATTGGGAAGGCCTCTAATTTATCTTCATTACATATAATGCTTGCTGATGGTTTTAGGTAGATACTGCTTATTATTTGAAGGAAAGCTCCACCTATTCCTAAGCTCGCTAGTGTTTTTATTAGGAATGGGTGCTGTATTTTGTCAAAAGCTTTCTCTGCATCTATTGAGATAATCATATGATTTTGGTTAGTTTTCTTATTGATATGGTTGATTATGTTGATAGTTTTCCTAATATTGAACCAGCCCTGTATTCCTGGTATAAATCCCACCTGGTCATAGTGTATTAACCTGGTGATCACTTGCTGTAATCTCCTTGCTAATATCTTATTTAAGATTTTAGCATCAATATTCATTAGGGAAATTGGTCTATAATTTTCTTTCTCTGTTTTGGCTCTGTCTGGTTTTGGTATCACTACCATATTTGTGTCATAAAACAAATTTGGTAGAACTCCTTCTTCACCTATTTTTCCAAATAATTTGTATAATATTGGAATTAATTTTCCTTTAAATGTTTGGTAGAATTCACCTGTAAATCCATCTGGTCCTGGGGATTTTTTCTTAGGGAGCTCATTAATGGCTTGTTCAATTTCTTTTTCTAATATGGGCTTATTTAAGGAATTTATTTCCTCTTCAGTTAACCTGGGCAGTTTGTATTTTTGTAAATATTTATCCATTTCATTTAGATTGTTAAATTTATTGGCATACAGTTGGGCAAAATAGTTCCTAATTATTGCTTTAATTTCACTTCATTGGTGGTAAGATCACCCTTTTCTTTCTTTTTTTTTTTTTTGGTGGGGCAATTGGGGTTAAGTGACTTGCCCAGGGTCACACAGCCAGTAAGTGTCAAGTGTCTGAGGCTGGATTTGAACTCAGGAACTCCTGACTGAATCCAGGGCCCCCGTGCTTTATCCACTGCACCATTTAGCCGCCCCCACCCTTTTCATTTTTGATACTGGTAATTTGGTTTTCTTTCTTTTTTTAAATCAAATTAACCAGTGGTTTATCTATTTTATTGTTTTGTTCATAGAACCAGCTCTTCGTTTTATTAATTCTATAGTTTTCTTGCTTTCAATTTTATTAATTTCTCCTTTAATTTTCAGGATTTCTAATTTAGTATTTAATTGGGGATTTCTAATTTGTTGTTTTTCTAGCTTTTTAAGTTGCATGCCCAATTCATTGATCTCTTCTTTCTCTTTTTTATTCATGTAAGCAGTTAGAGCTATAAAATGTCCCCTAAGCACTGCTTTGGCTGCATCCCATAGATTTTGGTATGTTGTTTCATTATTGTCATTGTCTTGGATGAAGTTATTGATTGTTTCTATGATTTGTTGTTTGACCCACTCATTCTTTAGAATGAAATTATTTAGTTTCCAATTGATTTTCCATCTACCTTTCCATGACTCTTTATTACATGTAATTTTTATTGCATCATGATCTGACAGGGATGCATTTACTATTTCTGCATTTCTACATTTGACTATGATGTTTTTGTGCCCTAATACATGGTCAATTTTTGAAAATGTGCCATATACTGCTGAGAAAAAGGTATATTCCTTTCTATCTCCATTCAGTTTTCTCCAGACATCTATCATGTCTAACTTTTTTAGTATTCTATTCACCTCTTTCACTTCTTTCTTATTTATTTTGTGGCTAGATTTATCTAATTCTGAGAGGGGAAGATTTAGATCCCCCACTAGTATAGTGTTACTGTCTATTTCCTCTTGTAACTCATTTAACTTCTCCTCTAAGAATTTGGATGCTATACCACTTGGTGTATACATGTTTAATATTGATATTACTTCATTATCTATAGTACCTTTTAGGAGGATGTAGTTTCCTTCCTTATATCTTTTTTTTTTTTTTAGTGAGGCAATTGGGATTAAGTGACTTGCCCAGGGTTGCACAGCTAGTAAGTGTTAAGTGTCTGAGGCTGGATTTGAACCCAGGTACTCCTGACTCCAGGGCCGGTGCTCTATCCAATGTGTCACCTAGCTTCCTCCCTTATCTCTTTTAATTAGATCTATTTTTGCCTTTGTGTGAGATAAGGATTGCTACCCCTGCTTTTTTGACTTTAGCTGATGCATAATACATTCTGCTCCAGCCTTTTACATTTACTCTGTGTGTATCTCTTGGCTTCAAATATGTTTCTTGTAAACAGCATATTGTAGGATTCTGGTTTTTAATCCACTCTGCAATTTGCTTTTGTTTTATGGGAGAGTTCATCCCATTGACATTCACAGTTAAAATTATTAACTGTTTATTTCCCTCCATCTTCTTTTCCCCTTTGTACTCTTTTTTCCCCTTCTTTCCCCCTATTCTACTTGACCAGTGTTTTTCTTCTGACCACTGCATCCCTCAATCTGCCCTCCCTTTTACCAGGTGACCTTCTTTTTCTTGCCCCTTTTCTCCTGTTTGTGCCCTCCCCTCTATCAATACCACCCTTTATCCCCTTCCCCTTTTGTTTCCTTAAAGAGTAAGCTAAGTTTCTTTATACAAATGGGAGTGTATTTTATTCCCTCCCTGAACCAAGTCTAATGAGAGTAAGGTTGCGATAATGCCCACCCCTCCCTTCTTTCCCTCTGTTGTAATGGGTTCTTTTTGTGCCTCTTCCTTTGATATAATTAACCCCATTCCACCTCTCCCTTCTTCTCCTCCCCCTAGTCTTCTTTTATTTTTTCCCTTAAGTTTCTTTATATCATCACATCAAAGTTGATTTAATAACAATACCTTTACAGAAATACAGATCCCAAGAGTTAAAAGTATTATCCTTCCTCATATGGACTCAAGCAGTTTAACATCATTGAACAACCCTTTTCTCCCCCTTGTTTACCTCTTTATATTTCTCTTGAGTCTTGTATTTGGAGATCAAATTTTCTGTTCATTTCTGGTCTTTTTCTCAGGAAGCCTTGGAAATCTCCTAGTTCATTGAATGTCCATCTTTTCCTCTGAAAGAGAATGATCAGTTTTGCTGGGTAGTTGATCCTGGGTTGTAATCCAAGTTCCTTTGCCTTCCTGTATATCATATTCTAAGCCCTGTGATCCTTTAATGTTGAAGCTGCCAGGTCCTGTGCAATCCTGACTGTGGCTCCATGGTATTTAAATGGTTTCTTTCTGGCTGCTTGGAGTATTTTCTCCTTCACCTCATAATTCTGGAGTTTGGCTACTATATTCCTTGAAGTGTTCCTTTTGGGGTCTCTTTCAGGAGGTATTCGGTGGATTCTTTCAATGATGATTTTATCCCCTGATTCTACAATTTCAGGGCAGTTCTCCATAATAATTTCCTGGAATATGCTATCTAGACTCTTTTCTTGATCATGGCTTTCAGGTAGTCCAATAATTCTCATATTATCTCTCCTGGACCTATTTTCCAGTTCAGTTGTTTTTCCAATGAGGTATTTCACATTTTCTTCTATTTTTTCAGTCTTTTGATTCTGCTCATCAGATTCTTGTTGTCTCATGGAGTTATCTGCTTCCATTTGCTCAATTTAAAATTTTAAGGCCTTATTTTCCACAGTAAGCTTTTGCACTTCTTTTTCTGTTTGGCTAATTTTTTCTCTCATTTGGCCAATTGTATTTTTAAGGAATTATTTTCCTCAGTCATTTTTTGAGCTTCTTTTTGCAGTGTAACTCTCATTTCTCTTATTTCTTTTTCCATTTTTTCTTCTACCTCTCTTATTTGATTTTTAAAAGCCTTTTTGAGCTCTTCAAAGATGACTTTTTGGTCTTGAGACAAGATCATCTTCCCTGTTGAATCTTCACTTATGGGTGTTTTAACTAACTCATTTGTGTTTGAATTTTGGTCTTCCCTTTCATCATAGAAGTTGTCAATGGTAAAGGTCCTTTTTTGTTTCTTGCTCATGTTGTAGGCTATTTTAAAACTTATCAAGTTGAAGTCTGCTCCTAGGGCACAGGGTTCATGGTTGCTAGCTTCTTACTGCTCTCAGTTGCCCCACTCTTGGTTGCCCCACTCTCAGCTGTGTCGAGTTACAACAATGTTGAGCTGCCACTGAGTGGAACTTTGCTGAGGTGATATGCCAGCTGAGACGAGTGGTGCTAATCCACACTGAGCCGAGCTTTGCTGAGGTGATCTGCCAGCTGAGAGGAGTGGTGCTAAGCTACACTGCGCCAAGCTTTACTGAGGTGAGCCGCCCTCCCCTTTTATCCCAGGTGAGACAGACTATTTCTGAAGTCTTCTAAATTTTCTCACGTAGCAGGATTTTGTCTCTCTTTTTGTAGGTTCTGTAGTTCCAGAATCTGTTTAGAGGCTTGGTTTAATGTTGTTTTTGAGGGAAATACGGGAAAGCTCAGGAATGTTCCTAGCTTCTCTCTGCCATCTTGACTCCGCCCCCAGAAGTGCTCATTATTTCTTACAGCACAATGGTATTCCATTACATTCATATACCACAACTTGTTCAGCCATTCTCCAATTGATGGGCATCCCCTCAATTTCCAATTCCTTGACACCACAAAAAGAGAAGGAAAAAGACCTAATAATGGTATTTCTGGGCCGAAAGGTATACACAGCCTTATAGCCCATTGGGCATAGTTCCAAACTGCTCTCCAGAATGGTTGGATCAGCTTACAACTCCACCAACAATGCATTAGTGTTACAATTTTTCCACAACTTCTCTAACATTATTTTCCTTTTTTGTCCCATTAGCCAATCTGATAGGCACCTTATAGTTGTTTTAGTTTGCATTTTAGTGATTTAAAGCATTTTTTAATATGATAATGGATAGCTTTGATTTTTTCATCTGAAAACTGAATGTTCATATCCTTTGACTATTTCTCAATTGGGGAATGATTTGCATTCTTATAAATTTGGTTTAGTTCCCTATATATTTTAGAAATGAGGCCTTTATCAGAAACACTGGCTGTAAAAATTATTTCCCAATTTTCTGCTTCCCTTCTAATTTTGGCTGCATTGCTTCTGTTTGTACAAAAACTTTAAAATTTAATCATTACATCATTTTCAAAACAGAGTTCATTGTCCTTCTCCTTAAGCCTGTGTTATTTATGTCATGGTGCTATCAATCACTAGATCCTAATGTTCACAAATGTCTTTGGTTCTTCTATCTCTCTCCCTTCCTACATCCAAATATCATGTCCCTTCAATGCCATTTCTACATCTCTTATTTTGATTGTTGTTTCTGATTCTTTTCCCATCATGGCTAGGGTTTGAAATAATATAGAGGAAATTTGAATTTATTTAAATTCTTTATTGGTCTACATACCTCAGACTAGGAGCTCTTTGGACTAAATTCACAATACATGGCATAGCTAAATTCCAACTTTCCCCACAAATATAGGACTTCATATTTATCAAGGCATAATTATGTCTTCCATTTCCCATCCCATGATACTCCATCACTGCCCCCCCTTCCCCTTCCCAAATACCATTCTAACAAGGGTCTAAGATATCCTATCTCTGTAGTTATTTACTCTCATAATATCATTAACATAGTCCTACACACATCTAGCTTGAGCTTTGGGGAGTAAACTCTTCTGTTGTCTTGGAAATTATCTATTACATTTGTGCATGAGTGCCCTCACATTGTTTTGACCAGTCCCTGAAAGTTTGGTATTCATGTAGGCTTCTGATGGGGAGGGGCAATGTAGTTCTTATCTGCTTCTGTCTAGCAATTCTCTCTTACGTCTCAACTTCCTCATCAGTCCCTCTATTTAAGACTAAGTGTTTAACAACAGTAATAAAATTAATCATGAACAGTCCTAAAGAAGAATCATAAATACCAAGATTAAGTTTTGAAACCACACAGAGAACCTTGGACATAGGCCAGGTCTTTTTGGATCCTCCCCCTTGCTCTGGCCGTTTTCCCTCTGCTCCCAAGTACTGCTACTTGTCCTGAAGATTAGGTGGTATAAGTGTGACACAATGGAAAGATTGCTGTGTTTGCAGTCAATAACTTGTGTGTTAATCTCGACTCTGCCACTTACTACTTGTGAGACCTAGAGCAAGTCACTGAACCTGTATGAATTTTAGACTCCTTGTCTAGTCTCACACCACCTTTACCTCCCCACCCACCATTGGGAAAAAAAAAAGCAAAACACAATCCTTGTGACAAATATGTATAATCAAGCAAAACACATTCCTCGGCTGGCCATTTCCAATAATGGATATCTCATTTTGCATCTTGAGTGTATCACCTCTTTGTTAAGAGATGATTAGCATGTTCTATTATGGGTCCTCTGGAATCATGGTTGGTCATTGCATTGACTGAATTTCTTAAGTGTTTTAAAGGTGTATGTCAAAAGGATATGGTACCAAATGCTATACATTGTTTTCCTGTTTCCTTTCACTTCTTTCTGCCTCAGTTCCTTTGAGTTCAGTTTCTCTGAAATCATTTACAGATGAAGACAGTGAAGTGTGAAGAGTTTAAGTGCCTTGTATTGATAACAAAGTAAGTGGTTTTTTGGGGGAAATCCCTCCCCCCTCTCTGTTTCTCTCTCTCTCTCTCTCTCTCTGTGTCTCTGTCTCTCTCTTTCTCTGTCTGTCTCTCAATACACCTGTTCTCACTTGTTGATTTAAATTCATGATTTCATGATTTTAATGATCATGTCTATGCATCTATGCAGATGATTAGCAAATTTAGATTTATATCCAGGCCTAGTTTCTCTCCCGAGTCACTGTCTCACTCCACCCACTACTTATTGCAAAGCATTTCAAGCTAGATGTTTCATAGGTATTTCAGACTCAGTATATCCCAAGTTGAAATTACCTGTTTCTTCTACCCCTTCCCTGTTCTGAACCTTTCTTTTAGTCAAGAACACCATCTTTCTAGTTATCCATGCTCACAATCTCAGCTTTATTTGTAATTCCTCATTTACTCTACTTATCCAATTAGTTGCCAAATCTTGTAATTTCTACATCCAAAACATCTCTTACATCTTCCTGCTTCTCTCTACTCCTCTGGTCACTACCCTAGTTCAAGTTCTCACCACTTGTTGCTGGATCATTGCAATACCTTCCTGCCTTCAGTTTCTCTGCTTTCTATATCCATCCTTTATATAGCTGCCATGTTACTTCTCTACTCAATAAACTTCAATCGCTCCTCCTTATGGTGAGACATATATGCATAAATTGTTTCTGCTGATAGAATGTAAGCTTCTGGTGGTCAGGGACTGTTTTGTCTATTTTTGTATCCCCACTGTTTAACAAAGTGCCAGGCACATGGTAACTACTGAAAGCATATTTGTGCTTGATTGGTTGGGATTTGAACCCCGAGTCTTCCTGACTCCAACTTTAGCATTCTCTATATAGGACCACATTTACCTTTATCAGAGAAACTACTGTAGTCTTTTCATAAAGCAGAAATAGTGATAATTAGATACATGAAGAGGGTACAAATGAGCCACAGGCTGGGCTCAATTTTGGATAAAATAGTGGGGTTACAGGGATGGAACACCATTTGCACCCAATGGCACTATAGTCCCCAAGACTGAAAAAGGAAGTTGGTTGTATTTCTCCTTTCCTCCTATGTTCCATTAGCACTGCAAAGCTCAACTCTTAATTGTCTGTGCTTGAATTGGTAAAACAGTTTCTAGGATTGTAGTTTCATTCCCTCCAATCCATTGGGCTAGATGAATCTTTCTCAAACTAAGATTTCATTAGGTCATTTTCCTGATGAAAAACCTCCTTATTTCTACTCTATCTAACAATACTATGTCTAAGTCTAAATTCTTCTGTCTGACTTTCAAACCCTCCATTATTTAACCCATTTAATTCATCCAACCTAATTTTCTATCATTTTCCAACATTGAACCTTCTGCTCTAGTAAGGCCATTCAATTCAATAAACATTTGCTAAATACCAACTATGTGGCAGGCACTGTGCTAAGTTCTGAATATTCTTACCACTATCCCATAAATGTACCAGTTATTCCCAACTTTGTCTTCAACCATCTTGTTTCTCTTGTGAAAAATACTCTTTCCCTTCCTTCTTTGCAAACCCTATCTATCTTCAATGCCCAGCTCATCCCATCTCCTCCATGAAGTTTTCTTGGATTACTTCTGCCCTCATGGATTTCCCTTTTCTCAGAATTCCTACTGCAGAGTCTGTACCATGGAATATAGTGCTTAATTATGAATATGTAAAGGTGTATACATCTACAATTTTACACTACCCACTGGTTTGCCCATTTATTCACCAAATACACACTCTTCTAGGTATTGATGGAGAGGCAAAACAAATTTAGTTTCTTTTGGAGAAGATACATGGAGTATTCATGGGGATTGTCTCTCCATGAGGGCCCACTTCTGCCAGGCTCCAGCATTGTGTCTAGTTCTCTAATAAATTAACTGATACAGAAAATACTTAGCTTTGTTGTCACCTGCATTTCTGCATATCATGTGAAGTTTGGAGATATGCTGCTAGAGAAACCTGAACTTGGACACAAATGGATTAGTTATTCATTATGTACTTCTGTGAGATAAACTTCAATCTGATATATTAGTTAGTTGACCAGCAACAGATGTAAGATGCTTAAAGTCTGGTCTAGTTGTCTATTCTCCAACTAGGCAAAATGCCCATACCTGAGGAAAGGTTGGTTTTGGATGGAGTCCTCCATCTTTGCCTGTGAGGCCAGATGGACAGACTCCATTTCTCCTATATAAGCCAAGCAATGGGTCATGATGACTATTTAGGGCTTTGCACGTAGACATCTGAAGCTTTTTGTAGTCTTTACTGGGACATGATGTTGGCTCATATGCTCAGTCATGTGCAGTATATGCTCAGGCCAAGGACATTGTGGGGGTGGACAGCAGGCTTGTTGTGCTCCTTGCCAACTTCCCATCACCCATCCCTTGGGGGGTAGTACTGTTAGATTTTATCACAGACTTGCAGATGCTTAACAAATAGTCATTGATCGATCAATTGGATGATTGACCTGTCTTTGTCAAAAGGATATGGTACCATTTGAGTGATGCTGGACAATCTGACCAATATGATCCACTTCCTTCCTGTGTTAGACTTTCCATTATAACCAGGGTTGTCCATCTCTGCCTAAAGGGAAATTTCTGACTCCATATTCTTCCTTCTCACATTGTTGCAAGTTGAATTCCCCATTTTGTTTCATTTTGCTTCTCAATTTCTGGACCTTACTAATTGTTTGACATATTACCATCACTGGGATGGGCAGAGTATGTGAACTAAACCTTACAGTACTGTAAAGTGCTATAATTCTTTTTTTTTTTTTTTGGGTGTCAGGGCAATGAGGGTTAAGTGACTTGCCCAGGGTCATGCAGCTAGTAAGTGTTAAGTGTCTGAGACTGGATTTGAACTCAGGTCCTCCTGAATCCAGGGCCGGTGCTTTATCCACTGCACCACCTAGCTGCCCCCAAGGTGCTATAATTCTTTTCTTTTTTTCTTTCTTTTTCTTATTTTTTCTTTTGTTTTTGTTTTTCTTTTTTTTGGTGAGGCAATTGTAGTTAAGTGATTTGCCCAGGGTCACACAGCTAGTAAGTGTCAAGTGTCTGAGGCCGGATTTGAACTCAGGTCCTCCTGAATCCAGGGCCGGTGCTTTATCCACTGCACCACCTAGCTGCCCCCAAGGTGCTATAATTCTTTTCTTTTTTCTTTCTTTTTCTTTTTTTTTCTTTTCTTTTCTTTTCTTTTTTTTTTGCTGAGGCAATTGGGGTTAAGTGATCTGCCCAGGGTCACACAGCTAATAAGTGTCAAGTGTCTGAGGCCGGATTTGAACTCAGGTCCTCCTGAGTCCAGGGCCGGTGCTCTATCCACTGCGCCACCTAGCTGCCCCTATAATTCTTACCAAAAAGGTAAATAGGCCATCCTCATTCCTACTTTGGAAGTTTTATTATAAATTATAGGACATACAAACTATATCTTCTACCATTTTCCCCTTGCACTCATCCTTACAATTATTATTCTCTTACAAACCATCAAAGTGTTGCATAGGGCCAACTAACCTCATTGTACTTCTTGGTACCATGGGCATAGGGAACCAGATCTGATTATTCTATAACATCTGTCCCTGTGACCTACCTGGCTTCCTGGAAATCTAGGGTAGCTCAAAGCTTGAGAGGTTTGTTGCTGACAACATTTGCAGTGGAAGTCAGAAATATCAACCAGGGGGATGGAGGATAATTACTTTGACCTCTTGGTTAGCTTTTGTGCTTGCTCAGATTTGTTTGTTTGCTGATTCTGAGAAGATCTTGAGAAGAAAGTGGGGTTTGCAGTCCAACTTCTACATCACCCGTGTGTGTGTGTGTGTGTGTGTGTGTGTGTGTGTGTGTGTGTGTGTGTGTGTTGGCAGATATAGTTGGGCTTTGGAGGCAAAAGATTCTCATCAGTGGTTAATTGGGAACTACAAGGATTTTATAATCTTAAGAGAGGTAGTTGTCTGGGACAGTGGACTTCATGTCAACACAACAATACTATGTCCAAAATATAGACTTATTTTTAGCTCAGGAGAACTCTGCCTAGATTTTGTTTGGCCGGCCTTTAACTGAGGGTGGGTGTTCACAACTTGTCTCTGACTAAAGAACTATTTGTCTTCCCCTACCAGGGAGAGGTTTTTTAGTTATTTGTTCTAGAAAATTCAAGCTGAAATAGCCAAAAGGTAGCCTTGAAGAGAAGAAGCCAAGAAGCTGGTAGTAGAGAATTTTGTTAATCATCAGAACAGCAGAAACTAAATGTTCTGCACAGATGTGTTGGGCCAAGTACAGTGTTAGTGCAACACAGGGAGTGTGGAGATCCAATACCCAGCAGAGAGCAGTAGAGAACAATGTGATGCCCCAATAAAGGATATTGGTAACCTCATAGAATTGGAGGTATGTGTTGCCCTGGTTACTTGTATACTGGCTATATATGTCCCCAGCATATGTTTTCTACATTTGTTCTTGTCCACATAGACTGTTGGTATTCTTTTCTTTGCACATGTTTCCTGGTCATATGTATTCTTTTTATGTGCTCCTGTTCATACATTTTATACCTATGCTTCTTCACATGTGTGTGCTGACCACACCTATACCCTATGTATGTACTTCCATGTGAGATTCCTTTGTATACCTCCTCTTTATGCTAATGGTATATGTATTTGTGGAAGAGCATGCCTCAGGTCTATGGGAGAAATGTTCTATTGTTTCTTATAATGCTATTTCATTAGATATCTTTGCTTTGAACTTATTGATCTTCTGGCTGACTAGTAAAAAATAAAGACACTTGTGGAGGCTTATGAGCTAAAATTTTGAATGTATCTGGGCCTGCACAGTTCATTGTACCTGAGGTAGCATTCCTAGGGTATCAGTGGACTAGAGAAAGGTTACCCAAGTGTTTTGCTATAAACTGTTAGAAAGAGTGGCAGGTCCCTTCCCCATACCTCAAAGTACTAACTGGTTAGAATTATCTTGCATCATCTGTGCCTATTCTCTCTTTTATTAATTTTTTATTTAGATCTTGGGCAGCTATGTGGCACAGTGGATGGAATACAGGGCCTGGAATCAGGAAGATTCCTTCCTGAGTTTAAATCTAGCCTTAGACACTTGCTAGCTGTATGACACTGGACGAGTCACTTAACCCTGTTTGCTTTGGTTTCTTCACCTGTAAAATGAGCTGGAGAAGGAAATGGCAAACTCCTCCAGTATCTTTGCCAAGAAAATCCCAAATGGGGTCACAAAGAGTGGCACATGACTGAAAAATGACTGAACTGAAGACCTTGACCTGAGATAGTTTTTGCCTACTACTACTAAATATGGATCGGCAGGAAGAATACAGTGTTCAGGAAATGCTCGAGTCATGGAAGTTTTGGGGCTTCCTCCAATATCTAGTGGACCAGAAGAGGTTTTGGTCTAAGAAAATGGTGTGGGAGTGAGTACATAATACACTTGTCCCCAAATTCATAGGGGCTTATTATTCCAATCAACCATGTCCTCAGGGACTAGTGGAAGATATCAGGGACACGGATAGTATCTGAACCCATGGTATTATCTGCATGACTTAATCAGAAGAGAGCATGAAGGATTTGGTTCATAACTGTGCCAGCACATGAATGAATACAGGAAAGGGGACATAAAAAGTCAAAGTTTTTGGAATGCAGGCTGAGTTGGACAAAATTATTTCTTTGAAACTCTTTGTATCTTGTTTCCTTGTTTTGTATTGGATTGGAAGTTTAGATACAAAAGACTCAGACTGCTGAAAATAGCTGCCTACTTCCATCTCAAACTTTGAGATATTGGCACTACTAAGAAATGCTGGTACTTACCTATCCTGGCCTTTGGCGTTAGACTTACTGGTACCTCAATGCAAATACTGCTTCTCTTCCCCAGACAAATTTGCTTCTCTCTCCTACTGCATTTTCATATCTCTGACACCTGTTGATTTTCCCCCCTGCTACATCCCCAAACCTTCTGAAAAGTGATCTGGGGACTGGTTCTTTTCTCAGGGGTGGGAGGGGACACTCACGTATGATTCTAATTGATTTCAAAGGCAGGCACTGAGGACAGAACAAAGACCTCTGTGACACTTACAACCTTGGGGGCACAGTGCCCAACAGAAGAACAGAGTTCTTGGGACAGATCAGCAAGGAATGATTCAACCCTTCCTGGGCACATATGCTGGTGCTACAAGTAGGGGAATTAGGCTGCCACTCTGGCAGTTTTCCCTTGAGGGCTTTTCGTCAACCATTGCACCAAGGTTATTGAACAAGAGACTTGATAGTCAGAAACTGCTTTACTTTGGGATGATGCCCTCTATTTCTGACAGCTCTCTTCAGCAGCCCAAACTCATTTCACATTATCTGAAGTTGGGTTTCATTCTGGTCTTCAGGCATTTCTTTTGCTCATGAATATCTCCCAGTCCCCTCTCTTTTCTTCATGTATCTCTTCTGTGCATCTCTCCCCACCCCTATCCTTCTTCTAATGCTGCCCCTTCCTTTTTCTTTCCTTTCAAGTCTTGTCTCTGAGACACACGAACTGTGTGACCATGGACAAGTTCTTTAACTTCTGAGAGTCTCAGTTTCCTCACTGTAAAATGGGGACCATCACATTTGCATTTATGATGGCATAGTAGAAAGAGCACTGGGTTTGGAGTCATAGGACCTGAGTTCAAATCCTATCTCTGTAATGATCTTTCTGGGCTTAGTTTTCTCATTTGTAAAATGAGGTTGATCTAGATGATTCCAAAGTTCTCTGATGCTACTTTATGGCACTGTTATGAGAACTTTGTTGTTGAGTTGTTTCAGTCATGTTTGACCCTTTGTGACCCTATTTTGGGGTTTTCTTGGCAAAGATACTGGAGGAGTTTGCCTTTTCCTTCTCCAGCTTATTTTACAAATGAGGAAACTGAGGCAAACAGGGCTAAGTGACATGCCCAGGGTCACACAGCTAGTAAGTGTCTGAGGCTGGATGAGTCTTCCTGATTCCAAACCCAGTGCTCTATCCACTGAATCATCTAGCCGCCTCTGTTATGAGTATAGCACTTTGTAAATCTTAAAGCAAAATTTTGAAGAGTTATTCTCCTTCCTTCCGCATTCTACCTTTCATTCTTTTTTCTTTTCTTCTCCCATATACTTCTTTTCTTCTCTTCCCCCTTCTCCTCCTCCTCTTCCTTCTCCTCTTTCCATTTGAAAAGGTTGAATTGAGGATATTTATTCAGCTCTTCAGGTGGAGAGACAACCCCCAGATTTCCCTAACCACTTAAGAATAGATTGTTCCAGCAAGTACCTCATGTCCTCTTTCTTCTTGCCCCCTATCTACTACATCAAACTCTTACTTTTAGAGATGAGGGAAAGCTAAGGCATGGGAAGAAAAAAATGACCCAATGAAATCACATGCTGAATCAGAGGTCAAGGTTGAACTGGAAGCCAGGTGTCCTTGTATTCTAATCTAGGATTCTTTTCCTTACATCCCAAATGGTTCTGCCCACCCCTAGAGCTCCTAGCTTCTGTTGTTGTTTTCAGAAACTCCCACTAGACTTGATAAAAGTTTTGCCTTTTAGATCTTAAACTCTTAAAAACAAACAAAAAACCATAGAAATTTATCGGTATCTCCCATTCTACTTTATAGGATTCTGTTTAGAAGAAAGGCAGGTATAAATCCAAGAGAATAGAGGAGACATTAATTTTTCCTCTAGAAGAATTCTCTGAAGGGAGATAGGGGAACAAACCTTTTATCTTCAGTTCCTGTGCAAAATGTGAAGGTGGCAAAGAGCACAGCTGTATTCTTCCCACTTTTGCCCGGAAGACCCCAGACAAGAGGTATGAAGCATGAACTTGGAGTTAGGAAGACAATCCTGTATTAGATACTAGCTGGTGACCTCGGGTAAAATCTCTACCTCAGTTTTCTCACCTGTAAAATGGGAATAATATAGCACTTATTTTATAAGGTTGTTAAGGGAATCAAATGAGATAGCAAATGTAAAGCACTTCACAAATTGTAAAGTGCTATATAAATTGTAGCTATCAATGGGGAAATCATTTTGGACATGTAAAAATGTAAGTGAATGGTGACAGGAGGGTGTCTCAGCTGGAAAGTAGGTGTTTCTAAGTGCTCCTGAGTGCCCAGGGGAGTGACAAGTGGGTTTCTTCTTTACTGATGCTTTCCTGCAGCAAGGATCCATGCATTTTTTTCCTTGTTGATTTTGCTGGGCTGATGAATCCTGAGCATGGGAGACAAGCTCCAGCTAAGCATCAGTGTGATGGATGCAGTGCCCTGGGAAATGCTTTTGTGTGCCAGCCAGAGAGACAGAGACAAAGGGGCCAACTGCTCCTGCAGGCCCAAGTCTCCATTGCCGAGTGGCCTCAGATGGCTCCCCCCCGCCCCAGCTCACCATGCAATATATGGTTGGGATCCATGCACACCATTGATGTAAACAAACATCTGGCTCCATTTCAGGCACAACTGAGCAATTAAATTCTGCCTAATTACATTCTCTGTGCAGATTTGATCACAGGCTGTAGGCCATTCCTCCAAAACTTTGGGGCTGGGCTGTGACACATCATGCTCTGTTCATTTCTCTGAGGTCTTGGGCATTCTTCTGAGGAGCTCAGGGAAGTGATATTTGCTTTTTGTATTGCTCCTTCATTTGTTTCAGAGGCAAGGAGGGACCTAAGACTCTTCCCCATTCTTTCCTAATTTGTTCTTCATTTTGCTACATCAGTTTTTAAACTATATCTTCTTCTCTTTGTTTATCCTTCTTTCCCTAAAACAGTAGCTTTCTATTTCCATGCCAGTCCAAGATCTCCATAACATTCAGATACCATGCAATGCATTTCATTTCAATTCAATTCAATATTCATCATTTATAGATGAGCAGCATGGTGTAGTAGATAGAGGGCAGAACTTGGAGAAAGGAAGCCCTGAGCTCAAATTTGGCTTCTGCCACATTGATGACAACATAATTTTAAAAGCACTTTTAAGATGTCTCAAAAAGTGAAAACTCTTAAAAAGATTATTTTATCCAAAGAGAGTCCGTTAAGAAATTGTCTGCAACTGCCAATACATATGACTACTTTCTCCTCTGTATGGAATCTTTTTTTTTTTTTTGTGAGGCAATTGTGGTTAAGTGACTTGCCCAGGGTCACACAGCTAGTAAGTGTTAAGTGTCTGATGTCAGATTTGAACTCAGGTCTTCCTGACTCCAGGGCAGGTGCTCTATCCACTGTACCACCTAGCTGCCCCATGGAATCTTTATGAGGACAAAGGTATCCTTGATGAAAACATGAGAATGCAACTGACAGACTTTCACAGATAATTTTCTATAGCAGACCACAGTTTTATAATCTGGAAATTACAGAGAATATAAGAGCCTTCTGTGTTTGTCATTTGTTGATTAAAAAATGACTCTTAGAACAAAATGTAGCTTTAAAGGCACTTTTCAAGTGAGGTGTCTCCCTCACCTATTAAGAAAATAAAAGATTCAGTGACAGATTTGACAATGTATTTAACATTTTTAAATTGCCTGTTGAGTGTTCATATCAACTGAATCATAAAGTAAGAAGATAAAAGTTTATTGGAGGCATTTTCCAATGTCAGCTCTTATGAAAGCTCCAAACACAAATAATGAGCATCATGAAGGCAGGGTACCAGAGGAGTTAAGAACAACATAGTCAGGGAACAACATTGTACCCAAATGCTGACAAAGGCAATAAAACACTGCTTCTTCCCTTTTTCCCCCTTTCCAACTTTTTTCCCCCCTGGATCCCTACCTAGGATAGTAATGTGAGTCATAGGGACTGTAGAACTCCCAGGCTGGAGATAGGAGATCCCACTGGAAGAGATAAGGGGTCTCCTGCTTTTCAACAGGCTTGGATTTTAGTTTTTTCTGTATCTTTATTGTATGAATAAATGTGTATTATATTTTGGAGGTTTGTAAGCCCAAGCACTTATTTTATTGATATCTTTAGTTTTAAACAAACATCATTTTTGTTTTTTAATTACTATGTCCCTCCAACAACCATCCCATTGAATAAACAAGAATAAACCTGAAACATAAAAGTTTTCAATACCTAGCTGCACAGTTCATTAAAACAAATTACCACATCAGCCATGTCTAAAAATTTGTCTCTTTCTGCATTTTAAGTTCACCACCTCTTTATCAGGAGGTAAGTGGTAAGTTTCAATTTTATTTTATATTTTGGATTTATGGTTTATTATGGCATTAATCAGATTTCTTAACATCTTTCAAAGTTGTTTTTCTTTATATTATCATTGTATAAATTATTCTCTTGTTTCTGCTTATTTCCCTCGCAGCTCAGAGTTTCTCCAAGTTCCCTCCATAATTGTCCATTTTATCATTTCTTTTTTTGTTTGTTTGTTTTTCGGGACAATGAGGGTTAAGTGACTTGCCCAGGGTCACATGGCTGGTAAGTGTCAAGTGTCTGAGGCTGGATTTGAACTCAGGTCTTCCTGAATCCAGGGCTGGTGCTTTATCCACTGCACCACCTAGCTGCTCCTTCATCATTTCTTATGGCACAATAATATTGCATTACATTCAAATACTATGATTTACTTATTCCCAAATAGGATGTCACCCCCTTAGTTTCCAGCGTTTGCTAATGTGAAAAGAGCTGCTATAAATATTTTTGTACATATAAGTCCTCTTCCAGTTCATTTGGATTCCTTGAGGGGCTAGGCCTGGTAATTAATGGTCTAGGTGTTTTAAAGGGTCTGTACATTTTAGTAGCTTTTGGGGTATAGTTCCTAATTGTTTTCCAAAATGGCTGGGCCATTTTACAGCCCCATCAGGTTCTGGGGAGAAAAAAGAATAGGTTTTTGCAAGTCAAAGAGGAGAAAGATATTCTCCAGTCTTCCCTGGGGTCCAAGACTCACACAGTGAATTTGCAGTGACACAATACCTCATATATCTCCTGACAAAGTTCAGGTATGTCCTACTGGGTAAAGCTGAAGGGCTCAGGCTGAACCAGGGCTAGGTAGTTGCAATAAATATGAAGACATTACTTTGTCTGGCACACTCATCTTGAAGTAACCCAACCCAGTCAGTCCTCCTTCACTGTCTCAATATGCAGGTATTTAACAATATGATTGATATATCAGTGGTTGAAAAAATGCTGTCAGAATAGGTGATGGTCCATTGCCTCGCATCCAGAGATGACCAGTGTACCTCAGGTGATTAGGGATCAGGAACAGTTCCTTGTCGAAGATCTTCATATTTTTGTCCCACTTTTCACTTCATCATAACCCTTGGTACAGAGTTTGTCATAGGAGAAATGGTTGCAGAAATGAGACTTCTCTGGGACAGTGTTCTTTACCAGGTCTCCAAATATTCATTCCCTGGTCATGAAGCCAGTTCTGCCTATACAACAGTACATTACTGTAACTCTTCTCCCATAGCTCTTAATATGGTTTTAATTTTACTCATTTGTTACCTCTGCCAATCTGATAGGTGTGGGGTGAAGCCTCATAGGTGCTTTAATTTTCATTTCTATAATTATTAGTGATTTAAATAGTTTTGAATATGGTTGATGTTTTCTTCCTCTGAAAGCCACCTAAACATATTATTTGATCATTTATCTATTGGAGAATAATATAATATGAATTAGTTCTCTAAATATCTTGGATGTGAGAACTTTATTAGAGCAAAGATCTAAACATCCCCCCCCACCAGTTTTTGTTTCCCTTCTAATTTTTACTACATTAGATTTTGCAACGTAGTAAATATTTTTGTGTAAAAGCTTTATGATTTTATGTAATAGGCCACTTTCTCTTGTTTGATTTTCTCTACCACTTGCTTAATCATAAACTCTTCCCTTATCCATTGATTTGAATGGTAATTTTGTCATTGTTCTTTTTTTTTTTTAAGTGAGGCAATTGGGGTTAAGCGACTTGCCCAGGGTCACACAGCTAGTAAGTGTTAAGTGTCTGAGGCTGGATTTGAACTCAGGTCCTCCTGACTCCAGGGCCGGTGCTCTATCCACTGCACCACCTAGCTGCCCCATCATTGTTCTTCTAATTTATATTCTGATTCTAGGTCATGTATCTATTTGGAGCTTGTCTAGGTTTATAGTGTGAGGTTTTGAACAAAACCTAATTTCTGCCAGACCTGTTCAATTTTCCAAGTAGTTTTTCTCAGTGATTCCTTCTCCCAGTAATTGGAATTTTTGGATTTACCAAACTTTATACTACTATATTTGTTTGTTTCTTTGTCTATGCTTATTTTATTAATTTCCTATTCTTATCCTATCAGTAGTATCATCTCTAGCACTATATTTAATATTAGTGGGGTAGTTGACATCACTTTATTACCCCACACTTATTGAACCTGAATACTTATAAAGAGAGATGATGGCTATCCTTATGGGAGTGTCAGATTTTGAAGTGTCCAGTTTCAGCCTGTGGGCACAACAAACCAACTTAGTTTGAAGTACCCTCAAATATACTAGGCCATTAGTGTCAAGAGGGATCTATTTATCTAAATATCTATCCCATCTATCTATTTCTCCATTTCTCTCTCTCCTCTTGAATAAATGCTGAAGGTAGAACCTGGGCCCAGAAGTGAATAAGAGGAGATTAAATTGAATTGTATTTAGGAAAAAAATAGTGCTTTCAATAATCCCAAGTTAATTTCTGCTGCAAAAGTTTCTCTCTTTGTCATAAATATGTTCCTATTGCTGAAATAAAGCTATGAAAAAGACTCCCAGATTGAAAGTGAATCCCAAAGTGCTCAGAGAGAGAAAAGTTTGTTTTGAAATCAGGAAGCAACAAATTTAATGATACTACTGTAATTTAAATTAATTATTTAGGCAAATTAGAAATGGTAAAAATTTTGTTTAAATCAGTGGAAGTAAAAATAAGTTTGAAATTGTATTTTGGTAGAATTATAATAAGTAAGGCTATAGTGAGTTAGGAAAAGAATTAGTGAAGATAGAATTAAACAAGAATATAGCATTATAGGAAAATATAGGAATGAATTAAATGCAAGCACACTAAATAAAATATTCTTAAACTACAAGACATCAAATTCAAAGGAATATATGCCTTATAAATACTAGCATAAAAACGGGAATTTTGAGAGGACATAACAGAATCTGTAAATTATTTCAAAATGTTTCTTACCTTTTTGTCAAACATAAATTAAAACATATGCACATTGATAATTTTGGACCCTAAAATTTGAAATCTTTGCAGTTAATGACCTTAGTGAAAGTTGAGATTTAAAAATTCTTACGATTATAGAGCTCTATTTCATTTAGGTGAATTTAAAGTTAAATTAGTATGATTGGGATTTTCATTAATTTATAATAATTGGAAAATTAACTCATCTTAGAATTGGAAAATATCCGAACTTTGTAGAAGGAAGAGACAAATAGGAACAAAAATCATTTACAGTCAACAGCAACAAAATGATGGAAACTATTTCTATACAATACTGCTAAACTATAAATTGAGAAAGGAAGGCAGTTTAAATGTGGAAGAAACTAATATTTCATTAAGAGTGCATAATCAGAAAGGTATTTAAAAAGTAACTTACTATGGTGAGAAGAGTCGCACAGAACCTTTAAAATACTAATAACTGTAACATTCCTTGGCTATCTGCCTTAGCCATGAAACAGGTGGATGAATACTTTTCTAGCATAAAAGAAGTTAACTTTGAGGAGGAGATAGAGGACTTCTTTTCCAAGATCATCAATGAGGAACTTGAGTTTTTTTTTTTTTTTTTTGCAGGCAACGGGGGGGTAAAGTGACTTGCCCACGGTCACACAGCTAGTAAGTGTCAAGTGTCTGAGGCCGGATTTGAACTCAGGTACTCCTGAATCCAGGGCCGGTGCTTAACCACTGCGCCATCTAGCTGCCCCCTTGAGTTTTTTTTTTTTTTAAAGTACTGTTATTTGAAATTTTGCTAAGATATTGCAAAACCATGTTAGAGAGACCACTTCCCTATTGAGTTATTAAAGTGAATGTGATAACAGTCTATTGCAATAATAAAGTGCCTTTTGACTTAAATTCTTATGATTTACTAAGAGGTTTGAAGATGACCCCCCCCCCCCCCAACCAGAGTTGTGATCTGAATTTGTAACTGTGTTTGGGTAAAGTTAATTTAAAATGGACTAGATAGATGGCATATGGCTAAACTAAATTTAGTATCTTATGAATTGGACTGCTAAAAGATAGACTATTTTAAAAAACTATTAAATATCCAATCATATTAAATTCAAGTATTAAATATTCAATTAAATATTCAATATTTTTCTCTATGTTAGCATCCTAAAGACTTTGGTCTTATTATCTATAACTGTCTTATAATGTAATTAGTAATTGGTTCAAGTAATAACTACTAAATGGAAGAAAAACCTAAAAATTCTAAAATACTACAGAAAGCAGGTCTCTGAAACCATTTAAAAGAACTAGAAAAACACAACCATGGCATGTGATAAACAGGATATAAACGAACTATTGCTACCTCTTTAATTGACTATAATTACTCCATACTGGATAACTCTATACTGGGTTTTAGTAAAATATTAAATAATAGAGGTGATAATGGTCATCCCTGTTTCACCCCTGATCTTATTGGGAATGCCTCTAACTTATTCCCATTACATATAATGTTTGCTGATGGTTTTAGGTAGATAATGCTTATTATTTTAAGGAAAGCTCCACTTATTCCTATGCTCACTAGTGTTTTTAATAGGAATGAGTGCTGTATTTTGTCAAAAGCTTTCTCTTCATCATATGATTTTGGTTAGTTTTCTTATTGATGTGGTTGATTATGTTGATAGTTTTCCTAATGTTGAACCAGCCCTGCATTCCTGGTGTAAATACTACCTGGTCATAGTGTATGATCCTGGTGATGAATTGCTGTAATTTTCTTGCTAATATTTTATTTAAGATTTTTGCATTGATATTCATCAGGGAAATTGGTCTACAATTTTCTTTCTCTATTTTGACTCTGCCTGGTTTAGGTATCAATACAATATTTGTGTCATAAAAGGAATTTGGAAACACTCCTTCTTCACCTATTTTTCCAAATAATTTGTATATACACTGGGTTGTACATACCACTAGATGTGATTAATAAAAGACCAAAGGAGATAAGATAGATGATTTTCTCTGTAACTTAATTCCATTGAATTATTGTCATCTGACTAGTAATAAGTTTTATGTTTTAAATACTTGGTATTGTGTATACAAAAGCTTCTATTGTATTATTATTAATTTTGTTTGTGTGGGGCAATTGGGGTTAAGCGACTTACCCAGGATCACACAGCTAGTAAATGTCAATTGTCTGAGGTTGAATTTGAACTCAGGTCCTCCTGACTTCAGGCTTGGTGCTCCTTCTATTGTATTATTTTAAAAAAGCTCTTAAGGTAGGTTGCTTCACCTTTGATCTGAATACTGTTAGATCATAACTGCATCATTTGTAGAATGTGACAAATATACTTGAAAATGTATTATTTAATGAATACTTTTGTTAAATATAAGAAAATCACAATAATAGTAAAATACTGTTGGGAGGAAAGCATGGTAAAAATCCTCTTAAGAGATTTTTGTCTGTGATGTTTCTTGTGAACCAACCAGTCCTACTGACTCTTTTGAAGCTCTAGTGCTGCAGTTTAAAGAACTAGGACCCCTCCCAGCCAAAGTAGGGAATATTATGAGTAAAATTTAAATAATAAGTGAATTTCATCTGAGAAAATTTAGAAAATCATGAAATTATATTTGTTAGTAATTAGTCTGTAGTAAAGTTACAATTTTTGAACCAACTATTCACTATGTGTAAACTAGTGTTCACCATTCATATAAAACTCCAGAATGAAGTATTTGTGCTGCTTGTCCAACTTATCCAGCATTCAAAAAGCTTACCTTGCTATTATTTCCTGTGATAGTTGCTCTGTTCAACTTACTCAGTGGGTTAAAGCTTTTTCTAGAACTTATCATGGTTTTGATATTGGTAAGCTGTATTCTGAAGCCCACCTAAAGTGGCCAGATATACTTCCCCTTCCTTTATCTTATCTACAGAGTAGTCAAAGAGGGGGAAGTTAAAAACTTATCATATATTTATTTAGATATATTTTAGCATATATATATCCTATATACACACATGTATATATATACACTATACACACACACACATATATATATATATATGTGTATCTTACACACACACACACATATGTGTATATATATATATGTGGTAAATTTTACTTCCAACAACTAAATATATATATATATATATATATTTTTTTTTAGTGAGGCAATTGGGGTTAAGTGACTTGCCCAGGGTCACACAGCTAGTAAGTGTTAAGCGTCTGAGGCCGGATTTGAACCCAGGTACTCCTGACTCCAGGGCCGGTGCTCTATCCACTGTGCCACCTAGCTGCCCCCCCAACAACTATATTGAATAAATGAAAACTTTATCTGTTAATGGATACTATACAAATTTGAACCAACATTGTTAATGTTGATTGTTGTTTGAACAGAATAATTATATCCTGCCCTAACAAATGTTAATGACATTTTTCTATTTGAGGAAGAATCTTGTGGGATTTTAATTTGATATACTTCTAAATTTTGATTTTGTGTATAAGTGTCTGACCTCTTATAAGGCCACTAGTCTATTATTTAAGAAAAATGTCATCAGCTCAATGGGAGTGGCATCTGTGAACTTCCACCAGTGGCTATCTATCCCTGGGGAATAATTGGTTGGGGGCAATCTTAAGAAAACTTAAGGTAAGGACCCTATTGATTCAATTTTCCATACAAGACATTTTCCTACCTGGTAAATTCTGTCTGGCAGTGACATCCTGTCATACAAATTGGCTGTCTATGACTCATACCTGAAATCAAACAGAACTAATGTTGTTATGTCCTTGCCTTTCTCCTCACATAGCAAATTCCATTGATAAGGGCAAGTGTACAATAATGCCTTATTTTTCATTGTGACAAACATATGAGATTAAACCTTATTGCTGACTTCTGAGTAGGTGACATATGCTAGTATAGTACTACTAAAATGAGGAATAATTTTGAATTGCCATTTGAATTACAAATAATAGAGATCATGAGGCCTTTTATGGCGTATTTAGTTTATAGGAGATCATACTATAACATTTTCTTATTGTTAATATGATAATATCCTCATAAGGGGGGAATTAGTAGGAAATATGACTGAGGGATGTGATAAATTTTCAAAATTGGATTAAGAATTTTACATGTAGAAATGACATTGATAATTGCGAAGGTAAAATTATTTTCCTATTTGAAGAAACTGTCTGATAATTTAAAGAAAGATAAAGACTCATTTTCCAATTCACAGTCCATGATGTAAAAAATTGAAATTCTCTGAAGTTTCAAGTGAATTATGTGTTCTTTTTTTATTTTCTTTTCTTTTTTCTCTTTTTTTAGTGAGGCAGTTGGGGTTAAGTGACTTGCCCAGGGTCACACAGCTAGTAAGTGTTAAGTGTCTGAGGCCAGATTTGAACTCAGGTACTCCTGACTCCAGAGCTGGTGCTCTATCCACTGCGCCACCAAGCTGCCCGAATCATGTGTTCTTAATGTGATGAGTCTTATAGTTCTATTTTATGTTGAGTTTGTGTTGTTTTCCTACATGCTCTTGGAATCTGAGAAGAAAATCTGGAAGGAAGAAGCACTTTCAGAGCTGTCCTAAGAATTTAGCTTCTTCCAGAAATGTACATGTTACTTCCTACAATTACACAGCAGGCTAAAAGAACTCCACAGCATGGGGCTGTAGTAAAGAATAGACCTTTGAACTTTTTCATCTACATCAAGGATTTCCAGTTCGCCAGAGGAACTCACCAAAGGACTTTCTTCTCTTTTCCCCATGTGCCATTACTTCTATACCCCCTGAAAACTTTGTCAATGACTGGCCATAGGTAATGAGGCTTTAATCTGTGCAATAGCCCATCCACTTTTTTTTTTTTCAAGCAGGGGAATGAGGGTTAAGTGACTTGACCAGGGTCACACAGCTAGTGAGTGTCAAATGTTTGAGGCCGGATTTGAACTCAGGTACTCCTGAATCCAGGGCTGATACTTTATCCACTGCACCACCTAGCTGCACCCCCATTCACTTTTTGAAATTGTATTACTGCCATCAATTCTAGCACTATTGTCTTAGTGAATATTCTCCCCCAACATTTTTTCTTGAGTTAGAGGTTGAGTAATGGAATCTTTTAAGGTTGGCAGCTGGAAGATGGTGGGGTGAATGATAACTCCAAACCACAAGTTTTTCTTTCCCAGTGAATTTTCTGGTTACAAAAGGCATCACCTGTAGGGTGAGGATTTCTGGGATAATTTCACTCTGACAGCTAGATGTTACTGTTGGGTTAAGAAAACCTTGGAGAAGAACAATAGTCAGATGACCTGTCTTGTTCAATTGAATTAAAGTTCAAAACAAGTTTCTGTAACTTTTAAGTTCTTCTCTTCTGTTATAAAGATCAGTCCTATAAACCACCGTTTGTCTCTGATATCTGAGGAATCAGATGACCTGGTTTGGTATGCAAATGTTAGCTTTGCAAATTAAATCATAAATGCTTGGTCCCCAGTCTCTTTTTATTTCAGATAATTGTAACAGACACAAAATGATAAGGACAAACAAATCTCAGAAGAATCAGTGGAACAGTGGAAGGTAGGCATAAGGATGTGGCAGTCTATTTTCAAAGGAGGCTTATTTTGGGGAAGTAGTATAAAAGACACATCAAGGGCATGTATGATTGGAAGAGATGTACCAGTCATGTGACAATAGATGACCAGCGTAAGTACTTCATTGAAACTCTTGGGATGTTAAAAGAACCAGAGGCAGGCTTTCAGTGCCCTGGGTGGTTCCTTCATCTAGTATTTATAGAAGAACCCAGATGAGAATCACACAGGATGCTGAGATATTCCAACAGGCTCCCAGCTTCCCATGTGGAGAGAGGGGGCATTTCTCCCTGGTCTGCTTGTTCTTGAATAGCTCATAGCAGATGTCAGTGGGGAATGGGCTCCCCATGAAGGGCTCATTTGAGTTTCACATATAAAGAGTTTTAAGTGGAACTGCACTCCCACCCTCAAAACTTTTATTTTAGGATAGGACTCTGCTGGAACTATACAACTGTCTTTTTTATAAGTCTTAGTAGACAAGAAAGAACACAAATTATCAGTTTACTCTCGGCACACAGAGGAGAAGGAGGGTGTTTGGCATTCAGAGGACCATGGACTTTAGACAGAGTTTTTCAAAAACACATTCAGGTCCAAATGTGTTTTGGGTCTTTGGTGGCACCCACTTTAGGGTTTGCCGGTTGTAAAAATTATGGGGAAAGAGCTCCAGATGTTCCTTGGCTCCAACATGGGACAACCTTAGCCATAGACTCTACCACATGGTCTGGCAGCCCATGTAGGGCTTAGGGAACAGAACTTTCCACATTTTCATTTATATTATAGTTATTTCTGTATTTCTTTCTGAAAAAATAAATCAACAATCATTTATTAAGTGCCTACTTGGTCCTGGCATCCTAATGGATGCAAAGATAAAAATGAAACAATCTGTTTTTGAGGAATATATACACACATATTTGAAGAATATATATGTATATTTTCTGAGGAATATATATATGCACACATATCATGCATAGATATATGTATATATATACACAAACATATATACATGTAAGTATGTGCATATAAATATACATATATGTGGATAGAGGAAAAAAGTGTGCGTGTGTGTGAGAGAGCGAGAGAGACAGAGAGAAGACAACCTTGGAGAATATATACATAGATACATATATAAATATAAATATATATACATATATAAATATAAATATAAATCTTGTGAGCTTGACATCCTGTGAACCTATAAATATTATGGGTGATTTGAATGCAGGCATTGAATTAGGAAAGTACTGCGAGTGTTTGTATAACCACGAGTGACCCTGTTTGACTAAATTGTAGTGGGTTAGAAGGGCAGAGATAAGATCAGCTTGAAAAGGCAGATAGGGTAGGCCCACCTTCTGGATAGCTGGGTTACAGAATTTGAGTTCATGATGGAATAAGGAATTGGAAACCCCGTGGAGGAGAGGTTAGAGCTGGGGAAACAACATGTAAATCAATATAAGGTAAATTCTAGGGGACATATTAGCAGCTACAGGTATTAGGAAAGGCCTTATTGTAGTAGGTCTGATCTTTAAAGGAAATGAGGGATATTTATTCAGGTGGATCAGCTTCAAATCTCCTCTTTGGTAGGTGCTAAATGTGGAATCCTAAGGAAGTTACTTCCAGTGTCTGCGTCTGTCCCTTCTGCAAATTGACTTGGTGATTTTCAGTGTCTTTACTAGCCTCCAAAGCCTGTGATCCTGAGAGAGAGAGAGACAGACAGATAGACAGACAGACAGACACAGACAGAGAGACAGAGACAGATACAGACACACAGAGACAGAGAGAAACAGAGAGAATAAAACCAGACAGGCAAGAATCACCAACTGGATGTTAAGTGAGATGTTTCACTCCCTGTAAGCTCAATATCATTAATAGCTAAACGGTAACATTTATATAGCACTAACTATATGCCAGGCACTGTGCTAATCACTTCACAATTATCTCATTTAATCTGGGAAGTAGGTGTGACGTTTAAAATTAAATGTGTGGTGTCTCTGTCCCAAGTGTAGGGAAAACTATCTAGGGTTTGCTTATAAATTAGAAGCTTTAGCACCAGTTTGGACATTGAGCATTTATTAAAGTATATTAGAGGTTAGTAAAGAGAGAACACATGTGTCTGAAAGATAGGAAAGCCTAGCTAGGATCTACAGGAGAGAGAGAAGAAAAAGACCCTCCACCTATGAGTCCCAGGCCACCAAGAGGAAAATCCCTGTGACTGTCAGAGTGGAAGCTCCCTGTGGTCCAGAAGAAAGGTGCTCCCTACACACTGCTCCAAGCTAATTGGCTGGTAGCATTCAAGTCCATTGACTGACATGACTTGAAGGCTGTCCATGAATAGAACATGCTGGGGTCAGAGTTCAGATCCTCTGGTGGGAACAAGGCTTTTTGAGGTAACTTCCTGACGTTGGGCTGACCTTAAAAGGGTCAGCCAAGCTCTCTCAGCAGGTTTGGGGGGACTGGTAATAATTTTCTCACATAGGTTTATAATTATTCCCATTTTACAGATAGGAAACCGAGGCAAGCAGACATTAAATAACTTGCACAGGGTCACAGGGTCACACAGCTAGTAAGTGTCTGAGGCTAGATTTGAATTCTGGGTTTCCTGACTCCAGGCTCAACTCTCTGTCCACTGATAACAGGATTGTCTTTAGGAGTAATAGCTGCAGTTACTGAGAGAGCAAGGAGGAGAAAGGAGAATCAAAAAGGGAACCCAGAGGGCAATTGTCCTTTTAGGAAAGTAGGAAGTTCTGCTTTCATAAAAATAATATAAGAATTGGAAAAGAAATCAGAGGTTATCTTGGACCCAACGCCTTCCTGTTGTAATTAGGGTAAATGTCTCTTTTGGAGCTGGAGAGGAGGTAGACAGTGCCTAGTGCTGTAGTCAGCACAATTTCAGCTTTGGATGAGTATTTCTATTTAAAGGGATGTATCTGGTCATTGAGAGACTTGACCTAAATCTGCTTCTATCAAAGATGCAGAGGAAGGGTGGTACAGTGAATAGGGCACCAGGCTAGGAGTCAGGTGACCAAGGCTCTTATCCTGGTTTGTCCAGTAAGGAGTTGTGTGACACCTAACTAGTAGTTGTTGACAAGGCAGTTCACTTCCCCTCAGTTTCCTCATCTCATTGGATAAGATAAAGTCTAAGCTCCCTTTCAGCTCTATGATTCTTTTTGTGTCTGTTGGAATAGGAGGGCAAAGATGGTAAGCAGGCAGAACAGAGACGGGTGGGCCAAAACTGGAATGGAGTGGGGTCAGCCAATGGTTTCCAGTGTTTTGTGTAACAATTCTCTGTGTAAGCAGCTGGCCCCCTCCCATCAGAGGACATCCTGCTTCTTCCACTACAACCAGAAAGTAGCTAAAGAAATCTGACTGTAGAATCTTGGTTCAATAGAGACTGGATTTTGGAGTCAGAGTACATGGGTTTAAATCCTGACTCTGTCACCTGTTACGAGTCTGATCTCATGTAAATTATTTATCTTCTTTGAGCCTTGATGTTTTCATAAGTAAAATGAGGTGTAAATAACATCTAAGAACATATAAGCTCTAAATGAGTGATCCTACAACTCTATGAAATCCAGCTGAAAGTCTCTAATGGCGACTAAATTATTACCACAGATGGTAAGAAAGCATTACCTGGTTTTCCAAGTAGGAATGGGCTCAGAAAGGGATGCTTTATCTTGGTTTTCTACAAGATAAACCCTAGGTCAGGTGGGGAGGGGAGGATGGGGAAAATTTTTAAAGGGGGAGAAAACCCCTTCTCCTTGCCTGAGGAAGGATTAAGTGCAGGGTTGCCTAGAATTTAATAAGGGAGATAAGACAGGTATACACACACACACACACACACAATACAAAATAGAATACATAGAAAGTTGGATAAGCAAAGTATGAACAAAGTACCATAAGAGTTGGGGCAGGGAGTCCCAGTGGGCCCTTTAATTCTACTCCAAGGGCAGAGGTCTCTTCAAGTGGAAGTCAGATAAAAGCTTATAATCAGTGAGTCAACAAAGCACTGTGATAGTGCTTTGTACATGGCAGGAATTCAACAAATAATGAATAAATGGGTGATGAGGCAACTGGACAGAATGGTTAGAGTGTTGGGCTTAGAGTCAGTAAGACCTAGGTTAAAATTCTACCTCCGACTTTTACTAGCTGAGTGACCACAGGCAACACATTTTAATTTCTCCAAACTTTCAGCAGTTCTCTAAGATCGTAGGATCATAGATTTAGAAGGGTGGTGAACTGCAGCATTGGAGAGAAGTCCCTCATGGAGAGAATAACACATTCTTGCTTTATTGATGTATGAATAGATGAATGACTATTTCTTAGGCAACCTCTATGTGGTCAGTCCCGTGTTCTGTTGGAAAACAGAAGAATTATAAAATAGGGCCCCTGCCCTCAAGAATGTACTTTCTCCCTCCTCACCTCTGCCTCTTGAAATCCCTCCTTTTCTTCAAAGGATCAGCTTCTTCAAAAATCATCTTCAAAGATCAGCTCAAACTTGGTGGGAGGGATAACATGAGCAACAGTTTCAAAGGGACAATAAGGGGGTGCCTAGCATTTATGCAAATTCTTTGCCTTAGGTCCTATAGTCTTATTGGTCTGTACTTCTCTCACCCCCCAAATTCATAGGAAAGTCTCTGGCTGGGCTCCCCTTGAACTTGGCCAATTAACAAACATTTTTAGTTTTTGCTATGTGCCAGGTCCTCCCTCCCTTCCTCCCTTCCCCCTCCTCTCTCTGTCCTGAACTCTTATGGTCATATTGACCATATTTAACTTCCTTCTTCTGAACATTCTTCCATATTAAGACTTCTTATCTCTTCTTGCATCAAAGCCCAAGGTTGTCCTCTTTAGTCACTGAAGAATAGATCATGGGAAAACCTAGTCTTGCTTTCCAGTCAGGGATGCTCATTTTTGCACTCTCCTAATCCTTTATGTTAAATCTATCCTTTCTTTGTGTAAGCCCTGTTCTTTGTCCATATTCTAATTTGGACCCATGTCTCTCTTTCCCACTGTAGCCATCTCTTCTGTTTTCTTCCTCTTTTTCTCATGTTGATTCAGTGTTACTTTATTTAAGGAATAGTGACTGAACTTGTGATCTCATTGATATGAGGAAACTCCCTTTACTAATGTAGGTTAGTGCTTTCCCTGCAACTTTTAGACTTAGTTTTACTGAGAAATCAAGTGACTTGCCCAGGATCACACAGATGAGATGAGATTTGTACCTAGATCTTCCTGGTTCTGAAACCAACTCCATCCATTGCACCAAACTTCCCCTCTTACTTTATTTAATGAGAGCTTATTGAGCACCTTCAATGTGCACAGCTTTGTGTTAGATGAGGGAGGAGAGAGATCATCATGGGCAGAGGCCGTTTTCTCTTTTTCTTTATGTTCTAGGTACTTTTTTTTTTTTAGTGAGGCAATTGGGGTTAAGTGACTTGCCCAGGGTCACATAGCTAGTAAGTGTTATGTATCTGAGGCCAGATTTGAACTCAGGTACTCCTGACTCCAGAGCCAGAGCTCTATCCACTGCGCCACCTAGCTGCCCCTTGTTCTAGGTACTTTTTTTTGGTGAGGCAGTTGGGGTTAAGTGACTTGCCCAGGGTCACACAGCTAGCAAGTGTCAAGTGTATGAGGCCAGATTTGAACTCAGGTCCTCCTGACTCCAGGGCCAGTGCTTTATCCACTGTGCCACCTAGCTGCCCCTGTTCTAGGTACTTTTAACATAGTGCCTGGCACAGTAAACACTGTATAAGTCATTGTTGATTAATTTGTACTTTGTAAATAGCTTAACTCCCCTTTTGCCATTATACAATGTTTAGAGATGTTTCAGATATTTATGTGAGTGGCTAGGCTAGGATTTTTGGTGTGCATGTTGATGGGAAAGGAAAGGATTGTGACTATGGAGAGGAAGCGGGTTGAGGGAGAGAATACAAGCCTGCCAGACGCCCTGTGGACACATTTAGGATTGCAATGTGGGGGCAGAATGGAAAAAGCCCGGAATTTGGACATAGGAGAGACTGGGTTTGAATTTCACCTCAAACACTTATAAGCAGTGTGACTATGGGCAAATGATTTATCTTCTCTGAGCCTCTGTGTTTTTTGTTAAAAGGCCAAAATGTATGCTATCTACCCTGCAGAGTTATCATGAGGATCAAATGAGGTAATGTATGTAAAGTGCTTTGTAAAACTATGAGTTACATAAGGAGAGGGTTGGTTATTAATATGACAAATACTGTGATAGAAGGTGTGAAGGAAGGTCTCCAGCTTGGTGGTAGATTCCTGGGGGAGGATTTAGGGGAGGATGAGGACAAGGGTCACACAAGATGAGAAGGTGGGGATGGGGAGGAATCTGAATCACTAGAGGGACAAATCATAGAAGTGAAATCGATCATGGATCCTTTGAGATGTTGAAACACTTGTTTTTAATTGCTGCAACTCAGTAGTGAGATGGGGAAGTTTTTAAGTCTGCCTTGTTTGTCTTCCACATGCCTGACTCTGAATTGACAAGGGATATCTGAAGTGTAGCAATTGTATGAGTCAGTAGAACTTGGGAACTTACCAACAAAGAAGTTATTCAGTTTGTCTTTGAGAATACATGATGTTAACTTCATACGGTCAGGCCCTTGGGGAGTGGGATTTCAGGAAATCACAAACTGGTTTATTTCCTTTCAGCCTCTTCAGTGGCATCATAGTTAGCACAGGGACCATGAATTCCAGATGGCAGAATTACTGAGGCTCAACAACCTGAGTCACAGAATTACCAAATCTGAGTTGGAAAGAACCACAGGGGTCATCTAGGCCAAGCCGTACCTGAACAGCATACCCAGCAGCAGGTCATCCAGCTTTTGCTTGGACTCCTGGTGAGGGGAGCCCTCTGCCTCTCAAGGAAGTTCATGATATAATAGGAGAATTCTAATTTTTTAAGGAAGAGTTTTCCTTACATCGAACCCAAATCTTTCTCTTTGCAACTCTTACCCACTGCTCCTTGTTCTATTGGACTGAGCAGAAGAAATCCAATTCTTTTTTTTTTCCTGGGATGACCCTTCAAAGATACTCCATCTTCCATCTTTATTCCTTTGTACAGGCTGTCCCCTAAGCCTGGAATACATTCACTCCTCATACCTGGTTCAAAGAATCTTTAGCTTCATTCAAAGTTCGGTTTAAGGGGGCAGCTAGGTGGCACAGTGGATAAAGTACCAGCCCTGGATTCAGAAGGACCCGAATTCAAATCCAACCTCAGACACTTGACACTAACTAGCTAAGTGACCCTGGTAAAGTCACTTAACCCTCACTGTTCCACAAAACCAAAAAGACCCCCAAAGTTCAGTTTAAGTGCCACCTACATTAATCTTTCCTGATCCTTCTCCCATTTCTCCTCCTCTGTTTCTCTGTCTCTCTTTCTTGCTGCCTTTTATATATGTTGTTTATGCATACATATCTCCCTTGATAGATTATGATCTCCTTGGGGAGCAGTAGCTGTTTCATTTTTGTCTTTGTGTGCAGGTACCTAGCACAGTGACTGGCACATAGCACATACATGATAAATACTTGTTCACTCTCCTTCAGATGTTCTCTAGTTCTTGGTTTTTTTTTTTTTAGTGAGGCAATTGGGGTTAAGTGACTTGCCCAGGGTCACACAGCTAGTACGTGTTAAGTGTCTGAGGCCGGATTTGAATTCAGGTACTCCTGACTCCAAGGTCGGTGCTCTATCCTCTGCGCCATCTAGCTGCCCCTCTAGTTCTTGTTAAAAGGACATAGCACTTCCTCTTCAGAAGTCATGACTGATTCCTAGGATTCCTGTATCCTCTTACTAGAGAGACATGATGGGTTTTATAAAGGTATTGTTCCTGGATAGTGACTTGACTGTGTGATTAGATGCAGATGTACTTCTGAAAATGTTGCCTGAATTTGCCCGTATGCTTTATCCTTCTCTGAGTGATTTGACTTCTTGATCTCTGTAAATTCAAGGTAAAAAGCTCTCTGGTAATGTGAGGGATAGTCTTGGAGGTGTTTGGGGCAAACTGTCTCAGTTTACCCAAATAACTCGAGGAGACTACCAAGTCAAGCAGAGACAGATTTATTACATTCCCATGGGAATGGGCAAACTCAATAACCGAGTCGCAATAGCTATTACATGTCTTGACCTTTTATAGGAATATTGGTCAGAGGGGAAGTCCCCATGCACACTAGGGCGAGCTCACAATCTAACATCCAATCCTGTCTCACCCAGGGTGCGTGTTTAGCTCGTGATCAATGTATGGAGACATGCATACGTGTTCCAGGAACAAGGGGGAAAAGGGGAGGGGGAACAAGGTCAAACCGAAGTAAGAGGGAATGGAGGAATGACAGTCAGATGTTTCAGATCTCACAGTTCCCACTGACTCCCCTCTCCTGGCCTCTATCTCTAAAGATATTCAACTTGAATAACAGGAAGAGTCACTCAGGTGTTTCAGCATTGTTTTGTAGTCGTGTTAATTTTAGAAGGATCACAGGGTTAAAATTTATCTTCGGCTATGTTGGAAAATCAAAGAAATAGAATAAAGAATAAAAGAATAATCCATTGTTGGGACCCTAGGGTCAAGGGGATTCTGCCCTGAGAAAAAGAGACATGTCACTTAACATCTGGTCTCAACTTAATTGCCGCATCCTGTGCTGAGCCCCATCCTTTCTTCTTGAGTCCTGAGCATTGAATTGGTGGGCAAACTCCCCGACCCACTCAACAGGGACTGGGGTTCTGACACATGATGGATTCCAGATAAAACTAAGATGGAGCTGACAAGTGGGGAGACTGAGCAGAAGTAAAAATACTGTTAATCGGCAATAAAACTTAAAGGGGACAGTGAGAATTTGACAAGCAATGAACTTTTAAACTAACTATACTGGGGTGGGGCTGGGTACCTTCCAGACCCCATCCTCAGAGTTTAATCTGACTCAAATCCATAAACATCTCATACAGAGAGAAAGAGGGAAAGATCTCTCAGTCTGACCAAGTATCCCAGAGAATCAGTGTGTGTGTGTGTGTGTGTGTGTGTGTGTGTGTGTGTGTGTGTGTATGATGATGCTGAAGACTAGAGACAAAACATGGAAGATAAAAATGGTCATACTTTCCCTTCCCTCCTTAGCCATGAAGAGCAAAACCAGTGGGTGAGCAGGATAGGAATTAAGAGTCATAACAATGATGATTCTCTAGGGAGTAATAAGTATATACAAATCACCTAAAATTCATACTCTGTTTCTTAAAGTAGGAGCCTGTTTGGTTGTATTTTTTCTTTTGGTACTTGGCATTTCATTGGAATGTACAAGGTCTCCTGAACACTTTCCTGGATTGGTTGTGGTTTGGCATTATTCACTTATAGTTGTTTAATCAGTTAGCACCAGCTATGGACCAGCCTGAGCTAGATGTTAATAGGACGATAGAAATAGTAAATAGTAAAATGAGGTCCTTGCTCTCAAGGAGTTTACAGTCTAGTAAGACTAAGATATGTACAAATGAAAAATTTACTACTAAAAGGTAGTATAAAGTTAACACTAAATGAGTAGCATAGATGAGAAACAGTAGAGAAAGGAGCACTACCAGCTAGGGCCATCAGGAGTGACTTCAGCAATAATGAGATTTCAGCTGGGCCTCGAAGGATGGGTAGCATTTGGATAGGCAGAAGGGATTAAGAAGGAATTTCAGCTAGAGGCAGAAAAATAGAAAGGCAAGAAATGAGGCATATCCTGTGGGTAAGGAGTAATTGGAGCAGAGGGCTTATAAGTATAAGGGACATTGAAAACTGGAAGGGACCTTAGAGACCATCCAGAATAATTGCTTTTTTTTTTTATAGAGGAGAAAATTGAGGCCAAAGGAGATTAAGTGATTTGCCCAAGGTAACACAAGTGGTAGAATCAGTATTAGAATGTAAATTCATTGCAAATTTGCAAGTAGAGATTGTTGTCATTCTTTGCTCTTACATCTCCAATGCCCGACATGTAGTAGACACTTGCTAAATACTTATTTGATTTGGACTAAGGCCCTCTGATTCTAAATCTATGATGTATTCCCTCCCCCCCCAATCATAACAGGTCTTAGGTCAAGGTAATTATATAAAACAATATGTCAAAATAAGATCAAGTAGTAGAAGAGGGGACAAATGAAGCTGGAGATAGCAGGTTATGGCCCTACTGGAGTACCATGATGAAGAGTATCACTTTATCCAGTAAGATTGTGTAGTCTGTACTAATGTTCACTTTCTTCCTTATATTATATGGAAAATCAAGTTGGCATCTATGAAATACATTTGGGACTTCATCATTCATCATTTAGTCACATCTGCCTTTTTGTGACCCCATTTGGCATTTCCTTGACAAAGATGCTAGAGTGTTTTTATATTTTCTTCTCCAGATCATTTTACAGAAGAGGAAAATGAGGCAAAGAGGGTTAACTGACTTGCCCAGGGTCACACAGCTAGTAAGCATCCGAGGCTAGATTTGAACTCAGGAAGATACATTTTCCTGATTGCAGGCCTGGTACTCTTTCCACTGTTCCACCTAGCTGCCCTTCTCCTTACCCTTTTAGCATAAGGAAGGGGTATTAGAAGGTTTGTGTGAAGTAGCACCTATCATGATATGACTATTTAAGAAATATTAATGGATGTCTTTCAACTCAATTTAATAATGATTGGTGGCAACTATATAATGCTTTATGGCCTCCAAAATTCTTTCTATAGGTTATCTTATTTGATCTTCACAACAACCCTGTGAAGTAGATGCTCTTATTTTCCTTATTTTATAAATGACGGAAATTGAGGCTGAGAGGTTAAGTAATTTGCCCCCCCCCCATTGTCTTTTCCCATTAGAATGGTAGCTCCTAAAAGATAGCTTATCTTTCTTTTTTTTCCTGTACTTGTATTCCTAACACATAGCACAGTGCCTGGCACATAAGCATTTAATAAATGCTTGATCTATTATACAACTATGAAGTATCTGAGGCAGGATTCAAACTCAGGTTTTCTCAAATTAAAGTCCAATACTCAACATTATAATTTAAATGAAGTTTGGGAATAGAACTAATTTCAATCCTTTTTTTGGGCTCTCTCTCTCTCTCTCTCTCTCTCTCTCTCTCTCTCTCTCTCTCTCTCTCTCTCTCTTTTCCTGGGCTAGATCTTACCCCACCTCTACCACTCTGGTAGGTGAGGGTGGTGTTCCCAGAAGGATGGCTTTGAGTTACAATTCAATTTGAGGTTAGGGTCATAGGGATAACCTTGGTGTGGGAGGAAATACACTTTTACTATTCAGTGTAGATACTGAGCCCCCGCTGGTGTGTTTCTAATTTATATATTATCAGTCATAATGACCCAATTGATTGTTGAACATGAAAAATTTATCAAATGATAAATCAGAAACAAGAGTAATCAAAATATAATAGTATTCCCATAAACTTGGGTCACACTTCCCCACCAAATGCACTGGAGCACCCATTTATAGAAGCAGTGAAGCACATGAACAGGCAAAGCCATGTGCCTTGGACAACTCACAACTCTGGACTGAGGACCTGGATATTGGTCTTTTTTAGGGAAGAGTCTGTAACCTTCATCACCTGCTCTTTTTTTGCAATTTTTCTGCTTTCCTACTGAATGCAGCCACTTTTTCACTACTTGAAGGCTGCTGATGCAGCTCTTTTATTAAAGTAGCAGCACTTCACATTTTCACTGAGCAGCACCCCTAAACCTGAGGGTGATAATTTTCCAGGTCTGCTTCCTTGGCTGGGTGCCAAAGCAGTGTTAAAGATATTTCAGTGATAAGCAGTTTCTTTAGATTCAATAACTACAAAGTTCCTCACATTTGTTTTCTGGGACTACGAGAACATTCTCTCTCTCTCTCTCTCTCTCTCTCTCTCTCTCTCTCTCTCTCTCTCTCTCTCTCTCTCTCTCTCTCCAAAGAGGGAGTATAGGCCAATGTAATTAAGCCTCTGAGGTATTTCCTTCCTTTTACAGTGAAGATGGTACTAAAGGGCAATAACTTCAGCCAACTCCTTACATAGCAAGAGTATTCTGTTTCCTTCAAAAAGCTCCCAACAGATGCAGAACATGCAGAGCTTCAGTCAGTGCTGTCAGTTGACTACATCTAAAGCAGTTTCTCATCTTTTGATGCTCTTCTACTTTGCTTGTTTTAAGCAACAGGAGCAGTATCTGCCATCAGTTACTGTCTTCCAGTGGTTGCTGTGTCTTCCTCTTTCGATCTCTGACTTCTTACCTTCTTACTTCTTATCTCCTTGTCTCCTCTCTTCTGGTGTCTAATGATCAAACAAGGGCTTCCTCATGCATGAATGGTGACGCATCTCTGATTTAGCTTGACAAACTACAGTTCAATGTATAATTTTCCATAGTTCCAAAGAGTTCTTAAGCTCAAAGATTCTCAGCTAGGTTCTTTGAAACAGTCATGCAACCTGGCTGATAGATACCAATGTATTGAACCCATCTTTGTCTTAGTAGTCTTGCCTTTGAGCTTCCTTTAGATAGTCCTCTCATTACTTTTATTTGAAGAGGTATTTCAGGTCCTCAGAATTATCTGAAACTGCTTTTCTCACATGAGTGTCCTTTTTATGCCCATTTAAGCAACTAAAATGTTCACATAGGAAAGGGGAACCATATTAAATCAGGAAGGACTTCCTAATGGCTAGGGTAATTAAAAAAGTGAATGAGTTATATTGGGAAGTTATGTTTTCATTCAGTGGATGCATAGAAAGACAAGGCAATTACTTCCAAGGGATACTGTAGAGTGGATTCATGCTTTAGGTAGGAATTAGACTAGGTTGCTAGATAGTACAGTGGATAGAGTGCTAAGCCTGGAGTAAGAAAGACCTGAGTTAAAATCCTGCCTTAGACAATTACTAACTGTGTGACCCTGGGAAAGTCACCTAATCTCTCTCAGCTTCAGTTTCCTCATCTGTAAAACAGGGATAGTAATAGCACCTAATTTTCAGGATGGTTAGGATAGAATGAGATGATATTCATAAAGTATTTTGCAAAACTTAAAACACTGTATACATGTATTATCATAATTCTTACTATAATATCTATAAGACCTCTTCCTAAAATATTTTGTTTATTTATTTATTTATTTATTTATTTTGGTGTGGCAATGAGGGTTAAGTGACTTGCCCAGGGTCACACAGCTGGTAAGTGTCAAGTGTCTGAGGCCAGATTTGAACTCAGGTCCTCCTGAATCCAAGGCTGGTGCTTTATCCACTGTGCCACCTAGCTGCCCCTTCCTCTTCCTAAAATATACAACATAAAAGTTTGTTATTCATTCTATAACCCTCTAAGGGTAGGACTGGAAGTAATGAGGGGGGTTCCAAAAGCTGCAGTCTCCACTTGCCTCACCTTTGAGTCTGGCCTTTCCTTATCTTCTGATCATCAATGAACAACATCAATCTGATGTCTACTAGGCTCTCGTCCTTCTCCCTAGACTGTGTGTTTCCACACAGACATTAATCTTCAGGACACCTGGCTCAGGTGGTCATTGGCAACCACATTTATTTATTTATTCTAAGAGGAAAAAAATCTAACTGATTCATTAGTCCAGGATGTAAGTTCCTTTCAGCTGTTGATCTGTTAAGTCAATATATACAATGAACTTTGGGTGGGGTCAGTCAATGTACTGTACATACTGGAAAAAGAGCTGCAATTTTTAACACTTGGGCTAATGGATAAACAGGAACAGTAATGACCTTTGAACATAGTAAGTCGTGTGTGTGTGTGTGTGTGTGTGTGTGTGTGTATGAGCCCTGGACTCAGAACTTGGTAGTAAACATCTTGAGTTCTTTCTGGATCTTGTCTCTCTCTGCAATCCAATAGGTTAAAGGACCTAGTGATATAGCAATCTAGTTGGACAGGGAAGACATTGGAATTCTGAATAGGGCATAGTTCCTATTATTTGTGGTTCCTGGTTTGATGCTGCTTCACTGAGTGAGGTAACTGGGTTCCACTTAGCATCTCCTTCCAACAAACAAACAAAAACCCCTCAATGATGATTGGGATTCTGTCGAAGACCAAGCATTTGGAGGAGAGAGATTGCAGAAGTGCTGCTAAGTGCTGAGAGAAGTCATTTCCATACATCTGCAGTTCTTTTATGATGAACAGTTACTGGGAGAATCAAGGATGATGTAAGGGGGAAGCTATTGCTTTAACATGATCTACCTTGTCCATATTCCTCATCTCTCTCCTCCTGAGCTCTCTTCCTTCTGGGCACTTAAATATTTGATGAAAATAGCTATGTTATCTCTCCTTTTCTCTCCTTCTCTAATCCCTGATTATTCATATACCTGAGCCAGAAGACAGAAAAGTAGAGTTGGAAGGACCCTCTGAGATGGTCCAGATGCAGGAATTTTGTGCTCTGGAACCACAGAAATAGTTACAAGACATATAAAAATGTAAATAATGGAATAGTGCAGGGAAAAAGATTTCTACTGGGAACCCAAGTGCTCCTGAATGGGGAGACCCTTTCCCCCTACCCCTACCCTTACTTCCCATGATATGGTGAAGTTATCAGCTTTTCTAGAGATTATCTAGACTACCCTGCCCCCCCCCCAACTGTAAATATGAAGTAACTGAGGCCCAACTATGGTATTACCTGCTGGAGGCTATATAGTGAATTAGAGACAGAGACCGTCTAGAACCCAATTTGATAAACACTTATTAAGCACCTACTATGTGCATAAAACTGTAATAGGCTCTAGGGATACAATGACAAGATAAAAAAGTCCCTTTCTCCCACAGAACTTGCATTATACTGGGGGATTCAACATATACAAGGTGTACCAAAAGTCTTAGTGCAGTTTTAAGCTTTAATAGCTTAAAATTTGGGGGGATACTATTTATGTTTCAAGCTTTAAACCATGAGACTTTGGGGTACCCTGTATACAAATGTGAGCATAAACAACTGAGGGGGGAAATATTTGAGTTGGGACTTATAGGAATGCAAGGATTTTGAGAGGTGGAAATGAGGAATGACAGTATTCCAAGCATGGGGAATAGCATGTGTAAACACATGGAGTATAAGAACATCCCAGTCTGGGAAGTTAGTGTTTTTAAAAGGTAGAGGAGATTTGAGCATGTTTGTAGGAAACAGAAAATACCAGTATATAAGAGCTAATATTCCAGTATGTCTGGAACATAGTTAATGAAGGGAAGTAGTATTAGAATATTTTGTGGAGGCATCTTGAGGAGAGCTTCAAATACCAGATATTTCCTTGTATAGGCAATGGGGAATCAACAATGTTTTTTGGGTAAGGGTGAAGTGGGAAACCTGAGGAATGCTATTTTAGTAGCTTTGTAGTAGGGAGGAGAGAGAATAGAAACAAGGATATCAATGAGAAGGATATTACAGTAGTCTAGACTAGAAGTACAAAGAACCTGAATGGAATCAGTGAGGTAGCACAGTGGATAAAGCACTGGCCCTGGATTTAGGAGGACCTGAGTTCAAATCCAGTCTCAGACACTTGACAATTACTAGTTGTATGACCCTGGGCAAGCACTTAACTCTCATTGCCCTGCAAAAAAAAAAAAAAAAAAAAAGAACCTGAATGAAGATGGTGGGGGTGTGTGAGTAGAAAGGAGATGGATATGAGAGATATGGAGGTAGAATTAACAAAAATTTAGTAATTTGATATGGGGGATGAGGGAGAGAAGAGTCAAGCATGGGTCTGACCTTATGAACCTGGAAGACTAGGAATATGGTGCTATTCTCAGAAGATAAAGGAAAATTTGGAGGAAGGGCAAGTTTAGGGGGATTATCATATAAGCAGAGCTGAAAGGGACCTAAGAGATCATTAATCTAACTCTTCATTTTACAAAGGAAGGAACTGAGGTCAGAAAAGTTAAGTGACTTGGGTAAGTTCACATAAGTAGTAAATAATAGAGCCAGGGATTAAGTCTAGGTCCTCTGACTGTACTTGATTTGAAAGTTATCTGCATAGAGATGATACTTAACATCTACATAGAGATGATGCTTAAACCCATGGGATTTGGTGAGATCTCCGAATAAGTATATGCAGAGTGAGAAGAGAAGAGTGAGCAGAACAGAGCCACGGAGAACACTCATGCTAAGAGGACAGAAGATGCACAATGGTTGACTTATGGATGCTGAGGAGTGACCAGACAAGAAAGAAGAGAACCAGGAGGAAACAGTATCACAGAAACCATGGGAAGGATGTCTGGGAGTGGAGTGCTGAAAGGAGGAGGAGAAATGAGAAAAGGCCATAAGATCTAGCAATGAAGATCTAATAGGTGTCAGAGCAAGGAGTTTCAGTTGGGTGATGTGTCTGGAACCCATGCGGCAAGGAATTGAGATGAGTTTGGGTGATGAGGAATAAATACAGACAGTTCTTTCTAGTAGTATGGTACTAAGAGGGACAGAGAGAGGGGGGGTATTAGTTTGAGGGAATGGTAGGCTTAAGCTAGTGTTTTTAAAAGATAGGGGAAATTTGAGCATGTTTATAGGAAACAGAAAATACTAATATATAAGAAGAGAAGGAAGGTGAGAATGACTGGTGAGTCAAGCTCCTGGAAGAAATGGGAAAGAATAATAATAATGGCTAACATTTTTATAGTACTTCAAGATTTGCAGTGTTTTATATTATTCCATTTGATCCTCACCACAACCCTGGGATGTAGGTGCTATTACCCTCATTTTACAGGTGAAGAGACTGAGGTGGACAGAGGTTAAATGACTTGCCCAGGGTCACACAGCTATTGTATGTGAAACAAGATTAAAACTCAGGTCTTCCTGACTTCAAGTCCAGCATTCTCTCTACTGAAATCCCAATTTAGGATGATACTGAGGGCATAGGTAGAGAGGGTTATACTTGATAAAGAAAAGGGTAACCCTTTATGTGGGACAGCTAGGTGGTGCAGTGGATAGAGATGGGTGCCTGTAGTCAGAAAGACTTATCTTATTGAGTTCAAATCTGGCCTCAGACACTTACTAACTGTGTGTACCTGGGTAAATCACTCAACCTTGTTTGCTTCAGTTTCCTCCCCTGTAAAATGAGCCAGAAAAGGAAATGGCAAACCATGCTAATATCTTTGCCAAGAAAACCCCTAATGGGATCATGAAGAGGTGGACACAATTGAAAAATGATTGAATGAAAACAAACCCTTTAGGTAGACTCAGGAATAAAAATGGAAAGGATGGACAACAGGTATGGTGGAGTTTTGAGGCCAAGAATCAGAGAGGAAAGGTAACTCATGGTGGAAGGTCTCTACTTTCTTAATAAAGGAAGAAGCAAGGATATTTGCTGAGATGTGGGGATGGGGGTAGAGAAAGCTTTGGGAGTTATCTGTACTCAAAAGTTCCATGGTTCTTCTTCTGTTTCACATTGTTCTTTAACAGGGCTCTTCTTTGACTTCTTCAGCTTTGAATTCAATATGAAAATATGGTTGGAGGGCAGCAGAGGCTAGTGAGGTAGATCTGAAAAGCAAGGGAACAAAACTCTACTGCAATTGATAAATTGAGCCAACCCCTACCTTTGGCAATCAACAGGAAAAAAAAAAACCTCCTCCAAAACACAAATTAATATAATGGAGCTCTATTCTTTCTCCCTTTTCCCATGTGCTGACAGATGTACTACTGGAAGCATTAGGAGGCTAATGGAATCACTTAAATTTCTCTGATAAGACATTATCCCCAAGTGCAATAATTAAACATCACCAGCAAATGACTCCCTTTGTGCATAACCCAACTTATCCAATAGTATTTTATTAACTTTATAGTTAATAATATAATATAATATAATATAATATAATATAATATAATATAATATAATAGCCTTTTCTTAACTTTATAATCTCCCCACCCTATAGGCTAGAAACCATGTATTCTGGTTACTTTCAGGTCCCCACTAGAAGTTACTGATAACTGGAATTCAGGTTTGGCTATTTCTAATGAGTCTATTTTTTTTGCTTTGTATATTTTTGGGACCCCGTCTTATGATAATACCTAACATTGGTATATTGCTTTAAGGTTTGCAAAACACCTTTCATGTTACCTCATTTCATCCTTACAAATCTGTGAGGCAACTGCTACTTTTATCCCCATTTTACAGATTAGGAAACTGAGTGTGACAGTGATCTGCCTGGTGTTAAATATCTAGTAAGTGATTGAGGAAGAATTGGAACTTGGGTCTTCCTGACTCCAAGTAGTCTGTCTACTAGACTTCTCTGATTGTAAACAGAATGAGTATTGGCCTGAGAGCCAAAGGTCTAATTTCCAGCCTGTCCTGAACTTTCCATTTGGTCTTAGTGAGGTGCCTTCACATTTCTGGGATTCAGTTTCTAGAATGTAGAGTGACCATCTAGGTAGGGACTTGGGCACAATGAATTTTCGGAAGCCTGATCTCTGGAGGAAAAATAAAGGATTCTCACCTGTTTTGGTTGTCTGACATTCAAGGTCTCATGACATGGAAAAGAAGAATGGCATGGCCTTAGGAGTGTGTCTTAATGGCATGGCACTTCGAAGCTAGACACCCTGTCTGTGTTGGTGGGTGAGATTTGGAAGGAAATACTTCACTTTTCCTTTCCATACACAATAAAGATATAATTAACCACAGAATACACAGCTGCTGGATATTATCAAGGCAAATAACTCAAGAGGACTAAGAAAACAGGTGGATATAAATATTAGTCACTCATGTTAGAATGTTACACCAAAATAAGCACACCCCCTCCCCCTGAATGATTAAAAGGAAAAAAGCAAATAATCAGAGACTAAGGGAGTGTCTGTCCAAAGCACATTGGTCAAACAAATCATGGGATATGAATACAATGGAATGCTTTTGCTCAGTAAGAAATGATGAAATATTTGATTCCAGATAATCTTGTGTAGTAAGAAACAAATGCAAAATAAAGTGAACAGAACCAGGAAAACAATTTATACAAGGAGAGCAACACTGTAAAGACAAAAACAAATTTTGAAAGATTGATGACTGATCATATCTGCATAAAACCTATGACCCATCTCTTGACCTAGATATGATGTAGATGTAGAAAGAGACCTACGGTTTTGCACATGGACATGAAGTGTTTCAGTTTTCCTGACTGTGTTATTTGTTACAAGGCAATTTTTTCTTTTTCTTTTTTTTTTAATTGGGTGGTTTGGGGTGAGATAAACGATAATGATGCCCCTCCTCCCCTTTTCCCTTTACCTCTCCTCCTCAACCACTCACACAGACAGAACCATTGAAACATTTAAAAAAAAAGATGCACAGAAGAGAACAGAAAGAATTCCAGAAGGAAACATAAACAAGGAGGATAGTTTTGAAAGTGATATGTAGATTTTATTATGTTTTTTAAAAAGCAATACCAAATTGAGAGTTATGGTTTCATATGTCTATGAAATACTTTATATTCATATTCCCCTTTATTGTCTATATTTTTATAAATACTTTTTTGGGGCTGTTTAAGTTCAGAATAAAATTAATTAAAAAATTTGCCAACCCCCTCCTATCCTGCTTGCATCAGTTTTGGATGCCCATTTCTACTATTTTTTCATAGGCTAGGGCTGCAATTCAAAACCTTCTTAAGGGCAGGGAATACCTCCTATGTTTGCATCTCCCTCAGCACCTAACACCACAATATGCACTTATCATAGATTTAGAGCCAGAAGGGCTATTAGAGATCATTGAGTCTAACTCCCTCATTTTACAAAAGAGTAATTTGAAGTTAAGTGACTTGACAAGAAGTCACACAGGTAGTAAGTGGCAGAGCTTAGCAAACATTTGGTGACTGGACTGAATTAAAAACATTATCTTCTGCTTTGGTAACTTATTCTGCCCGGCAAATTTTAAACTTGGTTTACCACTTTTAGACGGGGATTTAGGTAGGTCAGGTATTTTTTACTCATTGGTTCATATGATTTGGTCAAGGAATCAAGTGGGGAGAATTCTGAACGAGATCTTCCCTTTGAGATGGCTCTCAGTGGTTAGAAGTAAATTGAGTGGTGGTTTGGTCTGATTCTTTTCCCATTAGCATTGACACTTGAGGGAAATACATAGAAGGGATTGGTGATGAAATGAAGGATATGGCAATAGTAGGTCACCAAAGTTCCTTCCTTCCTTCCTTCCTTCCTTCCTTCCTTCCTTCCTTCCTTCCTTCCTTCCTTCCTTCCTTCCTTCCTTCCTTCCTTCCTTCCTTCTTTTCTTCCTTCCTTCTCTTCTTCCTTCCTTGTGTGCTTGCTTTCTTGCTTGCTTTCATTTCTTGCTTTTCTTCTTTCTTGCTTGATTGACAACTAATATAAAATAAAACAAGTTGAAGGGGAAAATGATATTCAGAATGTCTACAATAAGGTAAATGGACAGAATATGAATGTGAAGTCAAATATTATGTAATTATAATGAGTAATCTTGACCCTAGAGAAAAGACGAAGAATGTAACACTTTTTTTCCTTTTGGTGAGAAAAGTGGTGGACTATGTGTGACATATTACACATATAAATAGCGTAACGGTTTTTCTTGGTTGTTTTTCTTTGTCAACAGATGGGAGCTCATGGCAGGGGTGAGGTTAAACAAAAGTTATTTGGTGTCATAGGTCCTGTTCAATTCTTGGCTATATTACTTATTACCTTGCCTGAGGACAACCTCTCTGGGATCAGCTTCCTTAATCCATTAAAGGAGCAGGTTGGATTAAATATTTTTTCCGAGTCCCTTTATTTTTAATATTTAAAATAAAAATTGAACTTAACATATACTGAATAAAATTATAATTTCCATATACAAAGTAGAACAGAAAAAGAGGATCATACATGAAACTGACTATTGTGTACCTCTTGCTTTTAAGTATATACTATATTCAAAGCCATACAGTTTGTTTATGTTTCTTTCTGGCTGTCCTGTTCTTTTCTGTGTATTAAAAATGCTTCAGTGACTCCCTTTTTTCTTTTTCCTTTTCTACGACCCTATTGTTAGCCTCTCACCCTAATAAAAAAAAGCCAACAAAATCTTGGTATCTAGCCCCACATCTATAAAACTGTGATTATTTGAAGGGGTTATAGATATTTTGATTAGATAAGAGATGACGCAGAGGAAATAAAAAGTCTATGATAATTTGGAGGGCATGTGGAAAAAAGATCAGCTTTTTTACCCCCTCCCACTATCCCAATATTAGCAATGTTTCAAAAGAAGACACAGACCAAAAAAAGAAAGAAAGAAAAGAAAAACAGAGAAAGTTGAAAAAAAAGTATGCTTCAATATGCATTGAGAGTTGATAGTTTTCTCTTTGGTGGTGGCTAGCATTTTTCATCATGGATTCTTTGGAATTGTCTTGGTTCATTGTCTTGATTAAAGTAGCTAAGTCTTTCATATTTGATCATCCTTATAATATTGCTGTTACCTATGTAAAATATTCTCCTGGTTCTGCTTACTTCACTTTGCATGAAATCATATGTTCTTCCAGGTTTCTTGGAAACCATCCTATTTGTCATTTCTTATAGCATAATAGTATACCATCACAATCATATGCCACAATTTGTTCAGCCATTCCCCAATTGATAAGCATTCCCTTGATTTCCAATTTATCATCACAAAAAGAACTGAATTAGCTCTGTTCTTTATTAAAGAGGAAAGACCTAGGTGGAAGTTGCAGAGGGGCAGATTTAGGCTTGATTGTAAGATAAAACTCTGTAATAACTGGAGTTTCCAAAAGGGAAATGAGTTGCCTTAGGCAGTAGGTGAGCTCTCCCTCAGTAGAGGGCTTGAAGTGGAAAATGAATGGTCCCTTGTTAAGGATCTTATTGAAGGAATTGAGTTGGATTACATCAAATATTTTTTTAATCCGCATGGGAGTGTGTGAATTTAAAAACATAGTTTGATAACTTCATTTTAGCATAATTGATTCCCTTAGTGATCCTTCATCTTTTATAAACATTCTGAGAAGGGGACCATAGACTTTACCTGACTGCCAAAGAAGGGGTGGTCCATGACACAAACAAGGTTAAGAAATCCTATATGAGATGATAGTTAAGGTCTCTTCCAATCCCAAGATTCTATGATCCTGTGGAAGAGTCTGGCTTAACATTGTCTTGCTATCATTACAGTCTCACACTGACCAGAGATGTTACAAAGGGTCATCTTCTAGGCCTTCAGGAAATCCCTTTGAAACTCATGAATTATATATATATATATATCAAGACAATGCAATCCAAACTTCACTCAGTATTTCCTGTCTAGAACATCATCCTTCCTGTGTCCTAACTGATAGGCCTTATGTCCCTTCAAATTCCCATTTCTCACCTAAGAAGGCTTTTATATTTAAAACTTTCTTTCCTCTCACTTTTGGCTAAATCTATTTCTTCTCCTTTAACATGAAGAGTTTGTCTAGGTCAGGCCCACAGCCCTTCTGGCTGGGTAAATTTTCTTAATGAATGTTGGAAGTGTTGGGTTACTCCTCTCTTCCGACCCAAGATACTAAAGGGGATTTGAGATGCCTGTCGTCTCACAGACCTCTCTCAGATTCTGGATTTCACATAATTAATTAATAGAAAAATCTGGCTACCTACAGGGAACTTTTCATTCTCCCTTTTCAGACTTGGGATGAGTCCATATGTGGCTGGCCTATATATATACTCTGTGTGTGTGTGTGTATGTGTGTCTGTTGGGAGGATGGGAATGGAGGGGATTCATCCCTTTCCACTGGCACTGGGCTTAGAGATGGGAAGTTAAGGTAACCAGGCTGTGGCTAAAAAAGAGTGTGAGTATGGCCTGGTGAGTCATAGAGATGGCTTCAGGTTTCTGGCAGCCAGTAATGAGAACATGGCTCTGGAAGCCCGTTCAGGATCTTTGAGGATAAATACACAGAGGCCCCTTTACTGACTGAAAGGACCTGGCTCTAATGTATCCAGGGGAGACTAAACCCTTTAGCTTATCCTCTGATGAATAATTTCCCCAACTCTAAATGCATTAAGGGACAAATTCTGCTGGTGCTCGCCGCGCCTTATGTCAGACATGGTTGCAGTTTAAGTGAATGATGTGGGTACTGGTCTGTCACATCACATGGCTCTGCAAAGCCAATACAACAGGAGGCTTAGGCTACACATTTTTTTATTTTTTATTTTTGTGGGTGTTGTAATAAGATTAAAAACAGAAGGTCCCAATCCTCCCTCCCCTTGCCCCTTCCCCTTCTTTCATGCAATTTCTTTATTGATAACCTTGCTTCCCCTACTAATAGGTTGATGTTTGAAAAACTAAACAAACATCTATTAAGTGCTTACTCTGGGGAAGCAATATGATATAGTGGGAAGATCCCTGGACCTGAAGTCAGGAAGAACTCTGGCATTTTGTTATTTGTGTGATTCTGGACCAGTTGTTTTGACTCTTTGAGCCTCAGTTTCTTCATCTGCAAAATGGGGAGAAAGATATTAGACCTCCCTCAGAGGACTGTTTGGGTCTGATGGAAAATAAGGTATATGAAGTGGTTTGCAAACTTTGGAGCACCAAAAAAGTCAGATATTAATATAACTTTTATTATGTTGTACAGCACACTATAGTAGGTGTTTGGGGAGATACAAAGAAGAAATCAGAATAGTACCTGCCTGCACTGAGCTTATAATGAGAGCTTGCTAGGTGCCACAATGGATAGGAGCACTAGGACTGGAGTCTGGAAGAACTGAATTCAAATTTGGCTTCAGACAACAACTAGGTGTGAGACCCTGGACAAGTCCCTTAACCTGTCTGGCTCAGTTTCTTCAACTGTAAAATAAAGATCATAATAACATCTACTTAACAGGGTTGCTGTGAGGATCAAATGAGTTTCTTAGAGGAAGCTTGTGGCACAGTGGAGTTCAAATCTGGCCTCAGATACTCACTAGCTGTGTGATTCCAGTCACTTAAACCTCTGTCTCAGTTTCCTCAAATGTGAAATAGGGATAATAATAGCACCGACCTCTCATATTTGTTGTGAAGCTCAAATAAGATATTTTTTTTTTGGTAAAAGTGCTTAGCCCAGTGTCTGGTACATCCAGGTGCTATATAAATGCGTATTTCTTTCCTTTTCCTCCCCCCTTCCCCAATAATCTTGTTGGGGAGCTGTCATGTACACAGATAACTATAAATATAAATTAGGCATTAGGTGTAAGGGAGCAATCAATATAAAGTAGTATGAGAAAAATGAGGTGTAAAGCTTACTTTTAGAAGGGAGGTAGGGGATGAAGGAGGATGTTCCCCTGAGGTGGTGGACTTTAAGGTAGGCTTTAAGGGAAAATCCTTTCAGCCTTTTGTTTCATAAACTCTCCAACATACTGAGTCTATAGTGAGCCAATTCTAGGCTATGCATCTTAGTGGGAAGAGAGCTGCATTTGAAGTCTGGAAGACCCTAGTTCAAATTCTACTTCAAATACTTACTAGCTAAGTGACCATGGGTAAGTCACTTAATCTCTTTCAGCATCAGTAACCTCATCTATGAAATGTAGATAATAATAGTAACACCTACTTCCCAGAATTTTTGTGAGGGTTAAAGTGAGAAAACATTTGTAAAGTACTTTGCAAGAATGCAATCCTAGCTATTGAATTTTCTGACTACAGGGGAACGGATGAAAGCAGAGACTGTGCTTATCAGGTCTGTAGGTGACACAAAGCTACAGAGGATAGGCCTCATCCTGGGTGGTTATAGGGACTCAAGAAACACTTAAAGCCTGGAGCAAAGGGCTGGAAATATTAAATAGGGAGCACTGAAAAGGCCTGCTGTGGGTTAAAAATCAGTCATATCAAGGACAGGATTGGGGAGCTCAACCTTGATAATAAGTTTATGAAAAAGAGGTTGGGGTGGGGGGCATTTGACCACAAGCTTAGTATGAACTCATGACTCCATATAGCTGCTAAACAAAAGACCCCCAAAGCACCACCCTTCTGCCCTGTCCTACTTTCCCCAACCCCAGATTTGAGTTTAGGCTGCTTATTTAAAACCATAGCATCTAGAACAACATGGCTCCCACTTACCTTTCTAGTCTTATTATGTGTTACAGCCAAAGCTACTCTAATGTTATATACCTGTTCTCCCAAAACTCTAAGCTATGCAAAATGCTGTAATCCAAAGAGATTATGGGGAAAATGGTCTTAGGGACATAGCACCAAGAAACTTCAATGGGTACTCATTAAAAAAGATAAAAACCTAATAAAAATGGTAGCACATTTTCATACATGTCAAATGGTTAAGAAATCTATAAATGCTTTAAGAAATTCTGTTCAAATCCATGGCCTTGGATGGCTGCTCAGCCTGTGCTGGGGTTTCTACTGAGGTAGGGCTGACAAAGTCTCATGACAATTGGACAGGCTATAACCCAGGCCCTGACAAGGAGAAGACTTAGGGAGAACCCAATTGCTATCTTGGAAAGTCCAAAGGACTCTTAGGAGGATAATATTTATTCTGAATGGCTCCACCGGGGGTAGACCTAGTCCTGATAAAGGTAGAAGTAACAAGGAAACATTTTGTCTCAGTGTAAGGAGGAACTTCCCAGCACTCAGAGCAGTGTAACAATGGAACAGCCTGTCTCACCCTGACCTCTTGATTCTTCCTCCTTCCCTGCTTCTCTGGAATTGTTTAAGCAGACATTAGAGAAGGACCCATCAAGGAGACTGCATAGAGCTTCCTGTAGTGGGTATGCGATTGGATTGGATGGCAGCTTGGGTCCCTTCTAACTCAGAGTGTATGAATTTATAATCATAGATCAGTTTTCAGAAAATTTTGGCCCTTCGTTTTGAATGGAAGATTAAACTATATGTAGTCATTCTAACAGCCCAATGCTGTTATGTCATGTGTGCTGTCACCAATCACTTAGACATTTATTGGGAGGCAGGGGGGTTGGGGAAGCAGCAAGCTGAATCTGTCAACCAAGAAATATTTATTGAATGCTTGTGCTAGAATGGGGAATATGTAGAAGTATAAGCCTCAATCCTTGCCTTGTAGGACATTGGGGAAAAAGATGTATATAGATACATACACACACAAAATTTAATTAGTGACACTAGACAGTGTATGCTAAGTTCTGAATGAGTGTATAGCCACAATAGCTGAACATTAATAGCTAAAAATGCCTTAGCCATTGCCTCATGTTTTGTGTGAGACAACTGAGGTCCAGGGAGGGGAAGTCACTTCAGAGTCACACAAGGCATGCACTGCAGAGTAGAGTCTCGAAGCCAGGTTTCCAGATTTCTTCCTTGACAAGCTTTTTTTTCTTTCCCTTCATTTAAAAAAATTAGCATTCTTTTATAAGGTATTTATTTCTCCTATCATTTTTCCCCAACCACCATCACTCTCTTAGATTTCTTGTTTAGAGAACTAATCAGAGTAAGATCTCACTATCTGACAAAAACTGTTGGGAAAACTGGAGAGTCCTCTGGTAGAAACTAGGTATAGACCAGCAACTCATATACCAGGATAGGCTCTAAATGGATACATGGCTTAAACATCATGAATTATATCACAAACAAATCAGACAAGCAAGTTAAAAAGAATCACTTTTCAGATCTATAGCTAGGGGAAGAATTCATGACCAAATAAGGAATAGAAAAGATTGCAGAAGCTAAAATGGACATTTTTATTGCATAAAGTTAAAAAAAGGTTTTGTATAAAGAAAAGCAATGTAGCTAAGATTAGAAGGGAAAGATAACTGGGGAAAAATCTTTGCAACAAATTTTTCTGACAAGGTACTCATTTCCAAGTTCTATAACTTCTCTGCCTCTTAGCTCATCAGTAACATGGGGTTATTAAGAGACTAATTAAAAAAAAAACTTACAAGACTAAGTGGCCTTTCTTATTTGATAAATGATCAAAGATATGAAGACAATTTTCTAAAGAAAAAAAATCTAAGCTGTTATTAGCCATTTCAAAAACAAATGCTCCAAACCATGAATAATTAGAGAAATGCAAATTAAAGCAGCTTTGACTCCTTCCTTTCAGTTAGACAAAGTTGATAAAAAAGGAAGTTGACAAATGTTGGAAAGGTGATGCGAAAACAGGTACATTAGTAGACTTAGGGTTGCAGTGTGGGTTATTCTATCCACACTTGAAAACAATTTAGAAATATGTTCCCAAAGTTACTAAAGTATACTTGCCCTTTGACTTAGTAATACCACAATTACCCTGATAACCTGAAGAGAACAAAGGAAGAGGAAAAACCCCACAGGTATAAAAATATTTATAGAAGTTTTTTGTGGTGATAAAAATCTAGAAACTCGAGTGGGTATCCATCAGTTGGGGAATATGGCATATGGATGTCATAAAATGCTATTGTGCTATAAGAAATAAAGAAGAGGATGGTTTCAGAGAACTCATCTTACATGAACTGATGCAGAGTGAGGTGAGAAGAAACAGAAAGGAACAATTTATTTTTTGAAGTAATAAACATTCTTATTTTGAGTTCCAATTTTTATCCCTCCTTTCCTCCCTCCTCTTCCCCCTCCTTGAGGTGGTAAACAATCATATATGGATTATGCATGTACAATTATGTAAAACATTACCATATTAGTAATTTTGTACAAGAAAACTTGAATAAAAGAAAAAATGAAAGAAAGTGAGAAATAGCATGCTTCAGTCTTGGTTCCATCAATACCAGTTCTCTCTTCAGAGGTGGATAGTATAAACACACTATCAATAGTCCCTTGCGGTTGTCTTGGATCTTTGTGTTGTTGAGAATAGTTAAGTCATTCACAGATCTTCATCAAACAATACTGCTGTCTCTGTGCACAATGTTCTCCTGGTTCTGTTCACCTTATTATAGTTCATACAACAGTTCATACAAATTTTTCCAATCCTTTCTGAAATCATCCTCTTTGTCATTTTTTACAGCACAATAATATTTCATCATCATCATATGCCACAGCTTGTTTAGCCATTCCCCAATTGATGGTCAATCCTTTGATTCCCAATTCTTAGTTACTACAAAAAGAGCTGCTATAAATATTTTTGTACAAATAGGTTTTTTTCTCTTTTGGGGGATGGAAAGAACAATTTATTGAATAACAACAACATTGTAAAGACAAATAACTTTGAAAGGCTTAAGAATTCTGATCAATGCAATGACCAACCATGATTCCAGAGGACACATGATGAAATACACTGCTTGTGGTTTGTCCTTTGTTATTGAAGAGGACCATAACATCAGGGTGATGTCATAACTTGCAGAAAATTAGATTTAAGTGAGAGAGGGCTGTGCAAGATCACCAACCTCAACCTTTCCTCCAGAGCCATCTGGGTCCAGTGGTAATGTATACATAAGGACAATTGGAGATGGCCCCGGATGTTATAAGGCAATTGTGGTTAAATGACTTGTGCAGAGTCATATAGCTAGTAAATGTCTGAGGTGAGATTTGAATTCAGGTCCTCCCAACTTCAGGGTCAGTGCTCTATCCACTGTGTCAACTAGCTGCCCCTGAAATGTTACCTATATCTTGACAGGTGATAAGCTCAGGGAGGAGAATCACACACACATATAATGAGACATATGTTTCATTCTCCATATCTATCTATCTATCTATCTATCTATCTATCTATCTATCTATCTATCTATCTATCTATCTATCTATCTATCTATATCTCTATCATATCTCTATCTCTCTTTCTCCATCGATCTCTATCTATCTATCTATATATCTGAAGTGCATACTGGGGTATATAACCAGGAACAGGGAATTGTGAGAGGGAAGAATGTGGCAATGACCATGAAGTTCTTATTTGAAAAATATGATTTCAGCACATGTATCTTGAGAGAGGGGCCCAAAGAGTGGCAGAATCTCAACAGCAATTGATTCCTAAATACATACCCACACAGTTTTCTAGGTTAGAGCCAGAGAGGTGGTACAGTAGACAGAGGGCTGAACCTGGAGTCAGGAAGACTTGAGTTCAAGTCTGCCCTCAGATACTTACTAGCTATGGAAACCTGGGCAAGTCACATGATCTCTCTTTGTGTCTTAGGTCATCTATAACATTGGATTAATAAACACCTACCTAACTGTGGTATTGTGAAGATACAATGCAATATTTATAAATCACATTGCAAACCTTAAAGTGCTATGTAAATGCTAGTTATTAAGTAGCTATTTCAATAGCTCACTTTATTTTCAATATTATTTTGCTTTTTTGAATGTTCACACAAAATTGGAAAGGATTTGGTAGGGTGGCAGGTGTTGGGCTTGTTTCATTCTACAGAGTTTTGAATGGGCTCTTTTTGGGTTTCTGCCCCTCTATCCAGTTGGGAATAGGGTTAGGGAAGGAGGAAGGGAAAGGAAAGATTGAAACACATTGTTATGGAGTTTACAAAGAAATATTAGGCTCCCTGTTGATATTTATATTAGTAACTAATATTATAATGATCATGTAATTGTTATGATGTCACAATATTATAATTATTGATAAATAATTATACTTTGATTCCCTGGGAGAATTTGGGGCCCATTTTTCCAGTTACTCTTTCTTCTTTCCCAAATAATAACAGTACTATTTTCTAGGGGGTAGTTTCTACATCATTAGCTAAAGGATAGCAAACTTGAGGATTTATATAAACCCTCCTCTTATGTTTCAGGCATTCCCAAAAATGCTTTCAGAGGCATGGATCATAAATTCACTATGGGTGTGGCCACAGGTCTCCCCAGGTACTGGGGCTGCTGCATTAGGGAACACACTTTTGGAAAGGATGCTGGGAAACTGACTACTGTCTTAACAAAGTGATAGGGGGAAATTTTAACTTCTCTAATGACTGCAAACCAATGTTAGCTGATAGGGACATAGGTTTAAATGTTCTTATAAAACTGGGAGAAGTCTCTTATCAGAGAAGAAATGCATTTTAAAATAGGCTTAATAAAAATTGTTAATGTACTCAGAACTTTGTTTTGAACTTTTCAATACTGATGGGTTCTCCAAAGGAAAACTTCTCAGAGTAAAGGTATTCATGGAATATTCACTTCTCCAACTGTTTAGCATGTCCAAAGGAAAAAAAAGAATGCCCATTCCTCTTCAAAGATAGAGAATAGGAATGTGTTTTACACATGTCGTGCATACACAAATGTGTGTACATATAAATAAAAATGACACTGAATGTTCCTTATATTTATTTTTGTACTGAAGATTTGTTAATATTTAAAAGTTCTGACTTGCAATAAATTCCTTGCCATTTTCAATGGGTTGAAAGGAGAAAATGCCCTAATTGCTCTCACACAAATACACACAGTTTTGTTATTATAAAGAGCTTTGATGTTGATTATCATATTTGAACTTTTCAATAATTCTGTCAGATAGGTGTAGTATATATTGCTTCCCCAATTTTAAAGATGAAGAAACCAAGGTCTCAAACAGTGATGGGGTCAAAATTTAAATGAATGTCTTCTGACTTCAAGGTCAGGGCTCTTTCCACTCTACCATATTTCTTCTTGTGGATGGCAATATACTGGAGATATTAATTTTGTGGGTTTTTTTGTGGGGCTATGAGGGTTAAGTGACTTGCCCAGGGTCACACAGCTAGTAAGTGTCAAGTGTCTGAGTCCGGATTTGAACTCAGGTCCTCCTGAATCCAGGGCTGGTGCTTTATCCACGGTGCCATCTAGCTGTCCCCTGGAGATATTAATTTATTTTAATTCTTCTAATGATCCAGTGATTTCATATGTAAGCTCCGCCCCCCCATTTACCCTCAATTAAACTATCAAAACCACTAAAAAAGAGGGGTAAGAAGGGGATGTTGAAATGTTTGTTTGGGGGGGTGAGGGAGAGGCTGGGCATGCGGAGAAAGGAAAAAAATTGATTTATGGTAGAGAATATTTGACTAAGAGATATTTGTATCTTCTCCATGCATCTAGTGACAAGGGCTCACCCCTGCCCTTGATCTTGATAATACAGAAATGTATATAGTCATCAAACCTTGGAAGGGAAATTAGAGGTCATATAGAAAGTTACTGGTAGAGTATTTCCAGTTGGGATTGCCAGACATATTCATTCATGTAGAACCATGTTGAGACATGAAAAAAACATTAACTAATGGTTTTCTCATCTCCTAAATGACAAGACTTTACTGGGTACAAGTGAAGCCTGTCAATTGGTGGCAGAGTCAAGTGATGGCAGACTTGAGTATTTGCCGAATTATTTCTACATCTGTTAGCTGGTTTGTGAAGTGAAATAGGAAAGTCACGCATCTTGTCACTTTCCATCTGTTCCTATTTCCCCCTTCCCCTCAGGTATTTTTGGAGGAACAGTTAATGTGGTGACCTTTTAAAAATATGTATGTATTAAATCTTCCATGTCACCAAGAGCATGTCTCATAGCTGCATCTAAATCTGGATTTTAGAAATGGGAAAAAATTCTTTCTTGGCATTTTTTTTCCCCAATGAAAAAAGTTCAGGCATCCATGGATAAGCCTGCAGTTACTTTTTCTGAGTCTCTATTCATCAAAATCTAAGTAATGTGGTCTAGCAGAAGGGATATGAAATCTTGGAGTTAGAAGTCTTAGGTTTGGGGGGCAGCTAGGTGGCACAGTAGATGAAGTACTGGCCCTGGAGTCAGGAGGACCTGAGTTCAAATCCGGCCTCAGACATTTGACACTTACTAGCTGTGTGACCCTAGGCAAGTCACTTAACCCTCATTGCCCTGTAAAAAAAAAGAAAAAAAATAAAGAAGTAGTCTTAGGTTTGAATTCCAACTTGGTCACTAATATGTAGCCTCAGACAAGTTACTTGGTGACTTCTCTATTCTGGGTATTATTTTTCTCATTTATTAAGGAAGGGTAGGGGTGTGTGTCAAACTAGAGGATTTAAAAAGTCCATTCTAGCCTTCATATCCTAGGATTTCAGAGATATAATTAATACAGGGTAAGTGGGGGCTTTTCCTCAAATAACCAACTTATGGTAGGTGGGTGGGGGGCATGCTTTTTCTCCATGGCAAGCAGTATCCTTGCACCTACCTCACCAATCTTCAGCAGCATGTGGGATAGGTGCTTACTCCTGGACCATCTCCCCCAAGATCTCATTGCATGGGTGCCCTTCTATTTGGTTCTTCTCCCTCTTACCTAACATCCATACCCCAAGATCATGCAAAATTTAGGGCAAGACTCTCTGGGGGATGGATCAATCCCTCTGCATCCATAGTCAAATTGTCTTTTGTGCATCTGCCACTCACTCCTACTGAATTTGTCCTAGGCACAATTGTGGCTCTCTATTTCTCTGTGTGATTCTATATAATCTTCTTGTGTTTTCCTCTTGAAGAGCTTTTGTCAAGATTTGGAAAGTCACACAAAGCCGAACTTTTTATAGGTAGAAAAGTCTATCACAATCAGTGTGAGCTTATTGTTTCTAAGATGACTATTGTTCCAGACCATTAACCTCTCATCCTCAATCTTGTTGACAGGTATAGCATATTGCTCAAGTACCATGTTTATTTAGCCTTTTGGTTGGTCACATGGCCAGAGGGGATGGAGTTGAAGGCTGATAGCTATGACTTGAAGTTGAACAGTTATTAGTGAGAAAATTCTCTTTGTCCTTCTAAGGATGCAGAACCCAGGAATCCTTGTAGCCTGTTTCTGCTGGCTCAGGTTCCTGACGAGTTATTTCTAAGCATGCAAAGACAGTTATAAATGAAAAATGATTCCACAGCATTGGCAGGAGCTTAGATACAAAGCTGGGTTCCTAGGGGTGGCAGGGGGTTAGCATGTGCTAAGAAGCCAAAACATACAAGGGAATCACTCATGGAATTAGGGCCTTCTTGCTGAGGGGGTTTATTCTAGCCCTCTGAAGTATATTCCCCTTGGGGAGGGAGAAATTGAACGAGGTGTTCTGTGTTTTGGACTGTATGGGGACTTAGAATAATTGCCTTGAGGGGTCAAGTGTTTGGTTTTAAAAGCTGAAATCATTTCCCCATGGGCAAAAGGGCATGATGGATGAGATAACTGCTAATGATATTTTTGCTTATTTCAGTGGAAATGAATAAATACTGGTTTTGGTCTCTGAGGGGAGAGTGCTGGACTTGGTAACAGCAAGACCAGAGGTAAAATCGTGCTTTAGATGCTTAATAGTGATATGATCCTGGGCAAGTCACTGAACTTTTCTCAGTCTCAGCTTCCTCAATTTTTATAGCACCCACTTCACAGGTTTATTGAGGATTAAATGCAACAATGGATGCAAAGTATTTTGTAAACTATATTATTATGATTATCATCATCATTATTACTATTCATTTGGCAAGTGAGTGACTATGAATGTCAGTCAAAAACTATTGATAGTTTAAGGGAACTAGTCCAGAATGTATGCTTTAGAGGATCGTAGTAAAAATTAGACATGGTCTTTGCCGTCAAAGAGTTTATAATCTGGTTCTCTTGAATCCAGCTACTAACCTACTTGAAATTGAATCCAAACTAATCCAAGCTCTGTTACTCACTAGTTGTGTGGCCTTGTGCAAGTCAACTTCCTCCCCCTTCCCCCTTTTCAAGGTGCCTAATTTCTTTATCTATAAGTAAGGGATTTTAATTAGATAATCTAAGGTCCTTTGCTAGTCAAAATCTATGGTTTTATGATGAGATTGTGATTCTTGTTTGAAGAACCAGATGTATTTTGCCCAGTGAAAGAGCTCCATTTCTATGAGACAAGGTCTCTAAATGGAGAGTGCAAAATTGAATCAGCTGGGATCTGTGCTTCCAGGGAAATATTTATTAAGCACCTACTACCTATTGCTCATCAGGCACTGTACTAGGTACTTGAAATACAAAGAAAAAAATTAGGTTAGTCACTGCTTTCACAGGGCTTAGATTCTATTGGGGAAAAGGAGGAAGGGTGGAAATTGACATTTATTAAGTACCTACCTACTACATGCCAGACACTGTGCTAAGCAATTTATTAACATAATAATATAATTAATACAATACAATACAATATAATGTAATATAATATACATAAATACAAGCATGTATACATAGGAGTATATATGGAATAAACATGAAATAAATACAAAGTATGGTAAGGAAATTACAGGAGAGACTGTGTAGAAGGTAGCACTTGAATTGAGTTGTTGAAGATATAAGGAATTCTCTGTAGTGGTGATGAGGCAGTATATTCCAGGCATCAGGAACAACCAAGTTAAACCCAGAGAGGGGAGAATATTCTATGTGAGGAACAGAGAAAAGGCTACTTTGGTTGGATCACAGAGTGCAGGAAGAGGAATAATAAGAGTACAAGGATTCCATGGTAGGTAGGGGCCAGGTGGTAAAGAGCATGAAAAAACACACGGAAGAATTTATATTTGATCCTAGAGGCTATAGGGAGCCATTGGAGTTTCTTGGGCAGCACAGCAATATGGCCAAATCTATGCTTAAGGAACATTACTCTAGTGACAATGTGGAGGATGGACGAGAGTATGGAGGGGCTTGAGGCCGGGAGGTCAATGAGAAGGCCATTGTGATAGTATAGGGGAGAGGTGATGAGGGTCTGAACTTAGGAGTGGCTATGTGGATATTGGAAAGAGGAATGATGAGATAGATTTTATGAAGGTAGGAATGTTAAGAGTTGGTAATGGTTGGGACATATGGGGTTAAGGGAAACTGAGGATTCAAAAGCCAAAGTTGCGAACATGGGAGACGTAAAGGATGGCAGAACTCTTATTGGAAATAGGAAATTTAGAGGAAGGGTGGGGTCAGGAAGATTAAGCATTCTGCTTTGGACATGTTGAACTTGAGGTGGTCATGTGATCTTCAGGGCTGGAGGTATAGATCTGGGAGTTACCTCCACAGAGATGAACATTATTCCCAGGGAGCTGATAAAATCACCAAGTGAGAAAGCATAGGAATAAAAGAGAATATAGGACGGAGCCTTTGGGTGCGCCTGTAGTTGGGAGGTGTGATATGGATGATGAACCAGCAAAGGAGACTAAGAATGGATGATAAAACAGATTAAAAAACTGAGTGAGGTTTACAGCATGTAAGGTGGAGCTCAGTTACCTGTCATTCCCCTAAAACTTCCCCTCTCCCTCAGGTGAATAACCTATATCCACCTTACTTTCAGTTCCTCTTTTTAAGCTTTTACCTCTTCCAGTTCAAGGTGAGTTTTCTTCTAGATAAAATCCCATGGGGTAAAACCAAAAAGTTTGTCTAGATACCCCAGAAGGTGATCAGACCTTTCCTATAGTCAGTCCTAGGCCAAAGGTCTGACATGTTGGAGTTGGAGATTCCTTATCTTTTTTGACTGCTTAAGGAGCAGCTAAATCATATGCTAATGGTCACTGAATTGGAAATATAATTATGTGATTATTAATCAAATGTATTTTCTCCAGATTGAAGAAACAACTGAGATAGTCCATTGGGAGCCATTTCCTGTTAAGGCAATTAGAAAAGGATATGAAATTCTTACTTAGATGGGCGGATTGACTTTGTGCAAGTCTCCTAGGGATCCAAGTGGACGGTAGTCTTTCTTTTTTTTTTTTTAATATCAGAATCTTCTATTTCCTACAGAGGCCTTAATTAATTTTCTGTGCAGTGAGCTGTGCTTCATTGTAACGTGGAATGCCGATCAGATTTTCGATGTCTGGCCAGGCTGAGCAGTCGCTCTAAATCAACATCTACCCTGACGTTCTGTAGACTGACATGCTGACAGTCCAAGTGTAGCCAGTAAATCTTTTTTCCATTAGTTGCAAATTGTACAATTGTATACCAGGGTAATTACCTTGTGATTCTCACACTATAACTCTTATCAGGGAATTTGGAAGCAGTGGTTAAAGTTGGGAGAACAATTTTAAGTAGAGAGTAAATTCTGGATGTTAAATGAAGGAACATTCAGATTTGTATACCCATGCCATTCAACCCTGCTATAAATGTGGGTATTTAGGCTCTGGAGAGCTGTTAGCTAAGAATATGAATTTATAGAGTGCTTTCCTTCTATCAATCTTTTGAATTAGGGAATGCATATATTATCTCCATCTTACAGATGAGGATACTGAAGCTCAGAGAGGTAAATGCCTTGTATATGGTCACAAAACTAATGCTCTCCTACTTTCAAGTCCTTTCCACTGAAGAGTCAAAGAAGGATTTGATTTCAATCCTTTTCTTTGCACAGAGTAAATCTCTAATTTTGCAGATTATATGTAGTTCCTCTGGGGAATAATGTGCCAATCTGATGGGGATAAATTATAGCACTTACAGTCTGTACCACAAAATTTAACAATTAATTATATACTACCTAGTATTACTAAATTGTTTCATGTGTGTCCAGTTCCTCTCACTAAGTCTGGGGTTTCTTAATAACAGCAACTGTCTCTATATCTCTCAAAGCACCAAGCATGAGACTGAACGCATAATAGACACTCAATAAATATTTGTTGATTGGTTGATAAACCATGGGAAGTTCTCATGGGATATTGAGAGCAGGAAGAAAAGTGATTGATGAGCTCTGACCTGGAAACATGTAAAGTAAAGTGTGTGGGAAAATCTATGTCATATTTATCAGATTTTGATTTCAACTGAAGTCAATGAGAATTTATTTGGTACCTACTATGTGCCAGAAAGAAGTCCCTGTTCTTAAGAAGCTCACATTCTACTGTTTTTTTTTTTTTTTGAGTTCTCAGTTATGAGAAAGGTGCCATTCTGACTAGGATTCATTTTTTCTTTTTTTCTTTTCTTTTTTTTTTTTAGGATCCATTTTCTTATATTCTTATTATCAAGTCCTGATTCCTTAGTATGGTTTTCCTAGGGTCTTCCATTAAAAGTCAGCATTGGTTTAGCAAGGAAAAGCCATACCTGAATAGTCTACTTAAACACAGATATACAAGAGAAGCAGCTAGGTGGTGCAGTGGATAAAGCACTGGCCCTGGATTCAGGAGGATCTGAGTTCAAATCCGACATCAGACACTTGACACTTACTAGTTGTGTGACCCTGGGAAAATCACTAAACTCTCATTGCACCACCAACAAACAAACAAACAAACAAAACCCCTCCAAAACCTAGATATACAAGAGAAGTAGATGGTAAGAATGTCATATGGCATATGACAAAACTTCTTATGACATTCTTGAGGAAAAAATATACAGAGATGTGGGTTAGATGGTAAAGACAGTCTAGTATGTTCAGAACTATTTGAACATCTAAACCTAAAAAATATTAATCAATTCACTGATATCAACTTGAAGTTAGCCTCTCTTGCCTGAACTATTGCAATACTATTCTTTTTTTTTTTTTAAGTGAGGCAATTGGGGTTAAGTGACTTGCCCAGGGTCACACAGATAATAAGTGTTAAGTGTCTGAGGCCGGATTTGAACTCAGGTACTCCTGACTCCAGGGCCGGTGCTCTATCCGCTGTGCCACCTAGCTGCCTCCGTTGCAATACTATTCTAATTAGATTCCATGCCTCTAGCATCTTCCCATTCTAGTTCACCTTCTATACAGATGACAAGGTGATTTTCACTCTTTCTTGCCCAATAAACTCTGACTCCATGTTATCTCTACTCTGATTGGCATTTAAAGTTCTTCATAACTTGGCCCCTTCCCACCTTCTACAATCCAGTCATATTAGCTTACTTGCTATTCTTCACAAAGGAAACTCCATCTCCAGTCTTTCTCTCCTTGTTAACATCCACCTAGTTGAATCCCCAATTTCTTTTGACAGCTCAAATGCCTCTACCTGAAGGAGGACTTTCTTAATCACTCAATCTGCTAGTGTTTTCCTCTCCAAGACTACCTTCATTCTACTCTGTATTTATCTTTATGTACTACATTTATGTCTATGTAGTATCTTCCATAAGAATACTAGCTTCTTGAAGGCAGGAACTATTGTGGCTTTTCCTTTTTATCTTCAAACTTATCACAATGCCTGACCTTTAGTAAATTCTTTTTTTAAAAAGAGTATTCCATTTCCCCCCAATTACATGTCAAGACAATTTTTAGCATTAATTTTTTTTTACATTTTTTTGGGGCAATGAGGGTTTAGTGACTTGATCATAATGCAATAAAATTTACATTCAACAAAGGTCAGTGAGAAAATAGGCTAAAATTTAATTGGAAGCTAAAAAATCTAATCCTTAAGAATAAATGAGTGAAAGAACAAATCATTAAAACAATTAATAATTTCATGAAAGAAAATGATAACAAACCAAAATTTATAGGATACAGCCTAAGCAGTACTTGGGGGGAAATTTATTCACATCAACAAAATAGAAATACTCCCTTTCTACATTTTATTTTGAGGTTTTTATGCCTTAATACATGGTCAGTTTTTGTGTAGGTACCATGTGCTGCTGAGGAAAAGATACATTCCTTTCTGTTCCCATTCAGTTTTCAGCAGTTTTCATATCTAACTTTTCTAATTTTCTAGTCGCCTCCTTAGTTCCTTCCTTATTTAGTTTTGGTTGGATTTATCAATTTCTGAGAGGGGACAGTTGAGGTTCTCTAATACTATAATTTTGCATCTATTTCTTTCTGTAACTCACTTAACTTCTCCTTCTAGAATTTGAATGCTATACCCCTTGGCGTGTATGTATTTAGATATTGCTTCATTGTCTATAGTACTTTTTAGCAAAATGTAGTGTCCTTCCTTATCTCTTTTAATTAGGTCTATTTTTGCTTTTACTTTTTCTGAGATCAGGATTGCTACCCCTGCTTCTTTTTAACTTCAGCTGAAGTATAATAGATTCTGCTTCAGCCCCTTACCTTTACTTTTTTTTCCTCAATCTCTCTCTCTCTCTCTCTCTCTCTCTCTCTCTCTCTCTCTCTCTCTCTCTCTCTCTCTATGTTTCTCATAAACAACATATTGTGAGATTCTGTTTTTCGATTCCCTGTGATATCTGCTTCCATTTTATAGGAGAGTTAATCCCTTTCACATTCACAGTTATGATTACTAACTGTGTGTTTCCCTCCATCCTATTTTTCTTCCTGTTTGTCCCATCTGTCCTTTCATCCTTTCCTTTGTCAATAGTGTTTGGCTTCTGTCTACCACTTCCCCTAACCTGCCCTCCCTTTGTCAGCCCTCCCCTTTTACTTAATCACCTCCTACTTCCTGTAAGGCAAGATAGATTTCTATATTCCACTGATTGTGTATATAATTCCCTCTTTGAGTCAATACTGATGAGAGTAAGGGTCAAGTGATGCCCATCACTCATTCTCTCATCTTTCCCTCCATTTTAATAGTTTTTTTGTGCCTCTTTATGTGAAATAATTTACCCCATTCAACCTCTCCCTTCCTTCTGCACCCAGTATAATCATCTTTCTTTTCCTTTAATTATTTTTTGTCATTCCTTCTAATTCCCCTTTTCCTGTACCCTCTATGTATGTTTCTTCTAGCTATACTTTTAGTGATATTTTAAAGAATTACAAATATCATCTTCCCATGTAGATATGTAGACAGTTTAGCTTTATTGAATATCTTATGTTATCTTTTCTCTTTTTACCTGTTTGTGCTTCTCTTGGGTCTTGATATTAGAGATCAAAATTTTGGTTCAATTTTAATATTTTACTTATGAAAGCTTGAAATGCTTCTATTTCATTTAATGACCAGCCTTGATGTATTATTGCCTAATTTTGCCACATAAGTGATTCTTGGTGGTAGTCCTAGCTCCTTTGTCTTCTGATCCTTTAATATTTCAGCTGCTAAGTCCCGTGTAATCCTGATTGTGGTTCACAATATTCCAATTGTTGTTTTTTTTTTTCTGGCCACCTGCAGTATTTTTACTTTGACCTGATAGTTCTGAATTTTGGCTATAATGTTCCTTAGAATTTTTCTTTTGGGATCTCTTTACTGAGGTTATAAGTGTATTCTTTTTTTTTCCAGGACAATGAGGGTTAAGTGACTTGCCCAGGGTCACACAGCTAGTAAGTGTTAAGTGTTTGAGGCTGGATTTGAACTCAGATCCTCCTGAATACAGGGCTGGTGCTTTATCCACTGTGCCACCTAGCTGCCCCCTAGATATATTCTTTCAATGCCTATTTTGCTCTCTGGTTCCAGGATATCAGTACAGTTTCTTGAAAGATGCTGTCCAGATCCTCCTTTTGATTATGGCTTTCAGGTAGTCCTATGATTCTGACATTGAGAAGTGTTTCTGCCTTTCTCCAGAGATACAGTGAAGCATGCAGAGGTCTGGCTTCTGGAGGTTCCCTGTTTTCCTAGTGCTATACTAAGATGGCTCTCAGAGCTGGTGTATGCAGGTTCCTCTGGTTATTCTGAGGTACACGGGGGGGCCCTGGTGTAGGCATATGCCTGATCCACTGCACTGGCACTCGGCATCTACTGCTGGTTTGCTGACGTGGGGCTTGATGCTGGCTTGTTGGAATGTTTCCTGTCCTGGACTGCCTTCTTCTTTTACCAGAGTGAGACAGACTTTTCTTGCCAATCTTCCAAGTCTCTTGGGCTGAAAAATTGTTTTCCACCGGCTCTTTGCTGGTTTTGCTGTTCCAGGATTTGTTTTTAGGTGCAATTTTATGGTTGTTTAGAGGTGAATATGGTAGAGTTATGGTGCTCTATTGCTTATTCTGCCATCTTGGCTCCTGGAAGTCCTGGCAAATTCTTTTTTTTGTGAGGCAATGAGGGTTAAGTGACTTGCCCAGGGTCACACAGCTAGTAAATGTCAAGTGTCTGAGGCTGGATTTGAACTCAAGTTCTATTGAATCCAGGGCTGGTGCTTTATCCAATGCACCACCTAGCTGCCTGTATATATTTTTTGTTTTGCCTGGTAAATTCTTTTTTTTTTTTAGTGAGTCAATTGGGGTTAAGTGACTTGCCCAGGGTCACATAGCTAGTAAGTGTTATGTGTCCGAGGCCAGATTTGAACTCAGGTACTCCTGAATCCAGGGCCGGTGCTTTAACTACTGTGCCACCTAGCTGCCCCTGGTAAATTCTTAATAAATGCTTATTGATTGAACAGTACCTCCACTGGAGTATTATAAAGCACTGTCCTTGACTTGGTTCTGTAAAACTTTTTTTTTAATCAATAACTGGTTTTGAAGATATTGATAGTCATGCTTGTCACATTTGTTGATGATGCAATGCTGGAATGGAAAGTTAATATATCATATGACAGAAAAGGATACATAAAAGATTTGACAGACTGGAATTTTGAGCCGAATCTAATGAGATGAAGCTTAATAGCAATGCATATAAAGGCCTCCATTAATGTCCTATTTTGTCATGACAGTGATGCCTACTATTAAAGAACAGCTCTGGCAGATCTTGCCAAGCTGAAAAAGCTTATGGTTTGGGTTAGGTGATGTTTTTCAATGTCCCTTGTCTAGGAACCAGTTTAAGTAAGTTTGGAGAGGTTCCTTACCAGGTTGATTTAGTGATAATGCATTTTTTGCCAGAGCAACTCTTGAAAACTACTTACTCAGTTATAGATAGGTTAGGAGATGCATCAGCCAAGCATATACCAAAAAATGATGACATTACAGATGATGGAAGTCTTGAATAATACTTAGCTTCAAAATACCAACAGCTCAAGAACAAACAAATAGAGATGACAGCAAAAACCAAACCAAACCAAAACAAAAACATGGCAACTAAAACTCCTGGGGTTGGACTAGACTGAAAGCTCACAGCAGAAGTCAACAATTGGACAAGAAGTAGCACAAGGTAGCCAAAAGGGCTTATGTGTGCTCAGTCTTTGTTAATAATAGCTTTTTCCAGAATAAGGAAGTTGATAATTCTACTGTGCTCTTTTTGGTCAGAATAGAACTGTGGTATAGCATTCAGTCCTAGTTGCTGCATTTTAAGAAGGACATTGACAAAATAGTTTGAAGGTGTTCTGAGGAGGGTGTCAAAGCTAATGAGGGCATTTGAAGCTTTTTGTAGTGTGTGGATCAATTGAAGGAAGTGGGAATGTTTAGCCAGGAGAAGAGAGGTTTGTGAGAGATATAATAACTTTCTTCAAGTGTATGAAGAATTATCATGTTAAAAGGTCTTAGGTTTCTGTAGATGGTCCCAGAGGACAGAATCATGACCAATTATGTAGGAATTTGCATAAAGGAAGATTTTGGCTCAGTATAATGAAACATTTAACAATTTGAGCTGTTCAGAAGTAAAATGGACTTTCTCAGGGATACTGAGTTTTATATTCTTAAAGGTCATTCAAGCATAGGCTAGATGACCTGTTGTTGGGCATAGGGTAGAAGGAATTCTTATTCTAGGATGGACTGCTGAGTTTTCTTCTAACCCTAATTCTCTGCTTCTATACTTTATCACATGAGCCCTTCACTATAAGTGAATTAATCTTACTGTCCTACCAACACTTCTTGGACTCTCTCATTTTATTATCTTTGCTTGTGCTCTTTCCTATATCTAGAATGAGCACCTCTACCTGCCTCTGTTTCTAATTTTACAGCCTTGTCTCCAAACATTCCCAATTACACACTTTCTTCTCTAGTCAGGCTGATCTCCCTTTTGTTCCCTAAAAATACCATGTAATATCCATTCTTAACTCAGGACCTTTGCTCATACTGTTATGCCCTGCCTAGAATTCCCTCTTTATTCTTTTGGTAGTAGTGCTTAGCATAACGTCTGGCACATAGTAGGTGTTATATAAATGTTAAGTTATTAAGTTAGAAACCACAAAAGACTCAGCTGAAATTCCACATCTTTTATGAAGCCTGACCTCAATGATCTCTCCCTGTGTTTTCTGAACTCTTAATAGTTAATCTATACCCCACAGTTCAACACTTCATTTACTACTGTCTCCTTTATAAGTTGTTTCATATTTGTGAATTGTTTCTCCAACAAGATTGTAAACTGGTTAGGGATCATATCTTCTCTTTTTTTGTATCTTTGAGTGTATAATAAGTGCAAAATAAATTTGCAATGCTTAGTTTTGCCTGGGAGAAGAATCTGGCTGTTTTGAAACAATGCCTCATCTATCACCCATTAGTAAGAGCCATGGATGAGCAAGGCCTCAGGTTAATGTGGCATGGAGAAGATGCTTTAAGAGGCGTGTCCTAACAAGTTGCACAAATGCTTGTTGCCAATGATTTTAGAGGGCTAAGGAGCCTCTTTTTATTTAATAGAGAAACTGCCCTTTTAGGTGATAGTTCTCTTCCCCATGGCCCTTTCCTGACTGTCCCCAGAATTCTCTTAGTTTGTGCAAAAGTCATGGTACACTGACCTTTGGAGCCTCCTTCCTGTTTTGCTGGCTAATTGCAAACTAGACAAAGAAGCTTGTATTTCTTGAGTCTTGTACACCAGAAGTTAAAAAGGTAGCACAGTCCTGTGGTAACTGTGGCAACCTCAATAGGCCAGGATGACCTAGCATGAACCTGAGTTTCTTGAGAAATATGTCTGGTTCTGACAGTTGGAGGAGGAGGAGGAGGAAGGGAAGGAAGTGATTGTCTGCTGGGTAGGGTACAGTTACTTCACTTCTTGGCCTCAGTTTCCTCTCTAAAATGACAGGGTCAGACTTGGCTATCTTTCAGCTTCTTTCCAGCTCTGATAATTTGGAGTTTTCAGGTTGTGTCATAAAATGAGAGAGAAACTATGATACTTTAGGTTTGGAGATGAAGAAGAGATAGAGATATGGTTTTCTCAGGAATGTTACAAAACCTTGAAATCTCATCCCTTATTAATGAACTTAACACTGATTTTGTCTACATCTGTTTTATTTGTACAAATCTTTTTAATTTAATGCAATCAAAACAGTCCATTTCACACCCAACTTTGCCTTCTATCTCTTGTTTATTCATAAAGTGTTCACCTATCCATAAGTTTTATAAATAATATGTTCCGTGTTCTCCTAATTTTCTTCAAATATCCCTCTTTATATCTAGGTCATGTATCCATTTTGACCACACTGGAATGTACCCTGGAAGTCATCTACTTCAATTTACAGAAACGTAAATGGAGGGTCAGGTGTCCAAAAGATGTCCAAAGACATAACAGTAGTAAATAAAAAGTAGTAAATAAATGGCAGAGTCAAGATTTTTATTCCATACTTTGGTATTATCTTGAATTATTGAACGTGAGTAGCTATGATAATACATCACCTTATCTGTTCTAAGCATATCATAAATGTACAATATATACGATATATATTTTTGTATATATTTCTATTTCTATATAAGTATATACACACATGGACAAATCACACCCTGAAAAGCATTGTGAAGAATCAGGGTAAGTTAAACTTTTAGCGTACTACTGATGATTACTTGGACATTAGAGTCAAAATAAAAAATCAAAGGATATATGTGATTGGAAAAGGTGGCGGACAGATCATATTGTGAAATGAGAGATTACAACAAATAGACAAGTGTCTGTACTTCCAAGATACTAAAACACCAACGAAAAGCTACTGTCTGTCCCACTGACTTAGATCAACTATGGAAGATTTATGGTAAGAATTGCAGAGGACTAGAAGGTAAGGAGAGGTTATCCTCTCATTCTCCAACTGAACCTGCAAATAGCTGCCAATCTGATAGTTCTGAAATACAGATCTCACCATGTCACAGCCCCACGCAACTATCTCCAGTGGTTCCCTTTTTCTGCTAGAACACAATCTAAAATTCTTATCCTGATATTTAGAGCATGTCACATTCTGGCTCCCACCTACTTTTTAATCATATTTCATATTTCTTTCACATACTTCCTATTCCAGTTAAACTAACCTCCTAGTTGTATTCTCCACCCCCGCCCCTGCAGCTCTATCCCTCCACCAACAACATTCCATCTCTTATTTTTCTGTGTTTGCATAAGAATTTGTTCCATCCTCAGCTGTACCTGAGAGAAGCTTTCACTTCCTATAGAGGGCAGATCAGATGCCATCTCCAACATGAAGCCTTTCCTGATTCCCTTCAATTTATTAATTTTCACTAGAAATGATTGTGTACTTACTTACTTGTATACATGCAATAGGGGCAGTCAGGTGGCACAGTAAATAGAGTGCTGGGTCTGGAGTCAGGAAGACTCACCTCCCTGAGTTCCAAACTGGCCTCAGACATTTACTACCTTTGTGATCCTGGGCAAGTCCCTTAACCCTGTTTGCCTCATCTGTAAAATGAGCTGGATAAGGAAATGACAAACCATTCCAGTATCTTGCTCTAATGCATTGTTTTTTTTTTTTTTTGTTTTTTTTTGCGGGGCATTGGGTGTTAAGTGACTTGCCCAGGGTCACATGGCTAGTAAGTGTCAAGTGTCTGAGGCCGGATTTGAACTCAGGTACTCCTGAATTCAGGGCCAGTGCTTTATCCATTGCGCCACCTAGCTGCCCCCCTCAGTATCTTGCTAATAAAACCCCCAATGAAGTCATGAAGTCAGACATGACTGAAGAACAACAACATACATGCAATATCCCTCCTGCAGAATGAAAACTCCTTAAGAGTAGGGATTGTTTTATTTTTGTCTTTGAATGTCAAGTGCCTAGCACAGTGCCCTGTGCATAGTACTTCCTTAATAAAAGTTTATTCAGTTAAATTGCTCATACTGATCAAATTGCAAATCATTTAAAATACCAATGTATGTGAATCCCAATGCCTTTTTGAAATTCTGTTGCTCATTGCATGCAAAGTTCAGCTTACACATATTGCCCAGTCTTTGTCTTTCCTCCTAAGTGTGTATAAAGATAACTCACATTTACATGACGATTTATGCTCATCATCTGGTTTGACATTCCCAACAAACCTGTGAGGTAAGCAGAGCAACTCTTATTATCCTTACTTTATAGATGAGGAAACTGAGGCCTAGATAGGTGAAATGACTTCATATGAGTAATCACATAGAGGTTAGTCACATAAGTAGCTTGGGGCATGACTGGGAATTGAACCAGGTCTCCTTATTCTTGTCCTGTGCTCTTTTCCTCTGTGCCTTCCCAGAGATACAGAGAGCTTGAGATCAAAACAAGCCAGTGCTGCCATGTTTTATTCTGTATTTGCTTATGCTGAGGAATGATTTCACCAGGTCCTTGTTGTTAGGTAGCAGAGGGAGGTTGGCCAGTCAGGCTTTTAACTCTTCACTGAAAAATTAGGCTGAAGTCTTCAGTCACTGAGAAATGGATCTTTCTTGGCAACATCTACTTTCTTCTACTTAACCCTCTCCTCTTTTTCTACTTGTTAATTACATGGGCTGGGTTACAGAGAAGTGGCCCTTAGTCACCAAAAGCTAGAGAAATCCTGTTTCCAAAGCGGTAGGAAATCAGGGATGGTGGGAGAAATGCAAAGGCAGGTGGGTAATTCTTTCCCTAATAACATTTTCCAAACTTCTTATGGCTTGGTTAAATGATACAGAAATTGTACTGCCTTTGTTGAAAAGCATGGAAATATATTTGTGCTGAAGAAGCCTGGGTGGTTCTTCAGTACTAGGCAAACATTTTTATTTAAACATACTGATTGGTTCCCACTGTCCCTTTTTTGATCTTTTTACCCTTTCTCAATATTTCGATTTAGAGACATTTATTTAAATTTATTCATTCATTTATTTCGTTCATTAATGCATTCATTAATTTATTTCTGAGGAGGAAGTAATAGCCAATAGGGATGGAGGTTGAAAAGTAGTCCTCAGAATCCTGGACAGAGAAAGATTTGGAGCGAATTGAGCCTTAATAGAAGATGAAAAGATGAGGAGGGAGGGCCTTCTAGGCAACCAGAGATGGAATGCTGTGTTAGGAGAGAACTTGCAAGAAAGTCAGTTTGGCAGGCCTTTAGAGTACATGAAAGGGAGTGATGTTTAAAACCTGAAAAGGTAGGCTGGGACTAGTTGTATGGGGCTTTAAATGAGAGGTAGAGGAGTTTGTATTTGATCCTGGAGGCAATGGGAAATCAATGGGAAACTTTGAAAGATAGGTTGGAGGGGCCAGAGACTTGAGGCAGGGAGACAAATTAAGAGGCTATTACAATTGTCCACGTGATAGGTGATGAAGTCCTGAACCAGGGTGGTAGCTGTGTGAGTGGAAAGAAGGGAATGGTTGAATACAAAAGAATTTCTGGAAATAGAAGTGATAGGACTTGGCAACTGAATAGATATGTGGAGTAAGGAAAAAAGGGGATTTGAGGTGACACCAAAGTTGAAAATATGGGTGATCAGAAGAATATTAGTGTAGTGTTAGATTTAGCAGGGGTTTTAGAGATCAACTAGTTATATCCCTTTTTTTTAAAAAAAAAGTAGGAAAATACTTAGGTGCAGAGAGGCGGGGGGCAGGGGATAGTTTTGTCCAAAGTAACAGTTGGGAAGTGGCAAGGCTTAGGTTCAAACCCTAGGCCTTCTCATCCAATACCCAATGCCCCTTCCACATCACTGCTAATCCTGATATGTTCTATTACCTGGGAGAATCTAGTTTCCCAGGTAATTCCATATGAAGCGATTATATATATCTCAACTGGTCATTTGACTGAGGAGAGTCAAGGTTCTAAAATGTTAAAAAGCCTAATGATCAGTCCTGGCCTCTAGGTGGCACAGTGGATGGACCACTGGGTTTGGAATCAGGCAGACTCATCTTGATGAGTTCAACTGTAGCTTCAGATACGTCCTAGCTGTGTGACCCTGAGCAAGTAACTTAACCCTGTTTGCCTCAGTTCATAAACTATAAAATGAACTGGAGGAGGAAATGGTGAACCATTTCACTATATTTGTCAAGAAAACCCCAAATGGGGTCACAAGGAGTTGGACAACACTGAAAAAATTGAACAATGATGATCAATAAATCAATAGGGAAACAAAATTGGTTAGGCAAAGGATGTTGGTGTCATACAATTTAGAGAAAGGAGTTTATACTAGATATTCTGTCGCCCCAGGCAGAATGTCAGGATCACCTGGCATAGTATCTCAGTGGGTACTTTGGGCAGGTTTTGTCAAGCACATTCTAACTGGCCCCAGGCCATAGGGCACGCAATGTAATGAATTTAGCTACACTTAGAACTTTTGAGAAGCTGAGGAAATCCAATTTCCCTCGGAACAACCACAAAGTGTTTTGATAACTCTGTGGGTACCTTCTCCATCTTCCAGACCCTCTCTGCCTGTTCCCATCCAATCATGGGTTTTATTCCCAATCAGCAGAGTGAGTGTCTTCTCACTGAGAGCCCACTACACTGAGTCACTGTTCAGTAGCTACTCAGTGGCTCAAATGGCTGCATCATTGGTGATGAGCCCTTCAGTTTCCAAGAACTCTAATGACTCTTCACCCCAGGAACTTGTGGTACTAGCTCAGACAGGCTTGATTGCTGATGTCCCTTGCTGAGGCCAGTGCTAAGAGCTTCAATCTTTTAGTCCCTGCCCAAATCATCTTCATGAGGCAGTTTAGAGTTCTTGGCTGGGTGTCTTTCCCCTCTCCCCCGTCATTCTTTCAACAATAATCTCTACTTCTGTGTAGTTCTAGTGTGACTTAGACTTCTATGATCAAGAGCTTTTTCTTTTAAGCACAGAGGCTGAATTGCCTATTCCTGAGACTAGTTTATTCTGAAAGGTTTTTTTTTTTTTTTTTTGCCTTGTCCCCAGTGAGATTCAGATTCCTTTTGCTCAAAGGAGCTCTTGGAGATTTTTTGGAACCTTTCATCCCAAGGGGCACATCCGAATTCTCTTTGTGCTAACAGGGTCACATTCCTGGTCATATTTATGGTATTTAAAATGTACTTAAGGGATTTGATTCCCCAGTCAAGGACTTATTTCCTGCAAATGAAAGTCTTCCCCAAGTCAGAGTGGTGGGTGAATCTTTGGGATGATGGTGCCAGTGATGTGGCCCTTTGTGATCTGAGGCAGCCACGAATATCACCATAAACTCCAGGTCTGAAAGAAACCATTACAAGAATGTCTTCCCTGAAATCTCTGTCCACACTATCTGTTCTTCAAGGCTCTGTTGAAATTCTACTTCCTCTGTGAAACCTTGTCTGACTCTCCTTCCCTACATAGCCCAACTCTTGAATGTGACAGTGATTTCCCCAACACCACTCATTTGGTATTTCATTTAGTGCATTATATACTAGTTGTGCTTTCATGTGGGTATACCCTGTACCTTCTATCAGAGTATAAGCTTCTAGTGGCAATAAATCCACAAACAATAGCTTGTAGAACCTTGCACAGTGATGGTCACATGACAGGTGTTCAGTAGTTTTAAGATAATGTGACAGAAGATGTTTTTTCCAAAACTAACATTCCATTTCATGTGTTTTTCCCCTCTACCAATTAATGTAGATCATATATCAGAATCATTAGAAATAGTCTATGACACCTTTTAGATCTTTGACTCCTTTCCCCTCCTTTGAGTCCCTTCCCCTGTCTAGTGATTACCCAATTTGGGTCTATAAAATGCTTATCTTGTTTCCTTTGAGAATATTTCTAGTTAGGCTGTGTTTCAGGGATTAGTTATGAAGATTAATGGAGATGACTTTTTAAACAGTCATCCATAGTATTATTCTTTGAAGCTATTATATACTTGATGATGATGATAATGTGAGAAGTTTTAAAAAGCAATTAATACCTAAAAATGCCAGTCTTAATGTACCCTTTGAGAATTGTGAAATGGATTGTAACTCATTTGGAAAGTATCCTAATAAAAACCCACATAGTATTAACAAAAGAGGGATCATATCACTTTAAGGTAGCTACAGAGGGGCAGCTAGGTGGCACAATGGATAGAGCACTGGCTCTGGAGTCAGGAGTACCTGAGTTCAAATCTGGCCTCAGACACTTAACACTTACTTACCCCATTCCTCCTCATTTGATGGATTAGAAAACTGAGGTCCAGAGATGAGATATGGTTTACTTAAGACCACACAGAGAATTGATATTGGAGAAGACTCTTCCAATCCAGAGCTCTTCTCTCTTGAGCCCTTGGAGCCAATCATATTCTCAGTTATGGTACCTGATTCAGTGTTCAATTTAAAAAGTTCCTACAGAGTTATGTCTAAAACCCTTTTTAAGGTGCTATGGAGTATACACAGATAAAACTCTCAAGGACCTTATAAATACGATAAAGCTACATTAAAAACATACATTAGAAATAACTTTATCACTGAATCAGGTTATAACAAACAGAAATATACTAAAATACCAAATTCTTTGAAGGACCTGAAAAGAGAGAAACTACTTCCAGGTTGTAGAGAGGCACCAGGGAAGGTTTCATAGAATACATGACAAAGAGCTGGAGTTTGAAATGCAGGAATGAATCCTCTTCTCTTCTTTTCTTTTTTTTTATGGAGGTTCTGAGAGTTAAAGCAAGCAAGGTGTCCATGGCCAAACAGGGTAGACATCTCAGAAGAGCAGAACCAAGTAGTGGGGGAAGGACATAGGAGTAAAAAAAAGCTCATGACTAGAGGTCAGGTAAAGCCTTTGATTGGTTAGGAGCCTGGAGAGGCAAGAAAAAGAAATCAATATGAAGTACTAGAGTTCAGGAGACAAATCTGACCTTTGTACCAAAATGACATTATAGCCTAGCCAGGTGCTTTTATACTTCCTGCCAGGACAGGAACGAATTTCAAGCTTGAGAACTAGGAATCTCCAAGTCAGAGCAGAGAAGTGAATGCAAAGGGCTGGGAAGATTCAGAGCTTTTTATGCAATGGACATGCAGTAAATGTTTGTTTAAATGAGTTGACTTCCCTTAGAAAGGGAATGTGAGGTGGTTGAGGTTGAAGACTGATGAAGATGTTTTGGCTAAGTTGTTTGTGCTGTTTATTCTGTCAACAGGGATTTGAGAAACTCTCAGGTACAACACATTGTAGTAGAACCTGTGGACACTAGAAAAGAGACTGAAGACACAGTTCCTTTCCTTGAGGCTAATTGCATACACACTCACACGCCTGCATTGCCATCAATTACAAAATGAAATATTGCAAATAAGTAATTGACTCAACGGCAACTCAAGAATTACTGTCTCTGGAGGAATCTGACTCATTAAGTGCCATTCCATGCTAGGCAAAAAGTGGACATTAAAAAAAAAAACAGATGGCCTCAGGAAGGCAGAGAGGGTCAGCTCAAGTTTTTGTAAAGTATCCAAATAGCACTGGTTTCCCCCCTCAACTTGAACAAAGCAAAGCTTTAAATCAGAGGTCCAGTTTGTGATTTAGGGAGAAATCTCAGTCTCTTTCAGTTAGCTCCCAAGATCCTTAAATCATAGAGCCATTAAATTTTGCCCAGTGGATGGGGGGAGGATAATTAGGAGCAGGTTGCACCTAGAATAAACTTCAGGAGGGATGCTATTTAGACGTGACATCACCAAGATACTATAATTGATAGGGCTGAAGGATATGTCCTTCAGTTACTAGCTGAAAAAGTTTATTGCTGTGAAAATATCTCCATCTTCTCTTTTTGTATGGTTATGGTGGCTGTTCAAAGGAAACACCCCATTTAGTTTGGATTTTAGAGTATTTCTCTCTAGTCTCACTGGTTCAGAACTATTACTACTAGAATGATGATCAAGAAAAATATTTATGGGGAAGCTAGATGGTGCAGTGGTTAAAGCACCAGCCCTGAATTCAGGAGTACCTGAGTTCAAATCTGGCCTCAGACACTTGACACTTACTAGCTGTGTGACCCTGGGCAAGTCACTTAACCCCCATTGCCTGCAAAAAACAAAAAATATTTATTAAGCTAGTATGTGCTAGATACTATGCCAGGTATTGGGGATACAAAGACTGATTTTAAATAGTCCTCACCCTCAAGGAGCTTACATTCTATTAGTAAAATAATTTTTTTTCATATATAAGTACATACAAAATAAATAAAAGGCTTTCCCCCTATCTTTTTTTGGTAGGCACTAACACATGAGGCAATTGTAAAAAATGCTTCATATGAAAGTTAGTGATTTGAAGACAGGGAGGTGAGGTGGAAGTACATTCCATGCATGGGGAATAGTCTCTGCAAAGACAAAGAAAGTAGTGGAGTTTAAAACCCCTATTTATGACTCTCAGTTTTAGTGTTGTTTCTTTTTTTATTAATGTTCTCAGATTTTTTATCATGTACCCTACCAGTAACACATTTTTGATCACTCCCATATATGTAGATTTATTTAAAGTTTTATACATTAGAAGACATGCAAAGTAGTAATAGAAGAGGAGAAAGATGAAAAGTAAAATTTTAAAATGGTAATACAGAAAACACTTTCAGCTCACTAAGATATCATTGTTAATATGAATATTTTAGTGGGAGCAATATGATTGAATATATGTCATCTATTTTTGAAAATCTTGGTTTAGCACTGTGATGTAGCAACTTGAAGGTCTGGTTTTAAGTTCAGTTTATTTTAGAGTTGGTTTTTATGGCTGTCATAGCTGAAAAGGATACCTCCAAAAGCTATATAGATCCAAATGGAAAAAGTGCATTATTGGCTGTGCTTACTGAATCACGATCCTTATTCTTCAGTTCAATCCTGCAATTATGCCAGCTTTTTATTGAAAGTCAGCTATTAAATTTCCATTCTCCCTGATGCCTACCAGTTCCTGCAAACTTCGTGTTGAATTTTTATATTTTTTAACAAATGAGTTCAAACCCATTGAAACACCTCATTTGGAATGTCTTTTTTTTTTTAAAAAAAAACAGATTAGAAAATTAGGTTTCCAAGTGTTTAATGAGTACAAATGTGAGAATTTTCAGGTGATATGCTTACATTACTTTTTGGCAACAAAAGTTTAGTTTTGCAATTACTTGTTAATCTTGATGCTTTCATGTGCTCATTGACTAATGTATCTGAGGCTCAGTATATACTTGGACAAGGTTCATCACTAAGGATAATGGATGCAAATCCATATTTTGCATAATCTTGAGAATTTTGAATGTGGGGTGATAACTTCTTATTAGATCTTACTAGATTGTTATTATTTTTACCTCATAATGTGGCTACTGAAGAATATTAGAAGGAAAACAATCAGCCTGGCCATTTTATTGTTGTTCCCTTGTGCTTACTGTATTAATTATTATTTTTGGTCCATGGTTTCCTTTTAGGAATGATTTTAAGCATCCTGTCCATTTTGTGAGGATTCCTTTAGTTAACACTTGATATAACCTTGCACACATGAGACGCAATAGGCCAATAGGGCATGAATGCGTGAGGGTGCCACTGTCAATCCATTTAAGTTGCAATACCTCACTTACTCTTTGGTAATGCATGATCCTATAACAGATGGACCAAGTCAGGGAGCCAGGATCAATCTGCATATACTAGTGAAATTGAAAGTTTTTCTTTAAAAAATAAAAATAAACCAATAGGTCAAACATATACCATATACCATTAGACTGGTTTTACACCCCCCCAGGAGGCTTGTATCCTCCTTAGGAGATCTTTACCCTATGCCATATCATCTGTGGCACTGTAGTTAATCAGAGACTTTCATTGGAAGGTTTAGGATTTTAATTTTGTGATTGGGGGCATACAGCAACATCATGGCAGCTAGGTAGCGCAGTAGATAGAGTGCCAGGACTGGAGTGAATCAGGGAGACCTGAGTTTAAATCTGGACTCAGACACTTACTGACTGTGTGACCCTGGATAGTTTAATCTTGTCTAAAATATGAGCTGGAGAAGAAAATGGCAAAACACCCCAGTTTCTTTGCCAAGAAAACCCCAAATGGGGCCACGAGGAGTCAACTGAAATTACTGAACAACAACAAAGCAGGATCATATTTTAGAGTTGAAGGACAATTTAGATAGCTTCAGGATTGTCCCTATAAATTTACCGGAATAAATGTGATATGATTATAGGAACCCCCCCAAAATCTCAATGATATCTCCCCAATTATTTTCCCTATTTGCTTTCTGAAGTGTCTGAAATGCTTCCCACTGTTCCTTTTCCTGTTTCCATTTTAATTCAGCTAAGGTGTTTTGTGTTGTCAAGCCAAAAGGAATTAATCAGATAAAAGCCCATTGCCACTGGAAGTGTAGTAGCCAAGAAGAATATATATTTTTTGTTTGACATTTTATTGACACCTTCTGTTTTTTATTCCACAGTTGTTTTCTTACAGGCCTACCACCAGCTAACCTTGCCTTATAACAAAGAAAAACTGTTATTCAAACCTTCCTCTCCTTGTAGAAGAGCTAAGGCAACATTCTGAATATATGACCTCTGACTTTTCTACCAAGGGTTGTTTCATTTTCTATCCTCTGGGGCAAAGATTGAGCCTGGCAATTTATTTAGTTGGGATGGCCTTAGTTCATAATATATTTTCCTAGGTTTTTGAATTTAGGCATTTATAAGGTCCTATTTTTCTGTGTGAGGCAATTGGGGTTAAGTGACTTGCCCAGGGTCACACAGCTAGTAAATGTTAAGTGTCTGAGGCCAATTTTGAACTCAGGTCCTACTGAATCTAGGGCCAGTGCTCAATCCACTGTGCCACCTAGCTGCCCCAGAATTTAGGCATTTATTAAGCACTTACTGTGGACTAGGCACTCTGCTAGGTAGTGGGATTACAAAGATAAAAAATAAATAGTGCCTGCTCTTAAGGAGTTTATATTCTATTGGGGAGAACCCATGAGCACATAGACAATTAAGTACAAAATATGTCCAAAGTAAATCCAAAGTAAGTGGTATGATTAGCAACCAATGATATGGATAGGTCTCTTAGAGGAGATTGTACTTCATCTGACCCTTGAAGGAAACTGAGGCTCTTAGGAGGAAGAAGTGAGAAGAAAGCATATACTAGGCATGGGGGGCAGGCAGAGGGGAATTCCTTATGCAAAGGAAGGTGACTGGAGATAAAATACCATGTACATGCAAGGAATCCAATTTGGCTGGACATAGGGTTCATGAATGACAGAGATGTACATATAAGCCTGTAAAGGTAGTTTGGAGCGCCATTAGGGAGTGCTATAAATGCCAAGCATAATAGTTTGTATTTCATCCTCAAAGCAATAGAGAGTCACTTTTGAGCAGGGTGGTGACATGGTCAGACCCATGATTTAGGACTAGCACCTTGGTAGCTGGGCAGAGCCACATGTCCATTACTTATGGGCTCTTTTCAACTGAATGTGCTGTATCTCAAACTCAACATGTCCAAAAGACCTCATTATGTTTCTCTTTTCCTCCAAACTCTACCCTCTTTTGAGCTTCCTTGTTATAGTTGATGTCCCCCCCCCCCATTCAACTGCCAGGTATTGACTGTACCTTCATAACACCTCTCTCCATTGGCACAGCTGTGAGCTTTGCAAGTTCTTTCACCAGAAGGGCAAATGTTGATTTTGGGAAAGAAATCTAAATAGGTCCCGAGCATGAGGAACTTCCTAGTTATGGGCTGTTCTTGGCAGCTAAAGGTCAGGAGAGTGTTGGATTTCTGAAGGGAGGAAGGGAAGATATTATGGAGGGGCACAGAAGATGAATCTAGCCAACTTTGCATTTTGGCCTCTGGTTGGTCTTTCATGCCTTTCTTTTCCGCCTGGCAAACACAAACCTTCTTATTATTAAATCAAAAAAATAAATAAGCATTAATGAAAGAATTATTATAGAACATTGTTGTAGGGGAATATTACAACTGAATTGTGGGAGGGACTAAGCCCTCTACACAAGTTTTCAGTATTTCAAGGATCTGTAAGTGTGTGTGTGTGTGTGTGTGTGTGTTGGGGGTACTTCCATCAGCACTGATCAGTCCCTCTACATCTAATACATGGACTTTGAGGATTGCTATGGCCAAAAAGTATTGAACATTTTGTGGCCAACTTGGCAACAAATTCATAATTTAGCTAGACTGGTCTTTGAATAACATATGTGGCCTGTCAACTGGCCTTCCAACTTGGTAGGTTCTGTAAGCACTCACGAGCTTTCCTGTCAAAGCCTGGGAGAAGCCAGGGTTACCTCTATGCTTTAATAAGTGGGGGCGTCAAACTAAAAAAGAAATGGGGTCACTAGACTGTATATAAGGATCTCTGCAGGTCTCATAGTGGCTTAGAAAGTCACACATTAATATTATTGAGGTTTTATTTCATTTGTATTTGTTTTGTTAATTATTTCCAAATAACATTTAATTGGGTTCAGGCAGCACTCAAGAGTATTGTGTGCAGCCCACAGGCCACAAGGTTGACCCCTCTTAGTTGGAGCAGAGATTAAGGGGAGGTCATTGATGTTCACAAACACACAAATTAGAATATTAATACCTAAGGAGAATACTAAGCACTGTGAGATCATTTGAAGGACAGCTCACTTTTAGCTGGGGAGATGGTTGCGGGGGGTGGGGGGGGCAGCATGGATTATGGGAGGCTTCATGAAGGAGGTGACATTTGAACTCTGTTGAGTCAAATTTTTCCCCTAAGCAGGACTGTATGTACCATATTATTGGGGCAGGTAAAAGTTGGTTTGGGCTGGGGTGGAGAGCCTCAAGCCTACAATAGCTCTCCTTTGCTGTTCCTTCTCTTCTTTGTTGTCAAACTGGGAAACAGCAATAGAAGATTTCTTTTACAGTCATTAAATAGCCTTCCTCTCCTGTGTTGATGGCAGGAAAACTTATAGCCAGGTAAAGTCTGTCCTTATTTGACTAATTATCAGCATCCAGTGCCACCAGCAGGGTTTCTGCTAACTTAAATAAAACCTGTTATGTCAACTGACCTGTCCTTTCTTTCAGTGTGGGCCGCCAGGAACAGTGACCAGGGCCAACTGTGTCAACTATACACAGATTAGTCTGATAGGGGTAATTATAGCATATTATGTGTTTGGGGTTACAGTCAATTAGGCTGTAGGTCTCTTAAAAATGGGTTTCCTTTAACCAATATCACATGCAGCAGCCAGGTGGTTGCCATTGTAATAGTGTTTTTTAAAAAAATCATTAGAGCTATTAAAAATGCCCAAAAGGTTATTCTAACAAAGGTCACCATGGCTTTAATTTGTACTGATGAACAAGTTGCATTTGTTTAAGCCAACTGTTCAAAAGCCATGAGGGGCAATATGAGAAATAGGTCTTTTAGGACTTCCACATGTCAAAATGATTGAGTGTGCCTTTAATAGGAGTGAACCTTCACCAGAGTTGTCAAGTAAGAGAGTGCTAGCGAAGGAGAAAGCACATTAGATTGGGGGCACCAGGACACCTGGATTAATTTCCTGCATTAGTTTTCTCTCTGACTTTAAATAAGTCACTTCACCTTTCTATGACTTGGTTTACCCTTTAGTAAAATGAAGTAGACAATCTCTATGTCTTTAATTATCATGCAACTAAGTGAGGTTTGTCTTTGTTCTATTCCTCACCTCCACTTTTAGGAGATCCTCTGTCCTACCTCAGTGGTCTCCCTCTCCTACTTTCAGTTCCTTTGGAAGAGAGTCCAGTTTCACAAGACCATAGCTACAGAGCTTGAAGGGATCAAGGAGGGCAGCTAATCTGATCTCTTCACTTTACAGCTAAAAAAACCTGAGACCCAAGGTCACATTGGTATAAGTGGAAGGGTTGGGATTTGAACTCAGGTTGTGACTCCAAGTATATTGCTGTTTTTATTATACCACATTGACTCAAGCTTCTATTCCTTTTCCTCTTCCTTCTCTTCCTCCTCTTACTCATTCTCCTTTTCTTTTTTAATTATAAAATTATTTTATTATTTTCCAGTTACATGTAGAAATAGTTTTCAACATTTGTTTTTATAAGATTTCTAGCTTCAAAATTTTCTCCCTCCCTCCCCCCCAAGACAGCAAGTAATCTGATATAGGTTACATATGTACAATACATTAAACATATTTCTGCATTAGTCATGTTATAAGAGAAGAATAAGAGCAAAAAGAAAAAACCTCAAAAAAGAAAAACAACAGCACCAAAACCAAAAGAAATAGTATGGTTTAATCTCATCCATATTCCAAATTTTTTTTTCTGGATTTGGAGAGCATTTTACATCATGAGTCCTTTGGAACTATCTTGGACCATTGCACTGCTGAGAAGAATCAAGTCTATCACACTTGATCAACACATAATTTTGATGATACTGTGTACAATGTTCTCCTGGTTCTGCTCGTCTCACTCATCATCACTTCGTTCAAGCTCATTCTCCTTTTCTCTTCCTCCTCCTCTTTCTTCTTTTCCTCCTCCCCCTCCTCATTATCCTCTTCCTCCTCATCCCCCCACCTTCTCCTTTTCTTTCCCTTCTTTTTCTTTTACTTCTCCTCTTCCTCCTCCTTCTCTTCCTCCCCCTTCATTTTTTGCCAGGGTAAATTTGGAGAGGTGATTTTTAGTTTAGGGTTTCAGGTTGAGTGAGGGGCTAATGCTTGTTCTCCTGAATACCTAGTTTTCATGGGAGGGCCAGGCCTGGGTTGCTTCTGGGGGATCTCATGACATCGCAAAAACATCATTCTTGGCAGGAGGCAGAAAACCTATCAGCAACACAAATATGTGCTTGGGTAAAGGACTCCATATCTTTTTTTTTGTGGGGCAATGAGGGTTAAGTGACTTGCCCAGGGTCACACAGATAGTAAGCATCAAGCGTCTGAGCCAGATTTGAACTCAGGTCCTCCTGAATTCAGGGCTGGCGCTTTATCCACTGCGCCACCCAGCTGCCCCAACTTCATATCTTTTAATCTCAGTTTCTTCAGCTGTAAAATGAGGTTGATGAAACATTCACCACCTACCTCATTGGCTTAGTCTAGCTAATGGATAAGAAAATGCTGTTATCACCCTGGCATTCTGAGACCTTCAGGTCTTTTTTTTTTTTTTTTTTTTTTGCAGGGCAATGGGGGTCAAGTGACTTGCCCAGGGTCACACAGCTAGTATGTGTCAACTGTCTGAGGTTGGATTTGAACTCAGGTCCTCCTGAATCCAGGGCCTGTGCTTTATCCACTGCGCCACCTAGCTGCCCCCAACCTTCCAGTCTAATGAGCTACAAAAGCATAGAGAGACAGCAAAGCACCTTCTTCTTCACCCTTTACAAAGATCTGGATGTGCCATTGCCATTTTTGTGGTCACTTTGCTCCCAATACTTTGAACTGTTTCCTAAACTTGGATTCTTGGTGCTTCTCCCAAATTCAGCACTTGCCTCCCAGATGCTCCTATGAGGCCATTTTCAGAAGGAAAGCAAAAATGGAGCAGATGGTGAGAGCTGGCTGACATGCTGGTGATTGACACACTGGCACACTTTATTCCTGGTTCTCTCTCACTGATGCCAAAGAGAGGGATCTCAGGAACACCAGGAAATGTTAGCCATATACATGGGAGAGCTCAGCTTCTGCACTTGGGGAGAGCAGGGTATTTGAATACTCTTGTAGGCACAAGAGATTGGGAGAAGATGATTTTCTTCCTGTTTCGCTAGCATGGTTTGTTTCAAGGCTAGGGCACTTGCAAAAAGCTAAATGGAGAAGTGGAAAGAGCAGACTGGGCAGGAGATCTGGGTTTGAGTCCTGGCTCTGTTATTAACTTGCTTTATGACCTTGGGCAAGTCACTTCATTTTTTGAGACCTTCTGTCCCAGGATAATATCTAAAGTGCTTTCTGGCTCTTGACTGTTGATTCAGACCTCAGAAAATATGTTTTTCCAAGGGACAGAAAGAATTGATAAAAGAATTTCTTCTACTCTGAATCTACTTCTTAACTGGAGCCAAATCCATATGCTGTTACTCTGTCACCTAGTTTTGGGAACACAGTGTCCTTTGGATGGTACTTTTTTTTTAATTCTAAGGAAAGTCAAAAGAAGGACTCCTATCTAGTTAAGTTCAGTTTAGGATACTTGCTGGCATCTAAAACTTAAGACTAAGGTCATTGCTCAAGAAGGAAATTGTTGTGTTTTGACAACTACTTAATCTTCTTGTTCTGCACTCAAGTTATATAAAGGTGAGATTTATTGAAAGAAAACAGAAAACCGAATAGCCCGGCATAATCAAAGAGAAACTTGACTCTCGGGTAGTTGAACCTCTAACATCTAGAGAAATTCTCTTACATGAGAAACATGGATGAATGGAGGTAGTACGATATAACCGAGAGAACATTGTACTTGACATCAGGAAGTACTGTGTTGGAATTCCACTTCAGATACTGCTGAGGCTGGGTGATCCTGGCCAAATGATTGAAATATTTTAAGCCTCAATTTCCTCACCTGTAAAATGAGGATGATCGTTTTGTTGTTCAGGTTTTTGCAATCATGTATGACTGTGACTCCTTTGGGGTTTTCTTGGCAAAGATACTGGAGTACTTTGTCATTTCCCTCTCCATCTTATTTTACAGATGAAGAAACTGAGGCAGGCAGGATTAAGTGACTTGTCCTGGGTCACAGAGCTAGTAAGTATCTGAGGCCAGATTTCAACCCAGGAAGATGAATCTGTTTGACTCTAGGCCTGGAGATTTTTCCACTGCACCACCTAGCTACCCTCATGATAATGATAGTAACTGCCTTATGGGTTGGTGGGGATACAATGAAATAATTTATATAAAACACTATAAAGATTTATGTGCTATGCAAAGGTGTGACATTTCTCCTCTGATTCTTTAGTGGGAATCAGTTGGAGGCAATGATGAGACTACTAGACATGTGTATATGGAACTAGCCATTTTGGTTGTATGATAAATTGTGATTCAGAATCCTCTATGGTAAATTTTATGCTCAATGTTTGTTCATTTTTATGTCCTGAGCCATTTATGTTTTTCATGGAGATATTCAGAAAGTGCATTGAATTTGTAGTGAGAGGACTTTAGTTCAAATTCTTGCTTGGCCACCTATGTGACCGTGGGAAGGTCATTTTAATCTCTCTTAGTCTTGGATCCTTCATTTTCAAAATGAGGGATTAGGATTAAATGAACAAATTGATAAAAAAGTATTAAAAGTGTTGAATATGTGCTGAGCATTTTGCTGAATATTGGTGATACAGGTAGAAAAGTGGAATTATCTCTGTTCTCAAGTAATTCTCATTCTAAAAGAGGAAGACAGCACATATCGGAAGGATAAGCTGAAGGACAAATGGATAGACCCAGTAGTCCTGAAGATGGAGCAGTTTAGGGTGGTGATACAACTTCTTTGGTGTCACTGGCATTGATAAAGCATTCATTTTTGATGCAAGAACACTTGACAATTCCAAGGTCTTTCTTGGTGAGGAATTTCTCTTCTGTCTTTAGTAGTTTAGGCTATTGAAGAAGTGAAGGCCATAGCACAGGGAGTGGCTAAGTAGGGTGTCTTCAGAGGTTTCTACCCTAGATGATGGCTGGGGGTGGCTAGGTTGGAAGAAGGGCTGTTGGCCTGGGGAGGAGATTATGGCGATAGTGTTGCTGCTATTCCTAGTGTTTGTAGATGCAGGTTCTTGGGTTATCACTACACAGGTCTGAGGGAAGGTGGTAGTTGAGGAGGTAACAATGGTTTCAAATGACCTGTAACATCCTTCTACCTTTCAGTCTCTGAGCCTGTGATCCCATGTTCTTCCCATATCAGTACAAGTAGCAATTGGTTTTGGGAACTTAGAGCCTTCATTAACAACAGAGGTCCTATTTCCAATTTTTTTTAGTGGATAGACTAGCTGCTGGCTTGGATGCTTTTCTAATATATGACATGACAACTCTGAATGTCTTTAAAACTATTCATTATTAAATAATTTATTAACCCACAGTGGAATTAAAAACGGGAAAGAGAAAGAACATTTGTTTCATCCCAAGAGAGCAAAGCAAGGGCTCAGAATAGTGGTTCCCGCCCTCTGCTGGACCAAGTTCAGCACAATAAAGTCAGGCAATCCAGCCACCAGTGTATTTATGATCCCCCTTGGCAGTCCATCATCAGGCAGCCTCCCAGGGGAAGCCAAACAAGGGGCCAAGATTCAGTTTGGCTGGTGAAGTTGCTAGGGCTTTGATTCTGAATGGGGATAATGACAATTCCTCCTGCCTTTACTTCCGACTGAGGAGTTGAGTCTTTGAAGTCTCTTTTCTTGGTGAGAGTGGAGTGTGTGTGTGTGTGTGTGTGTGTGTGTGTGTGTGTATGTGTGTGTGTGTATGTGTGTGTTTGCTTAGATTTTTTTCCATTCAAATACATATTTTCATTATTAAGTAGATGATCATTCATAGGTCATATCTTTCCATGTACAAAGTATAGAAAAAGAAGATTGTTCAAAAGCATTCTTCAGATTAAACATGATAGTGCCAAGACTGTTCTTTCTGTCTGTGTCCATCAAAAAACATTTATTAAGCACCTGCTATTTTCTAGGCTTGATGCTAGATGCTGGAAATATAAATTCAATACAAATACAAAAATTAAGCAATTCCTATTTGTATCACTCTCTGGTCATTGATTGTTTATTATTATAAAAACCTTAATAGCTTTAATTTTTTTCCAAATACATGTAAAGATATTTTTCAACATTGATTTTTTTTGGCAAGACAATGAGGGTTAAGTGACTTGCCCAGAGTCGCACAGCTACTACATGTCAAGTGTCTGAGGCCAGATTTGAACTCAGGTTCTCCTGAATCCAGGGCTGAGGCTTTATCCACCGCACCACCTATCTGCACCCTCAACATTGATTTTGTAAGATTATGATTTCCAAATGTCCTCTCAATTTAAAAAAATGTTTTATTAACAATGCTTTATTTAAGCTTTCCTTTTCCTTCTTTTTTGCATCACCATCACTGCTCCCTCTTTTGTCTCCTCCTAAAGCACTTCCCTTAACAGACTGGATAAAGATTTCTCTTGCAATAAATAAGTCCAGTTAAGTAAAACAAATTTTGGTTCTATTGGTCACATCAGAAAATGTTCCCTGGTTCTTTATGGCTGAAGATGCTGTATTTTTGGCCTTGGGCTGACAGAGCAGAAGGCTTCAACATCACTGTCTTACATTTGTACAGTATTTTACAGTGGGCAAAGTATGTAGTCTATCTCATCTGATCCTCAAAAGAGCTCTATAAGATAGTCAGGGAAGGTGTTATTTTAGAACTGGGAATAGGAAGCAAAGCAGAGGGTTTTTAAAACAATATTACTTTTTAATAACTAAATGTGGTTATGTATAGTTATACTTATAACTCCCTGGCTTGTAGGCATTTATTTTTTGATGTCATATATTTTATAGTGAAAATTTAGCATCTCTACTGTCCCCTGACACAACCTTCAAATACAGGATTATATAATTTCCAAAATTCCCGTAGGGTATGCAAATATCTCCTCCTGACTCAGAATTGTATCCATTGGACAGATTCAGAAATTGAGGCTTAAATAAGTTATCAGTGACGTAAGCATTTATTAAGCACTTGCAATGTGTCAGACACTATGATAAGGGTCTGAGATAGAAAAAGAGACAAAAAATACTATCCCTGGCTTCAAGGAGTAAATTTTCAAACAAGGGAGACAATATACAAATAACTATGTACATACCAGATATACATGCACAGATATGCACATGTGTATATATTTGTATATACATATGTATATGGAAAATAATGGGTCAGGCAGTTCAAGGGCAGGAAAAGCCCACTGGAAAAGGTAGAATTTGAACTGAATATTGAAGAAAGCCCAGGAAGCTAGGAGTTAGAGGTGAGGAGAGACAACATTCTAGGCCTAGGGGACAGCCACTGTATATACACAAACAGAAGATTTTATATTTGATCCTGGGAGTTAGAGCAAATCACTGGAATTTATTGAGTTAGGGATAGTTTGACATAATCAGATCTGCACTTCAGAAAAATCACTCTGATAACTGAGTAGAGGACTGATTAGAATGATATAGAAGGGGCAGCTAGGTGGTGCAGTGGATAAAGCACCAGCCCTGGATTCAGGAGGACCTGAGTTCAAGTATGGCCTCAGACACTTGACACTTACTAGCTCTGTGACCCTGGGCAAGTCACTTAACCCTCATTGCTCCACCAAACCAAAAACAAACAAACAAAAGAATGATATAGGATTGTAGACTAGAATAGAGTAGTTGGATTAGACTTGAGAAAGTTGGGAAGAGAGAAAGTCTTTTGGGGAAAGATAGCTCAGTTTTGGACATGTTGAGTTTGAGATATCTATGGGACATCCAATTAGAAATATCTTAGAGGCAGTTGGTGATGTGGGGAACTCATCATTCAGACTCAAAAGAGAAATAATAATTGAATCCATGGAAGCTACTGAAATCAATCACCAAGTTAAATAGTATTGGGGACACTCATAGCTTTGGAAGATATGCGTGGTCAGTGTGTATGAGCTGGATGAAAAGTAAAGGAGTCTAGGTGGGAGCAGTCTTTTGGTAGGAAGAGAACCAGGAGAAGAGAGAGAGCAGTGTCACAAAAACCTAGAGAAAACAGGGTATCCAAGAGAGAAGAGGTTGAATGACACTATCAAAAGCTCTAGAGAAGTCAAGAAGGATGAGTATTGAACAAAGGACATTAGATCTGCCAATTAAGGTGGCATAGGCAACTTTGGAGAAAGCAGTAGCAGTTGAATAATGATGTATGAAGTCATATTGCAAAATTTCAAGAATTTGGGGGAGAGGAATTGGAGACACCAAATATAGACAACTTCCTAAAAAAACTTAGTCATGAAAGGGGAGAGATATATAGGATGATAGTTAAAAAGGATGATTGCATCAAGTGAGGCATTTCAAAGAGTTGGGTAGCTATGGGAGTGTTTGTGGCAGTAGGTAAAGAACCAATAGATTTGGAGAAATTGAAGATTGGAGAGAGAAAGTGGGGATGATAGTGGGGCCAGTCTGTTGGAGAGAATGGTAAGGGATTGTATCTACAGTGAAAATAGAGGAGTTAGCTTTGGAGAAGGGCCACCTCTTTTTGTGAGATGGATAAAGGAGGAGATAATGGGTAAAGATATCAAGGATACACCCAAACTCATTTTGCTAGCAATTTGCAGAATGTCTCTCCTCTCCCAGTTCAGGATACTTTCCATGACATTGTACCACCCTATTCAGTCACCAAGCTGATGTCTCATTCTACAGATTTGTGTCAGGCACAAAATTGTCATGATCTAATATATCAGATGCTATTCTCTCACACTTTCTTTAGGAGAGGCTGTTTGCTCCTCTTTCTATCTTATGTGCTACACATTGCTGCCATGACTTAATTAGCATTTGGCAGATAATGTTATTTCTTGTTTTTTATTTGAGTGTTGGTCCTTCCTTTCCAATTAGAATGTAAGCTTCCTGAGGATAGGAGCCATGTATTACTCATGTTTATATTACTTTTCCACCTCCCATTTCCATAGAATCTGGCACAGTGCCCTGCATGTAATAGGAGCTCAGCAAAAGGAGATGAATTGATGAATCACTATTTTAAAAGTAATCAGAAGGTGAATCCTTTTGTAAAGTGAATAGCAGAACAACCATTCTCCCCTTCCTCTACTTCCCCTTTCCTACCCCAGGATGAATGTACTGATTTTGAATGTTTAACTTTTTGTGTATCATTTTTTAAAGTGGGGCTTGGCTTTAAGCACACATAGAATAAGGCAACCTCTTCAGTCCAACCTGTGAATTTTCAGTTGAAAATGCTGAATTAGATATGAAACATGAGGTCATTAGCCTCTCCCAAGGGTGTTATATTTCAGTACTCAGGCCAAAGGTAATGCTTAGAGGTTTCAGCTAAGACCAATATTTGTAAATGCTTTAGTCCAAAGTGCTTGCTCTTTTCTTTCAGATTTTTGCTCTTTTACAAACTTTACAATAATAGGTAGCATTTATTATACTTTCTTTGCAAAATGCTTCCTAGATATCTCAACTGAACTTCACAACAACCATGTGAAGAAAGTGCTACTTATTATTCCTAATTTGTAGATGGGGAAACGGAAGATGAGAGTTTAAATGATTGCCCAAGGTCACAAAACTAGTAAGTGTATGAGGCAAGTTTTGAATTCAGGTTTTCTGACTCTACTTAATCAATAGAGAGTATTATAAATATTTCCCCTCTAGATGAGGTCATGGGTAGGGGATGATATGGGATCTTTTTCCTCTTCTCACCCTCCATGTGGTATTTGGAAAGGTTTTAGGACATCTGTTACTTTAGATGAGTAAAATAATACATCTTTATTGTCCTTAACCTATAAGTGAAATTTAGTATTTTCTTCAATTATGTATTTTAAAAAAATGCTTATTCTGAGAAGATTCTCCAATTTTATGAAGGGGTCTATGACACAAAAATGTGAAAAACTCATTCTAAATATTTTGGAAAGCACCCCTGTGTAATATGGGAAAGATGGAGAGATATGAATTTGAAACTTGTTGAATAGCCAGATGGAAAAGGTAGTCATTTAGGGTTCAATAACAACTTGGAAAGAGGTCTCCAGGCATGTGCTCCAGGGATCTGTGCTTAGCCCTGTGCTATTAAACATTTTTACCTCCCTTGGTTATAGGTTATAGATGGCATGATAATCACCAGCTTGTATAGCACACACAAAGGTGGATAGGCTAATTGGCACATTGAATAACACAGTCAAGATAAAAATGTCTTGAAAAACCAGAACATTGGATTGAATATCATAAAATGAAATCCAATTGTAATAAATGTATAGTTGCGTGGAAAAAATAACTTCCATAGTATAAGCTAAGAGAAGCCTCTGAGGGGAGGACTGCTAATTGGTGAGCATTATTAAAACCTGTTCTTTGAACCTTTTTTGTTTCCCTTACCTCTAACTAAATCCATTTCTATTTGCAAAAGGAGATGGTAACTACATTTTGGGGGTATGTGTCAGGCAATGAAGTTTCTAATTTATTGAGGGGGGGAGTATTTAGCCAAAGAAATTAGACCTCTCTTACCATATACCCTGACCTTTCATGTTAGAGAGGAAGGGTCTCTTAAATAGAGGAAGGCAGAATAGCAAAATAGAAAGTGTTATATTTAATGTCAGATTGACTAGGGTTTAAATTCTGACCCTATTACTTGCTACCTGTATGACCCTGGGAAAGTTACTTTCCTTTCCTAGGTATCAGTTTCTTCATCTGCTAAATGAGGTGGGCAGGGTTAGAAGAAGTACCTGCCATATAGCAGACGCTCAGTAAATGTGCTGCTTGATCTCTAAGTTTCCTTCTGGGTTTCAATCCTATATTGCAGGGTTACACTTAGAATCAGAAAGGACATAAGAAGACCAGCATCCTTCCATACAGAAATCTCCTCTATCACAGCCCTGATAGCTTCTATTTGAACACTTATATTGATAGGGAACTCACTGCCTAAAGATCCTGGCAACTTGGGAAGCTTTGTAGAACAATATTGATGCCAATGATAGAGCCAAGATGGTGGAATACAGGCAGCAACCCAATTGAACTTTCCCAACATTCTCCTTCAAACAACTTTAAAATTAGTCCTCAAATCAAATTTTGGAGAGGCAGAGCCAACAGGAAGTCAGAGTGAGATTTTTTTTGGGGGGGCAATGAGGGTTAAGTGACTTGCCCAGGGTCACACAGCTAGTATCAAGTGTCTGAGGCTGGATTTGAACTCAGGTCCTCCTGAATCCAGGGTTGGTGCTTTATCCACTGTGCCACCTAGCTGTCCTGGAGGTATTTTTTCCAGCCTAAGACAATTTAGGAGGTGAGTAGGAGAGGTCTGTGACACTGGAGTGGGAGGTGGTCTAGAGCACAACAGCAGCACCAGTAGTGAACCTTGAAAGGAGTTGCAACAACAATGTACCTTGGAAGCAGCTATAATAGCAGTGGGTTCTGGAAGTAGCAGCAGCAGCAGCAGCAGCAGCAGCAGCAGCAGCAGCAGCAGCAGCAGCAGCAGCAGCAGCTTCAGAAACTCTCAGCTCAGAGAGAGTAAGGGAAGGTCAGACAACTGATCATAAAAAGATTACAGGGATCCTTTGCTAGCACTGGGTATGGGGCCTGGTACTGATTGGCAGAACCAGAATTGTTGTTCTGGTTACAGTTCCAGAGTGGAGAGGCAAACTTCTCATTAGTCCAAAGGCAGCAGGGGCCCTGGTTGTAATTCCAAGGCCAAGAGGAACATTAGTGCTAGTGATGACAGGAGAGTAGGAGATCTGGTTCCAGGGCTAAGTGGAGATTTAACACTTTTAGCTGAAGAGGAGAAGGGCCCTTCATTGTTAAAGAAAAGATCAGGAGAGGAGTGACTAGGCCTCTCCCTGGATCACATCAGCTTTGAAGTCCTGAAAGTTTTCAGACTCCCAGAACTAGTTCTAAAAACAGCAGCACACAAAAAAAGTCTGAGGCCTCCCGAACTTCAGGTGAGCAGAGGCCAAATTTAACATAAAGTTCAAAATCAAAGATATAGGCTGGAAAAATGAGTAAACAATAACAACAACAGAACTTGACCTTAAAAAGCTACTATGGTGACAGGAAATACCAAAGTAGAAACTAGGAAGAAGACAACAATTTGAAAGTAGCTACAAACAAAGCCTTAAAGGAAAATTCTAATTCAACCCAAACCCAAAAATAATTCTTGAAAGAGTTAAAGAGGTATGAGAAGAAGAGGAAAAAATGGGAAAAGAAATGAGAGTGATGCAAGAAAATTATGAAGAGAGAATTAAGTGCTTGAAAAAAGAGGCACAAAAAATACTGAAGAAAATAATACTTTAAAAAACAGAATTGACTTACTGGTAAAAGAGGCATGCAAATTCACAGAAGAAAAGAACTCTTTAAAAAGCAGAATTGGCCAAATGGAAAAAGAGGTATAAAAGCTCACTGAAAAAAATAATTCTTTAAAAATTAGAATTGGGCAAGTGGAAACTAATGACTCCATGAAATATCAAGAAACAATAAAGTAAAGTGAAAAAAGAATGAAAAAAATAGAAGAAAATGTAAAATATCTTATTGGAAAAGCAACTGAATTGGAAAATAGATTGAGAAGAGTTTGAGAAATTAATATTTCTCCTTTGTATTTACTCATTATTGAATCATTACTAATGCTTTTCCCTTTTTCTACTTCCTCATCCAGAAACCAACCAGTGTGGGAAATCTCTCTTAGAGATTTACCCAGGCCAAGATCTGATCTGGCAGTAAAAGAAATTCTAAGTCTGGGCTAATGGGTGTATTCCTGCTCATTGTGTTTGCTCTGACAGGTCAGGGAAAATGTTGATTCTCCCTTTTATCAAGATAGGTGATTATGGAAATTTATATCTCTTTTACCAAGATTTGGGTGACTTAAGTCACATACCCTAAGATCCTCAATTTAATATAGACAACCTTCCATTGTGTTAAGCAGAGTTGATTGCCACCTCTCAGCAATATCTGTTTTTTGAAGGTTGTATAAACTGTGAGCCCACTGCCATTAGAGGTCTTTGGTCTAAGAGAGATAGCCAAATGACCACCTTTTTATTAATAATGTGCTGGCCTGGGGGCGGCTAGGTGGCGCAGTGGATTAAAGCACCGGCCCTGGATTCAGGAGTACCTGAGTTCAAATCCGGCCTCAGACACTTGACACTTACTAGCTGTGTGACCCTAGGCAAGTCACTTAACCCCCATTGCCCCGCAAAAAAAAAATAATAATGTGCTGGCCTTATTAATAAAATGATTAAATTACCCAGAAACTATGTCTCAGATTTTTATAATCATCACAAGAATTTAAGAATTTTTGGATTACCTGAAAGCCAGGATAAAAAAAGAACCTAGATATCATATTTCAGGAAATTATAAAGTAAAACTGCTGTGATATCTTAGATTCAGAGGGCAAAAGAGAAATGAAAAATATCTACTGATCACCTCCTGAAAGAGATCCCCAAGTGAAAACCCCAGGGATACTATAGATAAATTCCAGAGCTCCCAGGTGAAGGAGAAAATATTGGAAGTATCCATAAGTAAAAATTCAAATATTGTGGAACCACAGTCAGGATCACATAAGATTTGGCAATTTCCCTGTTAAAGGAGTAGAGGGCTTGGAATATGATATTCTGGAAGGCAAAAGAACTAGAATTACAACCAAGAATAACCTATCCATCAAAACTTAGTATAATCCTTTGTGGGTGGGTGGGTGGGGGAGGAATGGAGATTTAATGAAATAGAACACTTTCATACATTCCTGATTAAAAGATGGGAGCTGAGAAGAAAATTTGACATTCAAACACAAGACTCAAGAGAAGCATAAAAAAGTAAACATGAAAGACTAATCATAAAGGACTCAGTAAAGTTAAACTGTTTATATTCCTATATGGGAAAATGATACATGTAAACTCCTAAGAACTATATCATTAGGATGGTTAGAAGGAGTCTATACAAACAGAGGGCATGGATATGAGTCAATTATATTGGGATGATTAAAAAAAAATGAATGAGTAAGAATAAAGGATATATGAGGGGAGGGGAAAGGGAGAAATAGAGTGGGGAAAATTTCCTCATGTAAAAGAGATGTGCAATATATTGTGGAGGGAGAAATGGAATGGGATGGGGCTAGTTGGCAATGCTTAAACCTTACTCTCATGGAAATTGGTTCAAAGAGGGAAACACACACACAGGTGGCACAGTGGATAAAGCACTGGCCCTGGATTCAGGAGGACTTGAGTTCAAATCCAGCCTCAGAAACTTGACACTTACTAGCTGTGTGACCCTGGGCAAGTCACTTAACCCTCATTGCCCGGGGAAAAGAAAAGAAATTTACCTTATCCAAAAGGGAAATACGAGGGAAAGGATATAAAAGATGGGGGTGGGGGAATGATTTAAGGGAGGTTGGATTGATAGAAGTAGTGGTCAGAAGCAAAACAGACTTGTGAGGAGAGACAGGATAAAAGAGACAAGGATAAACAGGAGAAAATAGGATGGAGGCATATATACAGTTAATAATCATAATTCTGAATGTGAATGAGATGAGCTCATCCATAAAACAGAAGTGGATGGAAGAATGGATTAGAAACTAGAATCCAATAGTATGTTTCAAGAGACTTGAAAGAGAAACACACAGAATTAAAAATAAAGGGCTGAAGCAGAATCTATTCTACTTCAAATGACGTATAAAGGGCAGGGATAACAATCATGATTTCAGACAAAGCAAAATCAAAAAGAGACCTAATTACAAGATAATCAGAGAGGGGCAGCTAGATGACGCAGTGGATAAAGCACTAGCCTTGGATTCAGTAGGACCTAAGTTCAAATCCAGCCTCAGACACTTGACACTTAACTAGCTGTGTGACCCTGGGCAAGTCACCTGCTTTATCCACTGCACCACCTAGCTGCCCTGTACAAATATATTTATACCAGCTTTTTGTGTATTGGTAAAGAATTGGAAATTGAGGGACATTTATCAATTGGGAATGACTAAACAAGCTGTGGCATATGATCTGATAGATTACTATTGGGCTATAATAAATGATGAGTGGGGTGGTTTCAGCAAAAACCACGTCAAGATCTCCATGAATTATTGCCAAATGGACTGACAAGAACAGGAAGATCATTGTGCCTAGCAATGTTGTAATGATGATCAACTGTGAAAGACTTAGCTACTCTGATGAATGCAATAATCTAAGACAATTCCAAAGGACTTATGATGAAAAAATGTTATCCACCTCCAGAGAGAGCATACACATTAAGGTATAACTTTCTTTACTTTTTTCTTCTTGGCAATATGACTAATATTGAAATATGTTTTGCATAGTTTCACATGTATGATTGATATCAATTGCTTGCCTTCTCAGTAGGTAAGGGAGGGATGGGAGGGAAGGAGAGAATTTTGAACTAAAAATTTAAAAATTATCAAAGACAAATTGTATATACATACACACAAGCATATATATACATATTCATACATACAGAGAGAGAGAGAGCGAGCGCACAGTATTGTTCCCTGAGCTTTAGAAAACTATAGTTTGTAGGAAAGTACACAACAAACTGGAAAGAAGGCTCTTCTGGGAGGCAGAAAGGTTGAATCATGTGGCCTTGGACAAGTTACTTATTTTTCCTAGAGCTCATTTCCACATTTCATTGAGTTGGATTGGATAAAATAAAAGTTCTTTCCAGCTCTGATATTCAGTGGTTCAGGGACCTTATAAAATGGTAGGCTAGACTAGTAGAAGTTTGGACAGGGGATCATGGTTCACTTGGTGTATATCTCTGATTTCATTGGTTCTTGATTGAGGAAATGCCTTCCTTGTATCAATGCAGCTAGATAACTGCTTTGCAATTTATAATCTTAGATAAATTGCCTAGGCCATGGAGAGGTTAAGTGACTCCTAGTCACAGCCCATGTGCTTTGGAAACTCAACTTCCAGGCAAATCTTCTAATTCTGAGCCAGCTTTCTATTCATTGTATCAGCTGTCTCACTACAAGTCAATATCCATTCATTTTACAAAGGCAGAAAATGTGCATCTGAAAGACAATGCCTTGCTTAAGGTCACATAACAATAGGGTGGCCAATTTGAGTCTAGACCCAAGGTCTTGGGACTTCCAGGTCCAGTGTTCTTTACATTAGAGTCTGAATTAGGTGGCCCAGCAGAGATTTGATAGAAGATAGGGAACTTCTGGTGGAGGTGGGGGTGGGGTTGGTGAGTGGGGGAGGAGGGGAAGGAGTCTAGGTAGATCCAGAACCTAAGATAGTGGAGAGTGGATGGTTAGGACCCTAAAGCAAACTTAACAGCCACTGGCCATTTGGATTAGGATCTGTCCTGGGAGAAATTATAAAGGATAGAGTTTTAAATTTTGGACTAATTGTTTTTCCCATTTATTCCCAATGAAATATTTTTGTTTTTCTCCCCTCTTCAACACAACAGAGGTGTCCTGTGCTTCTGATGGCCTTGCTGGGGCAGCACAAACTCTGAAGCATCCTCCCAACCTGGAAAGGGTTCCAGTTTAACCTGGTGACATACTGTATGGTACTTCCTGAGGGTGGGCTTAATTAAATACAGATGTAGGAGGATGAAATTTTCAGTCACAGTAACTCACAAAGGTCATCCACTAAGATTTTAATTTGTGGGTAGTATCTATACCAACAATATCTAAGATAGGGGGCAGCTAGGTGGCACAGTGGATAAAGTACCCACCCTGGATTCAGGAGGATCTAAGTTCAAATCCAGCCTCAGACACTTGACACGTACTAGCTGAGTGATCGTGGGCAAGTCACTTAACCCACATTGCCCCGTCAAAAAAAAAAATTACCCCCCCAATATCTAAGATACCTGAAAGATTTTGTTCCCCTCTCCCTTATCTTCTACTTTCTCTAAGAGGCAGAATGGAGCAGGGGTTAGAGAACTGGACATGCAGTAAGGAAGACCTGACTTTCAAATCCCATTTTAGACATGTACTAGCTGTGTAACCATGGGTGAGTTACTAAACCCCTCTGTGCATTAAGATTCCTGATCTTGGGCAGCTAGGTGGTGCAGTGGATAGAGCACTGGCCCTGGAGTCAGGAGGACCTGAGTTCAAATCTGGCCTCAGACACTTAATACTTAACTAACTGTGTGACCCTGGGCAAGTCACTTAACCCCAATTGCCTCACTTAAAAAAAATATTCCTGATCTGTGAAATGAGAGGATAAGATTTAATGGCCTCTAAGATTCTCCAAGGTCTAAGATAATATATGTTCTAATGATCCTTCCCTAGAGCTCTTGTGCTACTTGACACTTTTCTCAAAATTTGCAGTAACTTTTTAGTCCTTCCTTCCTTCCTTCCTTCCTTCCTTCCTTCCTTCCTTCCTTCCTTCCTTCCTTCCTTCCTTCCTTCCTTCCTTCCTTCCTTCCTTCCTTCCTTCCTTCCTTCCTTTCTTTTCTTTCCCTCTCTTCCTCCCTCTTTCTCTCTGTCTCTGTTTGTCTGTCTGTCTCTCTCAATAGAAGAAAGTGGTGGGGAGATAGTGAAAGAAAAATAAGTTAATTAATTACAGAATGGCAAAGAGCCACACTCTTCTTTTGGGGGGAGGTGAAGATTCTTTTCATGTTCTGGCCTAGAAATGGCCAATTAGCCTTGATTCATTCCTAAGTGGCAGGGAAATAGTGGGAGGAGTTCAAAGGTGGGGCATATCACGCATCTAGGAGTTACCACCAGTCCTATATTCTGGCAAGAAATGGAAGATTTCTACCCCTGCTTGAAAGACTTGATGTCAAAGCTGGAAAAAATGGCAGTTCACATGATTAACCCACATCTGGAATGACTATTGGCATTCCATGATTTTTATTTTCTGGTTTTTGAGGTCAATTGCTATCTTGAGAAGAAATGTGGAAAAATTTTAATTCCAAACCAGACATTCCAGAAATTAATGAAAAAATGCACTGTTTATGTTCCCTTGCAGATGTAAAAAGGTCACCTTGCTATTCATTGGGAACATGGCCCAGAGGATAGAGAGCTGGCCTCAAAGCCAGGAAGACCTGGGTTCCAGCATCACCGCTGACACACACTGGCTGTGTAACCCTGGGCCAGCTACCTAATTTTTCAGTGAACTAGGAAGCTCTAATGCTATGTTATAGAGAAGGTATAAATCTTCATTGGCAAAGGGACTTTCTTCACCTGACATTTCTCTATACCACAGGTCCATTTCCTATCCCTATCCTACTATTCATTGGAAAAGTCAAGTTGAGCCTGGACAGGAAAGTATTTAGTATTTGGAAACAGCCTTAAAAGATGATACACAATGTTTGGTTCCTTGTACCTCCTTCCAAATCAAGAAATTTCTTCTTCTCCTCTTTCTTCTCCTCCTTCTCCTCCTCCTTCTTTCTCCTTCTTCTCCTCCCTCTCCTCCTTCTTCTTTCTCCTTCTTCTCCTCCCTCTCCTCCTCCTCCTCCTCCTCCTCTTCTTCTTCTTCTTCTTCATCATCATCATCTCACATTTATAACAATTTCTCCCTATTACTCCAAACGACCTGAGGTCTAGTTCCTCTGATGCATCTTGATGGGATGGATGGAACTCTGGGTTCTAGAGGCTATAGTTGTAGAGGGAGATGAGGGTCTATCTAGATGGAAAAAGCTTAAGTATTGCCAACAACATAGTATTTATCATCCAAGGACCAACCAAACTAAGTTCTTGCTCCTCACTGCACAAGGTTGGCCACAGGGTATGAATTTGTCAACAACTGCAGTTCCTGAGGACCTTCTACTAAGTCAGAGAGGGGTGGTGATCTGCAGTAAGGGAGGGAGTCTCCACACTGGTACAATCATTCATCCTTGACTTAAGGAAGTACATGACATCATCTTCACAAAATTTCATGCACAGTGCTAGAATCATGATCGCTATTGTACAGATGAAGAAACTGAATTTCAGTGAAGCTAAGCCACTTTACCCATGTGGCTAGTATATATAGCAGAGCAGGGATTTGAACTCTGCTCTTCTGACTCCAAATAGAGTGCTCTTTTCACTGTCTTATGCTGACTCTACATTCATCCCATGGGGCAATGATTAAAAAATATATTTCCAGTTGTTCTTGGAAGATTGAACTTAAGAATAAGGAGGTCAACTTCCAAGGGATCCCCTAGACCTCAAGATCAGCATACCCTAAGATTGTTGTCATGCTTCTTCTGGTTATTGGGTTTTAGGAATTAAAATGGGCCATTTTCATCTCCCTCTACTGCTATTCCTCAGGAACATATTCTATGAGATTCATATTATACAAATTTATCATCTCTAGATCTTTGTTGCCCCTAGGGCATTCTCCTTCCCCCCTCAGTGAGTTCAGTGCTTGGCTCATAGCCATTATCTCCACCACAACTCTTGTCCTCACACTAAGCAGTCTTAAAGCTTATAGTGATGCTTCCTCAAATAAGTAAATAAATAAAATAACTTCCTCATAAGTTCCTCAGCTGCTCAATTCCATGACCTACTCCTCCAAGCCATCTCAGCTAACACAGATAGTCACAACCTTGATTTTGCCATTGCCCACAGCTATTTTATTTTCATATTTATGAACACCCCAAATCCTTTATCAGATCACAATGTTTTATCAATCTGTCTTTTTGTATGCCTTATGACCCCTAGTCCTGTTCTTCATCTTTGTTATGACCTCCATTTCTTTTACCCTTCAGTTCTTTCCAAAGCCATCACTCTGGCAATGGCTATACTCACTCCCCTTTCCTGTCTTGACCTCTTGGTGAACCAATTTAATTTTACACTATCTTCTTTTCTTGTATGCTTTGAAACCCTTATCCTATTTCTGATCACGGCTTGCCAGACTCCAATCCTGGATAACTTCTACCATTTGCTTTCTTTGTTCCTATTTGCATGCTGCTAAACAGAGCTATGGAAAATCATGTGCTAATTGGCTCTGATACAAATTTATGTTACACAATCTTACCTGTTCTTTCGTTGTAGCAAAGCAATCTTTTTCACTTCCTTTATTTGCTTGGGAGACCTAACCTTCCCCAGCAGCTATTCCAAACTTTTCATTGCTTCTTTAGCCTCTCATGAAATCCTCTCCCTTTGCTCTCTCTCTTAACTGAGGATCTTAACTCATACTTTATTAAAAAAATGAGGGGGCAGCTAGGTGGCACAGTGGATAAAGCACCGGCCCTGGATTCAGGAGGACCTGAGTTCAAATCCGGCCTCAGACACTTGACACTTACTAGCTGTGTGACCCTGGGCAAGTCACTTAACCCCCACTGCCTTGCAAAAAAACAAACAAAAAAATGAGGTTATTCTCTGAGCATTCCTTTTTCATCTCGTATCATTCAAACATCTTCCTTGACTATCTTTCACTTCACTTCTTTCTATGATGAAGATATAGCCCTTTTTGCCAAGGGCAGTCTTTCTCTATGTGCCTTTAATCTCATCTCCTCCTAAATTCTCCAGTAGATTGCCTTTATCATAATCTCAACTCTCTAATCTTCAATCTTTTCCTATTTATTGGCTCATTCATCACTGCTTATAAACATGCCCATAACTCTTCTTCCTTAAAAAAATCCTCAATTGGTGAAGCTAGGTGGTACAATGAATAAAGCACTGGCCCTGGATTCAGGAGGACCTGAGTTCAAATCCAGCCCCAGATGCTTGACACTTACTAGCTGTGTGACCCTGGGCAAGTCACTTAACCCTTATTGCCCTGCAAAAAAATCCTCAATTGATCCAGCTGTCCCTTTTAGCTGTCATCTAATAATCTCCTTTCCCTATGTTGGCTAAACTTTTTGAAGAAGCTGTCTACATTTTTTCTTCTGCTTCTCTCACTCCAGAATCTTCTGCAATATAGCTCTGACTTCATCATTCAACTGAAAATTGGCCCTACTCATCATCTTGCTTGACTTCTCTGTAGCCTTTCACACTGCTGATCATCATCTCTTCCTGGAAATTCTTTATTTTCTATGTTTTTGTGACACTGTTCTCTCCAGGTTCTTTTCTTACCTGTCAAACTGCTCCTTCTGAGTCCTTTGCTGGATCTTCAAGTCCAAGTCAAGCCCATGAACCATGGATGTCTCCTAAGACTGTGTCTTGGGCCTTCTTCTCTAGTCTTTCTATCCTGTCTCATTTGTTAATCACATCCACTCCCATGGGTTCAGTTATCCTCTCTATGCCGTTGATTCTCAGATTTAATGACCAAACTTACTTTCTTTCCTGAATTCCAGTTCCCTACATCAATACCTTTTGAACACCTTGAACCAAAATTCTTTCAGGCATCTCAAAGCTAAGGAATTTTGAAAGACTTGGATAAGTCTGATTAATACAATGATCCACAACAGTCCCAAAGGACTCATGATAAAACATGCGATCCACTTCCAGGTAGAGACCTAATGTACTCATAGTACAGATCAAGCACATTTCTCTCTCTTTTTCTCTTGGAGCCAGGGACATGGTTAATATGGAAATTTGTTTTGCTTGACTGTAGATATTTGCTTGTCATCACCATATATATTATCATACATATTTGTTTTTCTTGCCTTCTCTTTGGGGTGGAAGAGAGGAAGGGAGAAGGGAGAGAATTTGAAACTGAAAAAAATGAATAAAAAGTCTCTGTGTTTAATAAATGAATGAATAAATGAAATGAAAGGAACATGAGCTCTGAGGCCAGAGACCACGTTTTTTCCTCTTTTTTTGGGGGAGGTATCTTCAGGACTTAGCATAGTGCTCAACACATGGTAAATACTTAACAAATGATTTTTGCCTGACTGACTAACTGACAAGAATATAGTGACTCTCAGGAATAAGATATCTGGGATCTATAGCTCTAGATAATTCATTTTATTTTTTTTTGTCAGACTTTAGTTATTGTCAGATAGTTCTTAATTTCAAATTTAATCTGACTCACAAGTGGCCACTCTCCTCCTCTGAGTCAATTTTGCTAACCTTTTCTTCCTGGATCCAATTTCACACATTTTATAAATCTTCTCATAAAATTTCACATTCCCTCCCTTCCTGAGCCTATCCTTGACTTCTTTTCTAGTTTTCTGATATATCTTTATTCACATAAATTGAATCCTCAGTCATGACTTCTACAGCTAGGTTTTCCAGTGAGCAAAGTGATGGACCCGGAATCAGGAATGCTTGAATTCCCATCTAGCCTCAGATACTTATTGGCCATGACACCCTGGGCAAATCATATCTCCTTAGTTTCTTCATCTATAAAATGGGGATATAATAGTCCTACTTCCTAGGGTTATTGTGAGAACAAAATAAGATAATCTGATAAAGTACTTTGTAAACATGAAAGTATCATATAAATGTGATTAATAATAATAGCTAATATTTATATAGTGTTTAATATGTACCATGCACTATACAAAGCATTTTATAACTATTACCTCATTTGATCTTCACAAGAACCCTGGGAGTTAAGTGGTATTATTATGCCCATTTTACAGATGAGGAAACTGAGGCAGAGAGAGGTTATGTGACTTGTCCAGGGTCATACAGCTAGTAAGTGTCCAAATCTGAATTTGATCTCTGATCTTCCAAATGTAAGGCCTGGTGTTGTTATTCTACTTGCTGTTTTTATTTATTATTTCATTTTTACTTATACTGCCAAAGTATTAGATTTATCATCTAGTCTAAAGTTTCATTTTATAGATGAAGAAACTGAGACTCAAGAGGAAGAGTGACTTGTCCAAGGTCACGTACCTATCCTGCTGCAAAATTAGAATGAAAAAAGAAATCCTTGATTTCCAGACCAGTGGGATTTTTTTTTCCTGCTACATGTGGACAGGAGGCAGTGCTGTATAGTAGAAAGGGTTATAGAGCTTAGATTCAGGGGAAGGAGGCTCAAACCCCAGCTCTGCTACTTGGGGCCTATATGGAGCTTTGGCACTTTCTATTGAATGCCCCCTAATTCAACTGGGTCTTCATTTACTCCTCTTTCAAATGAAGGAGCTGGACTTGACCTCTGGAAAGGTCCTTCCAGCTCTCCAAATCCAAAAATCCAGTTATACCATCTTAATCTTTTTTTAAAAGCTATTTTTAAACAAAGAATTTTGGAAATTCTACATTTTGAGAAAACACTTTAAATTTTCCCTTAGGGGAAAACAAGTTGATTTTTTTTTTAAGGACCACATGGTTTCCCAGGAATGTTAGAACAACTCTAGAAAGCCCTGGCTAATAGTCTCTTTGCTCTTACCCTTATCATTGTGAGTTAGGAGATGAAGAGAGATGGAAATATGAATGAGGAAAGTAAAAACAAAACAAAAACAAAAACCTAAACATTTGTTAAATGCTTGCTATATACTAGGCACTGGGCTAAGTATATCTATATTTGGTCCCTACCCGATTTCTCATATAATCCCTTTGCTATTTGTCATCATGATCAAAAACATACTCAGTTCTTTAGTCCACTGAATAGGTTTGCTTTCTTTTAAAAGTCCATCTTTATTTGCAGCAGCAGTTTAACCCATATGTTTCTAATTTATTTACAATTAAGCCCATTCCTATATGGGTCTATGTGCTATTTAAAGGTTTAAGAGTTTGTGGAACTTTTTGCTTTTTCCTATTTTTTCTCTTTTTTGAAATTAAACAGCTATGAAGCACCTAATGTGGTTTAGGAAGAAAGGGGATGATAAATGTTAAATCAGACAGGGCCCCTGCTGTCACAGAATCTCTGAGCCTTTTTAAAGAAAAGCAGTGCAAAGTAAGTCCTGCCTACAGGACGTTACAGTGGCTGATGTAACAAGTTGTGAGTCCCAAAGGCCAGAGCTGGATTTGAGACTCACATTTGCAGAGCTTTGAGAATTCTGGACTTGGCGAAATGCCCCCTCCCATTTCTCATCGCCATCAAATGAAGCAAAGTGAGACTCACATCTCATCCTGGACTCCCATTTAGCTGCATACAATGAGCCCTCCTCCAATTTGCCTTTGACTAAGGGAGGGAAATGGCTTACTCTATTGGACTCTTCCAAGCTCAGCAATCGATTCGAGGAAATGGTTTTGGCAAATTAGATGGAGAAAAGTTGGAGAGGAAGCAGCCTACTGTGATCGATATTGATTCTTGCAGGCACTTTGGACAAGTTCTAATTTTTTTCTCTCCAGGATCTCTTTGGCTAAAGGGCTGGTCAAGAGTGGGATGAAGATGCCTCATGATTTAATTCAGGTGGCTTTATAGAACAAAAAAGTGGCTGGAAATTTGGGAAAACTAACTCCAGCTCCCTTCTACTACCTAACTTGCTAGGTGATGAACACATTACTTAGTTTTCACATCTGTATAATGGGATCTAACCCTTTTGAGAGGATCTTGGGATATCCAAAATGAACTGGCTCACTTGTCCAAACCGAGGTGATTTTTCTGAAGGCAAAGAAGAAAAAACATAGGATTGGGCATTAGGAGACCTGGTTTTCTGGCCCCAAGCTATAACTGTGAGAAAGGGCCTTTTAAAGGATCTTTTGAGCTCAAGGTTTGTTGATTCTGAAATATCGTGAAGGAATGAATAGAACAGGCAAAAGACAATAGTTCACATTTTTATAAAGCCTTAAGGGTTACAGAGCAATTTCCTTATAACAAACTTGAGGGCTATATAGTGTAGATATTATCACTCATGTTGCAGATGAAGAAACTGAGGCTCAGAGAAGGGAAGGTCCTTTCCTACCTTCCCAAAGCTGGGAACTGTGAAAGCTGAGACTCGAACCCAGTTTCAAGCCTTCTGCTAAGTGTCTAATACTCTTTCTGCACTGCCTTGTTGTCTTGTCATGGGGTTGATTACATCAGCTTGTTCTAATGGAACTCCCAAGTTCTTTGTTTATTTCCATTTCTCCCCAGAAGAATGGTAATACCATATTCAGTTTTTCTTTTATAGGACCAGTACTGCACACCTCTAATGCCTAAGATAACCTGGTGTTTTTAGACCACAAAAATGTCCTCGAACTTGGATGGGGAAATTTACATCTTTATTTTCACTGACTTCTAACTTAAACTTCACATTTCCTTCAATTATGAATTACAAAAAGAAAGCAACATTATTGTGAAAAGGGGTCTACAGGCTTCCCCAGACTGATTAAGGGATCTGTGTTGCAAGAAAGGTTAAGAATTTCTCTCCTAATGGCTCATCATACATACTAATGCCAGTGGTTTTGACAACAACGTTCAACTTGACTAGGGGTGGACTCTTCAGGTAGAGAGCAGAATAGCCTTATAGAATAGTACTTGTTTCACAACAGATGAGATGTTTGCAAGTTTCTTCTCAGAGACAGTACTTTGTAAATCATATGGCACCCAAAAAGGTTAGTTGTTACTACCACCACCACTACTACTACCATCACCACTACCATCATCTCCATCAAACAACAACAACAATTATAGCCAGTGGTACAAACCATCTTGGAACGCATGGAGCTTTTCACACACAGAGGGAAATAGTCCCTGACACCTTGGTATTCCTGTTGCCTCTCTGATATCCTGATTCCTTATACTATGCCACCACCATCAGAAGCTATGAAGGGGGTGAGGGAGTTTCATTTCATAGACTATACCCTTGGGATGACAACCTCTATTCATTGGCTTATAGGATCATGAATCACAAGGTCATGGATTTAGAAGGGATCTCAGAGGCCATTTAGTTCAGTCCCTTCATTTTTTTGTAATGAATAAAGTGAGGCAAAGAAAAGAGAGAAAAAACTTTTCCAACAAAGGTGGCAAGTGGCATAGTTGCAATCCAAACTCAGGTCATATAACTCCAAACCTAGCACTCTTTCCCTTATAATACATTGTTCCATAGACTCTAACTCAACTCTGACTTTGACTTTCAAAATAGTCCACAAACCTCTTAGCTAGAAACATAGAATATCATAATTCAGGGCAATGAAAGACCTTTTTTAAGTTATGATAATTTAAACCTATGATGATTCCAAAGGGGCTGTGAAAGGGCTAATTGAAAAGATATTACAAGGTTGTATATGATCAATTGCCAAATGAAGTGTGTAGACAGCAATTTCTATAGGAGCTTGTTGGAGGGAGGGATCATATCCAGTTGGAGGGGCCAGAGAAAACTGTGAAACAATTGTGAGGTCCTGTAGAATTGGAGCAAATTTTGCTGGTGCTCCCTGTTGCTTTTGACTATCCCAAAAGTGTGTGGAAAGTTGTAGATAGTGACTGAATATTTGGTTTCCTGCTTCTTTTTCCTTACTACCCAAATCTTTTATTGATTTATTTCTTCTTGTAAAGTATTGTCTCAGCATAGTTATAAATCTGTAGAATGAATTGGAGAATGTTGATAGCACTGAAAATGTAGAAAACATAGATTGTCAGAGCTGGAAGGGTCCAGAATTCATCAGAGCTGTAACTCAGGTGGAGCAGTCAGGTCTTTGTCCAAGGGAGCTGAATTTAAAGGGTGCTGAATTTAGAAGGTGTCAACAGCACTTGATGGCCAGCAGCATAGAAATAATTGTGTAGCAACTAAGGAACAATAATAATTTATAAAAATAGGAAGATTCCAGTAAGCTGGGATGACTCTTTTCTATTTTCCCTGTCGCCCTACCCTTCCCAGCATCCTGCTTCCAGAAACAGCCTTTAGATGGTATCCCAGGGTCTCCTCTCCCTTTCTATTCTTTGCTCTGCGGTGGTGTTCTGCTCTTCTTCTTCCTTCCCTCTTCCTCTCACCTCCAACTCCCTCCATTTTTGTTACATTTTGTGTGGCTTGCCACAGTGAAAGATTTCTAATTATGCTTCTGGGGCTCATCGCATTCAACCTTTATGGTTTCTTTCTTGTTTTTCTTGAAAAGGCAGCCTTAAAAGAAAATTAATGCTTGCTCCATAAATTAATTTGCTATGAAAATAAAGTTGCCTCATTCTCCAAATTCTTTCAAATACTTGATCTTTCCTCTAGTTTTCTGATCCTTGTTCTTTATGACGCATCTGTTTTCTGGGAACTTTTTCCTGGCTTAGAATCCCAGCTATGCTCTGTATAAAGAAAGAAGGAGGGACTTTGCCTGCTCAGGGCTTCTCCCCTCACCTCAGAGAAATTAGTGGAATGAAAAATTCAGCCAGATTTCTTAACACAAATGGTTGGAAGGAGTACTGGTGTGGTGGTAGAGAGTAAGTGCCCTTAAGGGATCAATTCCTTTTCTTAATACTGCCATCCTAAAATATCCATCTCCCCTCCCTGTCCTTTTTCTTTTACAGAGCCAAATGTCAAAGGAAGCATTTAAACAGTTCAAGGAAACCAAAATAAAAAGAAAATACACAAAGACCCATGTTTATCTGTATGTTACACAATGAGATCTTAGGAGTTTGCCAGGTTGCTTTCAAAAAAGAGAGGTTGGGGAATTGAGAGGTCAGTTTTCCTAAAGCTTCCTCTTTATATTCTTCTTTCCCTCTCCAACCAGCCATGAGTCAGAGTAGATATTCTATATACATTTCTTTGGATGACCTGTGGTGCTTGTTTTTTGGCATCTGCAAGCTCTCTGCTATCAGATCTCTCTCCATATCCCTTAGTTGATTTGCCATCTATTTGGGGGCAAGGTGTCAGTAGCCCTGACTTAGAACTGAATGTCTTACCAGAGAGAAGGGGAAGCCATAGGTGGTCTGAAGGAGATAAGTCAAATTTGTAAGTAGGTTCCCAAAATTATTTTGGCTGTGGAGAATCCCTTCAAACCAGATTTCATTCCTTTTATTTGGCACTAGCACCCTTGCCCTTACTGGGTATTGACTACCTGAATGCCCTTTGTTTTCCAGGGCTAAAACAAATATCCCTGAGGGTCTGTCCTGAGACCATACATTAAGTTCTTTCAGCAGTTTGGATTACTTCCAAATCTAAGAACAAAGACAATAGAAATGATAGATGGAAGGCTTGAGGATTTAATAATAGTTATGACTGTGCATCTTACCACCTATCTAGATTATCATTGGCTCTTGAGGTCAGTGACAATGTATTCATCTCTCTCTTAAGGTCTAGAATAGTGCATTGAACCTAGTAGGTATTTAATGTTTGTTGAATTAATTAGAATGAAAACTTATTAGATTCACAGACTTTTGAGAACTAGAAGGGACTTTAGAGATTTTGCTAGGTCTTCACCTGGTTTTCCTGTAGACATGGATTATGCTTTCCTTTGAAGCCGGACCACTGACAGGTGGTTGTTGAGCTGGTTAACAAGTCACTCAAGCATTCAGCAGCAAAAGTGGAATTTAGATTTTGGTTCTTTTACTCCAAATCTTCAACTCTTTCCACTAGAATCCCCTTCTTAATGTTTGCGTCAAATTGTTGATACAGTGAGCTTGGAAAGAATATTTGACCAAAAGTATGGAAATCTGAATTCAAGAACTATGTCAATTCCCCTCTTTGAACCTCAGTTTCCTCATCCTCAAGATGGAGGTGGTGGATTAGATGTTCTATGAGGTCCCTTATAAAGCTAATGTTAGATGATGATATGCTAAAGTCCCTAAGTACTGCCCAATCTGCTGGCCAACTTCACTTTTCCAGGAGAATTTCTCTGAGTCAGACAGTTGTTCTTAAGTACTGTGACTGCCTGAGGCTGTTGTGACACATGCCATATTTTCATTGTCAAAACGCCAAAACTTTGATCGTCACCCTATCGACGGGAGAAAAAAAAAAGGAAAAGGAGAAAAATTTCAGAAGGGTCCTGGAGGTCAGCTAGACCAATGTTTCTATCTGATGCATGACTTCTCTCTGGAAGAAAGTTAGGAGAATATTCACAGCTGAAGGAGGCCTGGGCAGATATAAGAGATGATGCTGATGTTGCTGGAATTAAGCCAGGTATAATAAAGAGAGCTTTTCTACAGAAACAGTATCAATCTCATGTCTTAATATGTGACTCCAAAAAAGCAAAACCAAGGCCTCTGACCTCTGCCTTTCTAGGGTAGTGGATTTTAGATTCCTTTTCAAATTTCTGCATAACTTGGATAGAAACAAAGATTACTTATTGTTTCTCCTTAGCCTTTTTCTTCAGTACGACTTTTCTTCTTGACAAATTTCTGCCCTTATAGCCAGTGAATTTTCATATCTTATTTCTAAAAATTGTTTTTCTCAGCACATGTTATGGTATTAAGGTCATTGTGTATTCTTAGACAAGTCATTTAACCTCTGTGGGCCTCTTTTTCTACACTGGTCAAAAGGGGGGTAATTATGTTTGCCTTGATGACTTATTTAGAAATGTAAAGTACTATTCATATAACTTGAGGCCAGATTTGAACTCAGGTACTCCTGAATCCAGGGCCAGTGCTTTATTCACTGTGCCACCTAGCTGCCCTGGACCTCAGTTTCTTTAGCTGTAACACGAGGAGGATGAACTGGAGACACTCTGAGGTCCTTTCTAACTCTAAATCTAAGATTCAAAGAGGCAAATTTAGACTTCCTACCTGGAAAAAATCCCAAGAATGAGGAAGGAAATAAGTATTAAGTGTCTACTATGTGCCAAATATTGTGCTTAAGCACTTTATAAATATAATCTCGTTTAATCCTCATTACAACCCTGGGAGGTAGGTGCTGTTATTATCCTTGTTGTACAATTAATTGATGAAGCTGAGGCAAATAAAAGTTAGGCAACTTGCCTGGATTCATATAGCTGGTATCTGCAGCTGAATTTGAACTCAAGTCTTCCAGATTCTAAGTTTAGCAGTCTTATCCACTATGCCAGTTAAGTGTCTCATTTAGGATTATTCAAAAGCGAAATATGCTGCCTCTGGAGTTCATTGGTTCCATCTCCTTGGAAGTCTTCAAGTAGAAGCTGGATGACCACTTGCCACATAGGTTGTAGTGGGAATCATTTTTTGGGTTACGGATTGAATTAGATGTTCATTGAATTCCCTTTCATCTCTAAAAGTCCATGATTCCCTGAAGTAGAATCTTAAGAGCAATAAACATACAGTTAGAGGTGTTTTTAGCAACAATCTAATCCAATATTCTCATTTGACAGATGTTTTTTGATGTCCCAAAGCAAACCTCTTTCATTCCTCAAACTTGCTTTAGGAAAGCCTCTGTTTTAGTTATTATCTAGTCAGTGTGAATGCCAGTCCCTGTGTTCTTTCTTCTTGGGGTATTTGTACTTCAAATCTCTCAATGTAGAATTGCATAATTATCCTCAGGTGAAGACATTTCAAACACTAGTAATACAAAGGGGAAGAATTTTGAGGGTCCACGTTTCCACCCAGAGCCTAAGACATTACATCCTTTGTAAAACCACCGAGGAAACCGACTCATCAGTACCACTTCATCGTTGTTGGTCCTTCATTCTTTTTTTTTTTTTTTGTGGGGCAATGGGGGTTAAGTGACTTGCCCAGGGTCACACAGCCAGTAAGTGTCAAGTGTCTGAGGCCGGATTTGAGCTCAGAAACTCCTGAATCCAGGGCTGGTGCTTTATCCACTGCGCCACCTAGCTGCCCCCGGTCCTTCATTCTTGAAGAAGACCATGACATCAGGGTGCTATCATGACTTGCAGTGAATTGGATTTAAGTGAGGAAGAGCTGAGCAAAGTCACCAGCCTCACTCTTTCCTCCAGAGCCATCTGAGTACAGTGGTAATTTATCTATCTATCTATCTATCTATCTATCTATCTATCTATCTATCTGTCTGTGTTTGTCTGTCTCTGTCTGTCCATCTGTCTGTCTGTCCAGATGACAGGAGATGGTCCTGGATATTATAAGGCAATTGGGGTTAAGTGGCTTGCTCAGGCTCACACAGCTAGTAAGTGTCTGAGGTGAGAGTCAAACTCTAGTCCTTCCAACTTCAGGGCCAGTGCTCTATCTACTGCCCTACCTAGCTGCCCTCAGTACCACTAATCAATGTTTCTAGAGTGCCAACTGGGTTGTCTCCAACAATCAGTTATAGAATGCCTCGACTATAAGAGATATAGAGATTACAGATTTTCAGAAAAGGAATGAGCTTCAGAGGATATCTTGTCTAAGCCATACCTGAATGATAATCCCCTCTACAACAAACCTGGCAAATGGTCCTTTATGCACTCTTTGTGTAAGGGATGGGGTCCTATATCATCACGTCAATGAATGTAAGAGAATCAGTATAAGAACCGATGATTTTTAAAAATGAAATTAGCTAAAAGCTAATTTCAGACTCTGGAAATATTCAATGGGAATCAACCAGTTGGGGCTTATGAGTGATAGTGCTAGCAACCCTGCCAATCCTCAGGGTTACCTCTAGGATCTTGAGGTGGTAGCAGTAATAACCTCTTCTTGATACAGCCTGAATGTGGAACCAACCCTGGGGATGTGTGCCATATTTGCTTAAACTTTTAGTGAGGGAGAACATGTGACCTCCAGAAGTTATCCCATGCCATTTTGGTAACTTTGAACTGTTAGAGTGTTTTTCCTTATGTTAAGCATTAATATTCTTCTTTGAAACTTGCAACTGTATCTTCTAGTTCAGCTTGTGGGACCAAATTGAACAAGTCAAGAACTACGTTTAATGTCTCCATGTCCTTCAATACACACTAACATAGAGTAGACCCACAAATAGAATAAAAGGGATTAAAACTAATGAAAGGGGGCAGCTAGGTGGCCCAGTGGATAGAGCACTGGCCCTGGATTCAGGAGTATCTGAGTTCAATCCAGCCTCAGACACTTAACACTTACTAGCTGTGTTACACCAGGCAAGTCACTTAACCCCAATTGCCTCACTAAAAAAAAATTAATGAAAAAATGAGATAAGAGATTTGTAAAAGGAGTAAGGTATGAAGATATGCCAATATGGTACAAATTATAAGTAAGAATGGAGATCTGGAAGAATTTTGCAGTAATTTTCACTTGATGTACAATGTCTGTATGGCAGGCATGGTGGAGTGACTACAACTTAAACACAAAGTACAGGCTGGTCTCCCTTGTAGAAGAGAAGGTGAGGAGCTTGAGGAACACTTCTCCACACTCCAGGTTTTCAAGATGAATTGTTCCTTTAAAAGAAAATAAAAGGTCAACCAGAAAGAAAAAGGATCTCAGTAATCAGAAGCAGAGGTGAACTGGTAAATGTGTACCAACTGGATCTCTGAAATCAAATGCACACATGATGTATTTTTAAGTTTAATCTGCATTATTAACTCTTGATCCCTCATGTTCTTAAGTCTAGACAAATAAGAAAATAATAAGTCAAGCTCTGCTTTGTAGCAGTTGCTGATTTCCAAAGGTGTACATGTTCATGCTGAAAATTTGATAGCCAGCTCTTTAGTCAGTTAAAGCTGGCTCTGGCACAGACCTGTGACTCAGAGGAGAATTTTGTTCTGTCAGGAGGTTGAGGATGGGGTAGAAGAATATAACACAGAGGAGGAAGGGAAGAGGCATTCTTGGAGCTAAGAAATAAATCTGAGGATCTTTCTGAAGAGAGGGAGGGTAAAGACTGAGGAAGAAATAGCTGCTTGTCCTTTGAGAATGAGGTTTGTGTATAGAAGAGTACTGTGAGGTGAGAGATCATCCAATGGGGCCAGAAGAAATGACAAGTACCATCACTTGGTGGGTGATGATTCCCTGCCAAGGATAACTAAGGTATCTGTTTTTAATTGATGAATTGATTTTTTTTTTTTTTTGGTGAGGCAACTGGGGATGTGACTTGCCCAGTGTCACACAGCTACTAAGTGTTAAGTGTCTGATGCTGGATTTGAACTCAGGTCCTCCTGACTCCAGGGACAGTGCTCTATCCACTGCACCACCCAGCTGACCCTTGAATTGATATTTTTAAGCACCTCATATGTGCCAGACAATGTACTAAGTGCTGAGGTACAAAAAGAAGCAAAAGACAGTCCTTCTGCCCTCAAGGAGCTCACAATTTGTTGACTTTATAAAGGAAACAGAGAGATCTATTGTCTGGGTCATGAATCAAATCAGAAGACAGCTATCCAGTTCTAGTGATTCATTTGTCCAAAAATGATACTGAAAGAGATTATGAAATCTTGGATGAGAAATTTAAGACTACGGAGATATTGGTGGCATTTTCCTCACTGTTTTCTGTTGAAGACAAGATATGCTGAAGGAAGATGGTGATGTGAGAGGTGAAAATTAAGAAGAGCACGTCTGAGAATGGGATTGGAATTTCTGTTTTAAAACTTGGGAATGGCATTTTCCTGGCTGAGATGGACCTAACAAAGGCTAGTAAGAATGCATTTGCCTGAGGTCTTGCAACTCTAATTTAAATGATGATGATAGCTAGCATTTATATAGCACCTACTGTGTACCACTGTGCTAAAATGCTTTACAAATATCATCTCATTTGATTCTCACAACCCTGGGAGGTAAGCACTATTGTTTTCCTCATTTAACGGTTGATGAAAGTGAAGGAAAACAGAGGCTAAGTGACTTGTACAAGATCACACAGCTGGTAAGTGTCTGAAGCACCATTTGAACTTGTCTCCTTAACTCCAGGCCCAGCAATCTAGTGCATCACCCAGCAGCTTAAACAATATCAACAAACACTTTAAAAGGAATGGGAAAGGGAGAAAACTCCTAAGTATATTCAAACCAGATACCATTAAGAAAACCATAGAGAAAAGATGAAATGCTCAAAAAATGCTTGTGAGATATATATATATGTGTGTGTGTGTACATATACATACATACATATACATACATACATACATATACATACATATACATACACACACACACACACAGAGAAGCTCACAGGACATAAAATCCAAGAAAACCAAGTAGTAAAATCTATTTCCAGAAATATCTGTTCACAACATGCCCAAGGTTTAGGCAACAAACAAGAGTAACTAGAGGTCCTATGCAAGCAGGAAAATTTGACCTGGGCATCACTAAAACATAGTGGGCTGGGACCCACTCTATATGGATCAAGTTTATTCAGTAAAAGGGCAGAGGTATTATTATATATTCATAAGGAAATCCAGGAAGCATGCTAGAGAACCTTGACCACTCTTTCCAAAATTTTTTGATGAGAGGAAAGTTTGGCATAGTCTGAAATACACCTTAGATTTCAGGAGAGCAGACTTCAAGGGGTTCAGAGGAAGAATATGTAGGATGTTATGGACTGAGTCAGCAATCAGGTGATTTTCTTGATTCTGTCACCATTTTAAAGATGCATGAAGTTTCAGCTATGCAGCCAGTGGGGGGGGGGGGCGGAATTTACTCCCAAGTACATGGTAGATCAACACAGAATATCCTTACATGCTTCAGTTCTCCAATCTCCTAGAAGCCCATATCCAGCATTTTCCTTATGACTGGAGCAATTGTAGATGATCTGGGCACGCACAAAACTTCCCTTTCATATATAAGTTGCAGAGAAGGTGATGATCTGTTTCGGTAAAGAGAGTTCCTCACCTTTGAGTTCCATATACCAGTGAATCCAAAGGATTTGTCTTTTCATAGACACCTTTCGCTGTCTAGTAGAATGACACTGGTACTAGAAAGAACAAAAATGTGACTAGGGAGCAGATACCCCAAATCAATAAGAAGATAAGATGAGAGTTCTTAGCTCCTTTAATGAGTTCCAGTTACCTGACCCAGATGAACCATATGCTTAGGCACTGAAAGAACCATCAGGTTTGATTGCTGAATCAGTGATGTTTTGGAGATCATGGAGGTGATATTTCAATGATCATGGGACACAAATTTGACTCTGGGTCTAGAGACAAAGCACATGTCTTATTTTTGTTTTAAGAAGAGAAGACGGTGCAATCTATGAACCATAGGTTAGTGAATTTGATTTTGATTTCTGGGAAAAATGTTAGGATGAGATGATGAGTGGATATTAATTTACTGATTTAGATAGGAAGCCATGATCACAAAGATCAAACATGTCTTCATTAAGAGCAGATAGTGCCAAACCTACATAATTTCTTTTTTTTTTTGGACAGTTGCTAAAATAATAGAGCAGAAGTATGCTATAGACCTAGTTTAACTAGATTTTATTATTCAACGATTTAAAAAATTGGAATAAAAGTTACTGATGTCTTTTGTTTGAATACTCTCTCTTCTGGCAAAGAAAGACAATTAAGCAAAAACTTCTTATACACAATCATGTCTGACAGCATACATGATATTCAATCCTAGTAGTTTGCTACTGCTCTGCTATGAAGGAGGATATGTCTTCTTATCTCTCTTTTGAAACCCTGATTCATTTTCCCCTTTACCCAGTTTACCTAAATTTCAGAAAAGCAATAAGGTATTGTATGCTATTCTTGTGGAAAAGAGTGAGCTCTAAACGATATGGGCTAATATGGGCTAAACCAAGGCATACAGTAGAATGCCTGAGGGATATTTTCTGGACTTCATATTGTTTAGCATTTGTATGAATTACATGAATAAAGTCATAGATAGAATATTTACAGCTTCCATTAATCTCTGAGGGATACCTAACATAGAAATGGCAGAGTCAGGATCCCAAATGACCTTGGCAGGCCAGAAAATTGGGCTGAATTTAATAAGCTGAAACTTAATAGAGAGAAATGTAACATAAATGTTACATTCGAGTTTAAAGAAATTGATTTCACAAAATTGGGAAAGCATGGCTAGGCATCAGTTCATCTGAAAAAAATATTTCTGGTGACTTTGCAACTTTAATACATGTTACTAGCATATGAAAGGACAGCCAGAAAAAATAATGCAATATTGAGATACATTAAAAGAGGCTCAGCTTCAGGGGATAGGTGGGTAAAAGTCCCTCTGTACTCTCTCCTAGTCAGAAGAGATCTAGAGTACAATTTCCAGTTCTGAGCATCATATTTTTAAAAAGTCATCAATAAGATTGAGAGAGGACAGGGAAGATAACTAAGAAAGTTCAGGGTCTTTAGTTCATGCCAGGTATAGATTGGTTGGAGCAGTTATAGATGTTTAACATGGAGAGGAGATAGATTCAAATAGGGGCATGATAGTACTCTTTAAATTTCTGTAATAATGTTATAGAAGGAGATGTTAGAGCTGTCCTAAAATAGAATGGATTGTTTTGAGGAATGGCAAGTCTTTAAGGAAAGGATAGATGACCATTTAACCCTTATTGTAGAAAGGATTCTTTTCTATGTGTAGGTAGGACTGGAGGACCCTGACTTCCTTACCAACTCTAAAATTTGGTGATTTTGTGATTATGTGGCAGATTTGGACACGCTTGATCATCCTAGTTTTACTCTAGATGATCTCTAGTTTATTAGTGTCCTTAGAATGCGGTGCCCAAAATTGAATGCTAGACTCTCGTCATGCTCTCTAAGTATACATTGCATTAGTCTTTGTGGCTGCCAAAGCATACTGTTGATTGGTATTGAGACTGTATTCCATTAAATCACCCATGTCGGGGCAGCTAGGTGGCACAGTGGAAAGAGCACCAGTCCTGGATTCAGTAGGACCTAAGTTCAAATCCAACCTCAGACACTTGACACTAGCTGTGTGACCCTGGGCAAGTCACTTAAACCCCATTGCCTCGCCAAAAAAAAAAGAAAGAAAGAAAGAAAGAAATCACCCATGTCTGTTGTAGGTGAGCCCAAGTGTAAGAAATTTATCCTTTAAAATTCCATCTCATTTCATGATTAGTCTAGTATCCTAGCATGTTGAAGTAGTTTTGAGATGCTCACTCTCTTATCTATCATGTTAGCTATTCATTACAACTTTGTGTTATTTGTAAACTTGATAGTGCATCACCTGTGTTTTTATATGTCATTGATAAAAAGGTTCAAAACTACATGGGTGAGCAGAGATACTTGAGGCACTATGCTAGGGGTCTTCTTGAAGGTTGACACTGAGTCAGTAATGTCTATTTGTTGTGACTCTTCAAACATTTCTAAATTCACCTAACTGTATCAATTAACCAACAAACATTTATTAAGTGCCTACTGGGAGAGCTAGGGGTGCAATAGATGACTCCAGACCTGGAATCAGGAAGATTCATCTTCCTGAGTTCAAACTTGGTCCCAGACACTTAATGTGACTCTGTTTGCCTCAGTTTCCTCATCTGTAAAATGAGTTGGAGAAGGAAATGGAATGAAAATACCCACTCTGGTATCTTTGCCAAAGAAACCCTAAATGGAGCCATGAAGAATCAGGCATGACTGAAAACGACTGAATAATAACAACATAGAACCATATAAATGTTAGGTATTTGATAACAACAGGAACAATAATAATACAGTCTAGACTTTTTTTTTGGAATTGAAATGGTCTATAGTTAGAGATTCCATTCTCTTGACTTTAAAAGCAAATACCAGAACATTTTTTTCCTTTCCAAAATTGTAGCAACTCTCCCATTCTGCATGATTTTTCAGAGATCACTGAGAGTAGCTCAGTAATTACAGCTGCTAGATCTTATAGGATCCTTGGATGTAGTTTGTTTGGGCCTAATGACTTGAACTCACCAAATGTAGCTAGATGTTCTGTAACTATTTTCACTCTTTGATCTTTTAGTCAACCTTCTTGATTTTGTGTACTGAGCAACTGTGGAGGAGGAAAGGTAGCATTTTTGCCTGGTGCCCCAAACCATACCTCAACTTCCAGCTAACTTAAATCTTGTGTTCCACCCTCCACCCCATACCACATTTCTATCTCAACTATCCATTCTACCAGGAGTATTTAGTTATAAAAAATGTGGAAAGGAGAATATAAAATTTTACTCTTCCTCAGATATGGAATAGAAAATTTCTTTCCCCAGAACATTCATTCTTCTCATTGCATTTTCTGTTTTTTAAAAGACTATTTTTGAGTACTAGCCTGTACCTGTCCTAAACTAATGATGAGACCTTGTACTCGGTGAGGAGTGGTTGAGTTGCATAAATGTAGGTTGCAGAAAAAGAACATTTCTTAGTGTTAGGATGTATTAAGAGGGAATGGCATATGGAGAGTTATTAAGCAATTGAGTTGAAGAATGTGGGTGGGAAGAAGGAAACTCAGTGAAATTGTGATTTCATTACAATCTTAAATTTAGATAGAAAAGGAAGCCTGGTATGTTATGTTAAAAATATTAAGGTTGAGAATAAGAAAATAATGATAACAATAGTGACAGCTGACATAGAGCATTTTAAAGTTTGCAAAGTACTTAATGTATGGAGCACCTGCCCCCATCCCTCTCCCCCATGATTTAGAAAATGACTTCAGATTCTAGTTACATCTGTCAGAATCTTCTCCAAACTATAGCTATTGAGCCTTCATAGATGCTTACTTTTATTAGTCAGAACACAAACAAAGGTATATAATGAAATAGCAGGGTAATAAAAATAGATAAATGTTTCTTCCATAAACATTGAGCTCATTGTCCCACATATACATGTACCCTCAGAAAGAAAAGCAGACATGTAGAGACATCCCATATGGCACATTTATATGTTGACTAGGAGACCCCATGGGGAAAAGCACATTTGTCATAGGGGTAACACATACTTCTGATGCTGTAGAACTGCTAATGTCTTCTGGTAACAGAAGACAGAAATTGCTTTCATCTGGACTCTGTAGAGTGTCATGTTTTTAATCCAGTGCTTAGCAGAATCTGGCAAATAGTAGGCACTTAAATACTTGTTGACTGTTGAGTGACTGGCATTTATTTTCTGGGTTACCTAATACCATTTCCAGTACCAGTTGGGGATGTTATGCTTAGCAAGCCTCTGCATGGGGGCTACAACTCAGCTTTCCTTTGTGCCCCATTTAGAATTTTTAGTCGGGGGTATTACTTTCAGGGTCACATACTATGTTCTTCTTTCTCTGGTAAGTTGCTGCTTTGGTAAACTTGTGTCCTATAAGGAAAGGCTGAAGCTCAAATCTTTCATTTAATGCCCAGGAAGTTCTTCCTGTCCAGATTGCTCATGGAAAGTAACAGATGTCCAGGCTAAGATCATGGCTGTACTTAGAACTCCTCTCTCTTATATTCTCTTCTAAGTTTCTCAATTTAACTCTCAAGAATTTGACTTATTGTAAGAAAATCATTTATATTTTAGTTCTTATAATATCCTATTGCTAAAGTAAATATTCCCAGGACTCCTCTCTTGAATAAAAAAAGAGATGAGAGAAATTGTAGTGAGGACATGGCTTTTAACTTCCCATCATACTTCTCTGATAGATGTAAATGACAAAGGCTGGCCTAAATAGAGATGACCAAAACAGTTTCTGACATTTGTATCACTTTCCTTATAGCAATGTCATGTTTTTTCCCCACTACACATATGTAATCTTATTTGATCTTCATAAGAACTCTAAGAATCAGAGGTAGTAATGATAAATATTATCATAACATTTCATAGATGAGGAAATTGAAGTTTAGAAGTATTAAGTAGATTGCTCATATTCACACAACTAGCTAGGGCTGAATGAATGAAAGAATGAAAAGCTACATTTCCTATGTGTCCAGCAACTGATCAACTATAGGAATACAATTTGGACAGCTAGGTGGTACAGTGGATGACTGCTAGGCCTGGAGTCAGGAAGACCTGAGTTCAAATCTGGCTTTAGACACTTATTAGCTGTGTGACCCTGCACAAGTCACTTAACCCTTTTTGCTTCAATTTTCTCATCTGTAAAATGAGTGAGAAGAAAAGAGTGTCTTTTGAAGAGGGAGGAGCTGGTTACTGGGATGGAGATGCTGGAAACCTGCATAGTCTGAAATGCACCTTAGATTTCAGGACAGCTGACTTCAAGGGGCTCAGAGGAAGAATATGTAGGATGCTATGGACTGAATCAGCAACTCAGGTGGATTTTCTTGGATTACTTCACCATTTTAAAGATTCAAGCAGTTTCAGTTATGCAGCCAGCAGAAAAAAAAAAAGGCTGCTCCCAAGCTCCAGAAACCAATCTTTGCCAATAAAACCCTAAATGGGGTCACGAAGAGTTAGGCACAACTGAAATGACTGAACAATAACAACAAAAGGTTACTAATACAAAGACAAAGACACACTCCATCCTTGAGGAGCTGATGTGCTAATGAGAGAAATAACACATAGGAGAATGGCAGCTGGAAAGACACACAGTTGTCCAGATAGTTACAGGATAGTGAGTGAGGCCTGAAAGGAACGGATTGGCAGACCCATGTAGGCACAATGGCAGACATGGTTTGATCACAGTTTATGGTTTCAAAACTGGAATGGGTCTGGTGATGGTGAGGCAGTTATCAAGGAACTGGTCCAGGGGGACAGAGTGGAGGAAAGCATGGGAAAGGCTTTCCTGAAATAATGCTTGGACAGTTCCTAGTCAGGCAAGCAGGCCCCCAGGGAAGAGGTTTCTTTAGATCTTGGTCTCTGGTGTGAGTTGTGAAGTAGTTGGTGAGGAAAAGATAGGCAGTAAATCAATAAGAATTTTAAGTCAACAATCATTTATTAACCACTTACTGTGTGCCAGGGAGGAAGGGTGGACATGGGATTCAGGCTCAGGTCCTGGCTGATTACAATTTTAACTCTAGTTATTTATCATAACATTCATGGAGACTCAAATGCATATATACATATATATGTATATAATATATATATAAAATATATATGTATATGTATATATGTGTATCTATCTATCTATCTATCTATCTATCTATCTATCTATCTATCTATCTATCTATCTATCTATCTATTTACCAATTTGAATTCCAATGGTTTCTTCTACTAGAATTTGGGGAGTTGACTGTTAATGATGGTCATAATATGTGGTGTTTGTGAAACACTTTGTGATTTTCTAAGTGTTTTCACATATTTATCTTTTGTTTTTGTTTTTGCTGGGAAATGAGGGTTAAGTGACTAGTACAGGATCATACAGCTAGTAAGTGCCAAGTGTCTGAGGCGGGATTTCATGTATTTATCTTTTAAATTCTCATAATATCCTCCCATGTCAAAATAGGACAGCATCTCATTAGTCCATTGGTACAAGTAGAGAAAAATCAAGGCCCAAAGATGTAAAATGACTTGTCCAGGAACACACAGTGATCTTTGCAGAACTGGAACAGAAATCAGGTGCCCTGAACCCTGTTTGAGTACTCTTTTCACAACCACATTGATATTCCTCTACCTATGTCTATAGTTTCCTTCAGCATGTGGGCCTAAGAAGAGAGATGTTTGTTGAAGCTTTAGAACTCTTTGTTGGAAGACCCAACACTTAAATTTAGTGGAAGAGAAGGGAAAACAAAGTCATTTGAGAGAATGCAGCAGAAAATTAACTGGTTCAAGAGGTTAATTTGGGGGACCTTGTGCATTCCTACTGGGAGAACTCCTTGGTTTCATGAAGCTATGCTTTACTAACCAGTTTGTTCTTCTTAAAATGATTTTTCTTTTGGGGACTGTTCTGAGTTAGGGCATTTGTTATTTGGACACCTTTTAGCTGACAAGAGTGGAATGCAACTGAGCATGAGAGGAGGATTTCTTGGAAGGAGTCTTCTTGTAATTCTGAAATAGGTCTCACTGGCTTTCTTTCTGCATGGTAGGTTGGTCCCATTTAGAGCTGAAGGAATCTTTGAGATCGTGTAAGCCAGGAACTCTTAAGCCTTTCTTCTGTCATAGATCCCTTTGTTGTTGTTGTTTGTCCTTTGTTCTTGAAGAGGATCAATGGCATCATGGAAGTGATGTCTTGATTTGCATATAAATTGGATTTAAGAGAGGCAGAGCTGTGTAAGTCATCAGCCTCACTTTCTTTTCCAGAGTCATTGAAGTCTAGTTCAAGACAAAAGTTTTGGCCCAGGATGCAGTGGGTGACATTGAGCTTTCCAAATTAAGTTTTTTTCCAGATTTTGGTTTGTCTGAGACAATGTCTGTTCAATGACTAAGGGCTAGATAAAAATGGAGACAAAAGATGTTCTAATTTGCCAACACTAAAATATCAGTCTGGAAGGGGAAGACCCTCAAAGTTTCTGGCCAGAACAGAAAACACTTGTTATTTACACTCATTCTAGTTCAGTGTTTGAGAGGCTCCAAAGGAAAGTGTGGCAGAGAAGAGGTATTAAACTGCCCACCAAACTGAAGATCTATAAGAGCCATTGTGCTGAACTCATTACATGCCTTTGAAAATTGGACAGCATACCAGCTCCAAGCCAGGAAACTGAATGACTTCCATCTGAATTGTCTTAGGAAGATACTGAAGATCACCTGGTGACATATGGTACTGGATACTGAGGTGTTTTCCTGAGTTAAACTGCCAACCATTCATACTTTACTACAGAGCGCACACCTCTGATGGGCTGGTTACATTGTTTGAATTGCAAATTTGCCTAAATGACTATTTTATGGAAATCAAATGCAAGGCAGACACTCATATGGTGGTTAGAAGAAATGATAAGAGGAGATCCTTAAGGTCTCTCTGAAGAACTTTGGAACTGATTGTGAGACAGGAGAGACCCTGGAAAATGACTGCCCAGTATGACATGCCCAAATCAAAGAAGGACCTGTGCTCTATGAACAAAGCAGAATCACAATTGCTCAAAAGAAATATGAAATGCACAAATTTAGAGGCATTTCCTCTGCAAATCTTCATACAGACTATTTGTGCCCAACCAGTGGTAGAGACTTTCAAGCTCATATTTGTCTGATTAGCCACAGTTGGACACACTGTACTCCAACATAGTGATATGGTCCTCTGCAAGAAAGAAGAACAACCACCAACCAACCAACCAACCCATCAAAGCCTAAACAATGAGTCACAGAGGACTGGGCTAGGTATTATTATTGTCTAGGTTTAAAGGCTAGTCAAGTAACTCCATTTGAAACACAATGCATTTTTTAAAAGCCTGTTTTTTCAAAGTTATATTTCAAGAAATTATAAATGAAAACTGCACAGGACAAAAAAAAAATTGTCCCAACATTTTGGAAAACAAAAGTCTGGTGAAGCCTATGAATTCCTTGTCAGGATAATTTTTTTAACTGCATAAAATAATACACAGAAAATTGCAAAGGAAATCAATTATATTAAAATAAAGATGTAATTTTTTCATAACCAAGATAATAGATGCCTTGAAATCTGTTCACAGGTCCATTGCCGAGAAACAGAACAATGGCCCACAAATTAAGTACTCCCTATCTGGTCCAACCTTCTTATTTTACTGAGGGGTCGAAAAGAGGTCTAAAGAGAGGAAATGATTTGCTTAAGGTCACTGAGATTTCTACTCAGGTTTTCTGACTCCACATCTTCCCCACATACCACAGCTGCCTCTTTTTTGCACCCTTGATTAGGCCAGAAGTTTAGGATCTTTAAGAGCTACCAACAGGGAGGGAGCAAATGATATTGCAAGCCTGAACTTTGCTCACATTCTCTCATGTGGCTTAAATGCTGACTATGGAAATAGGAATACTAGATTAGGAGTTGCTATTCTTGGGATGGAATCCAGGCTTTGCCAGTAGCTGCCCATGTGCAGTAGGACAAATCACTTAACTTTTTTTGGGCCTATGTTTACTTATCTGTAAAATGATGAGGATGGGATATATGATCTAAGGTCTTTCCTAGCTCTAGTATTCTATGGAGACTTGAGATTTGGGTCTAGTGTCTGCCATTCACTTGCAATATAATCATTATTAAGTCCCTTCCCTTTGAAAGGGAGTAATTATGTCTATGTCTCTCTTCTCAGATAGCCATAGTGAAGCGAGAATGAGAGTGTGCATGTGATAACCCTCTGCAAAGTAGAAAGCAGCAAATCAATAGAGGTAGATGTTTTCTCAGAGTTGCTTTTATTTCTATGTGAAAACATGGCTTTTCAAAAATAATAAACATTTATTAGTATGTCTTATGTGCAAGGTGCTATGCTAGGCTCTAGTGATACAAAGATGAAAAAAATAATGTAATTCCTGACCTCTAGAAGCTTACAGTTTAATGGAAAATGGATGATATAGTATTGAGATAGCATGGTACAGTGAAAAGAACCCTGGTGAGGACTGGGGTTCAGATCCTACCTCTTCAATGACCATAGATAAGTCACTTAGTTTCTGGTTCTTAGTTCCTCATCTGTAAAATGTGGAGGTTGGACTTGATGGCTTCTGAGTCTCCTTTTAGCTCTAAATCTATGATTCTATCATTCTAACCATGATACCAGTTAGAAGGAAGTAGGGTGGTATAGTAGAAAGGGCACTGTAGTGAGGTCAGAGATCTTGGGTTCAATTCAGATCTTTGATGCTTACTACCAGTATGATCTTGGGCAAATCACTTAACCTCTATAGATCTTAATTTCTTTGAGTTGGAAGATACAGATTTGGGAATAATTCACATGGTTGTACATATGGGAATACATGAGATCATTCAAAGGAGAAAGTGTGGACAGAGAAGGGAAGCTAAGGTAGAACTTTGGAATTATGGCTATTTCTCCCTTCTAATTTCATTTATTATTTTTAATAAAGAAAAAAATAACATCTATTTCTTTCCTTCCCTCTTCTTCCCTTTTCCTCCAAGAATGGAAAACAAAATCTTTGTAAAAATATGAATTGTCAAACAAGACAGATCCCTGCATTTTAAGGCAATGCTTAAGGGCAGGATGATGTGGCAAGAGAAGGAAGATGAGAGGCTGGTCTGTGGAGTTTCATGTAAGTCAAGAGAGAAGAGGGAATCAAGGAAGGGGTGGACAACAGCATGCAACAAATTTAACAGAGATTTAAGTGGATAATGACAGAAAATTAAAAGCCATTGGACTTGGCTATAAGGAACTCCATCTTAGTGGAGAAGGAAATGGCAAACTATCCCAGCATCTTGTCAAGAAAACCTTACAGACAGTATGGTCCATCGGGTCATGAAGAGTTGGACACCACTGAACAACAAAGTAATCTTGGAGAAATATCAGTTGAATGGTAGGGTTGAGAGGTGGATTTCAGGGACCTGAGGAGTGAGTGGGTGGTGACTACTCTGTCTAGGAGTTTTACAGTAAAAGGAAGGAAAGAAAGAACTATAACATAAGGGGTTATTTTTTTTTTTTTTGGATTGAGGGGACCTGGGTGAGTTTGTAGGCTGAGGGGAAGTAGAGAGAGTAATTGAAGATTCATGAGCAAGAAGAGATAGTTGATGGAACAATTATGGAAGAGAGGGGTTTTGAAAACATGTGGAAGAGTTATCTAAATTGAGCAAGGATGCAGGGCCACCATTTCCTGAAATGGGAGTGGGGGGGGGAGAAGATGGGTGGGAACTGTAAGAGGACTAAAGGCTACTTTTAATCATAAGTACAATAATGTATAATGAATTGTTCTCATCAAATAAAAATGTATAAGATGAAGTTTATTTAAATATACAGGTGGGCTAAACATGTTGTTATAGAAAGAGTACAGAAATTTTAGTTTTGACTTCGCTGTAAACATGTGACCATGGGTAGATAATTCCTCTGCTTTGGACCTCAGTTTCTTTGTAAAGAAAACTATAAAATGGGCTAAGGATCCTTACCCTGACTAGCTTGTCAATTTACTGTGAAGATAAAATGAGAAAATGGATTGGAAAGGTTTTGGGGTTTGTTTGTTTCTTTTCCTCTTTCTTTGTTTCTTTGTTTGTTTCTTTGTTTCTGGTAAATTGCAAGGGGCCAAACAAATTGAAAGGTGGTACTTTTATCGTGAGGCAGTATGGCACTGGAGATAGAATGTTGGACTCAGAATTAGAAAGACCTACATTTAAATCCTGTCTTAGATACTTAAGTAGTTATGTGACTCAGGGCAAATCATAAGATCAGGGATTTAGAGCTACATGGACCTTGGAAGTAATTTAGTCCATGTTGCTCATTTTATGGTCGAGAAAATATTTTTCATTTATAAAATGGGAATAACATAATACTGTTCTCCCAGGGTTGCTAGAAGGATCAAATGAAATGAAGTTCTTTGCATGCCTTAAAGTATTATAGAAATATAAGCTACTATTCTTGTAAAGAATAAGGAGAACATGTCCTTATTAAACTGCCTTTCAACCTTTGTTTGTGCCTGTATTAAATTCATTGAGATTGGTTTGACTTTCATGCTGGAAAACCCTTCCTGGTGACTCGCTCCCCAAGAGCCTACGCTGTTAGAGGGGCATGTTTCCAAACACTCCCCTGGGAGACATGGCAGCTGGTTCTATGAGTTTGTGGAAATGTACTTACAGAGCCCTCTGGTGTCATCTCAGTAGCCAAGAATGAGAAGGCAGATTTGAGCTAATGAGCCTTTAGAAGTAGGAACTGGTCGAAATGTTAGGATAGTTGTCTTCATTAAACCAGAGTTCTTGATTTGGGGCTCCCTCACTGGAGATTTTGTGTACAAATTGTGACATTTAGTTTAGCCTTATTAAGATATGCCTGGAAACTGAGCTGCTGAGCTGACACTTTTTAGAGTGCCTGGCCCACTTTCTGTATCAGGGACCTACCCCCTCTGATTCTGCCCTCACCAACCAGCTGCATGGGCAACATCCCCTTTGGAAACCGAATTGTGATCTAACAGGAGCAGCCTGACTTCGGAGATTTCTCATCTCCTCCCCTTCAGTGTCATCCCCTGCAGCTTCTTTCTTCCTTCTCTCTCCTTCCACATGTCTTCAGCCTAGTTTCCTTTCTCCCACTGTTCTTCTACCATTTAGGTCTTTTCCCTTGCTTCAAAGGGTCCAACAAAGATCATCACATCTTTTTTCTCTCTTTATAAAGCCAGAAATCTTGCCATTGAGGCTACATCTCCCCCAGGCCCACCTACTCCCTTTTCCCTTTATTTGGCAGATACTGTAAATGCTATGAGAAAAAAATCTTTTAAAAAAGTGTTGATATTTGAATAGGGAGTTGTGGAATATCACAGGGAGAGCCATAACTATGGTATGACAATCTGGGAGAGCATCAATATGACCATTCCTAGTCAGGCCCTCTGTTTCATCAGTGGCCAGCACTTTAGGATCATGTAAAGCTTGAAGTGTTCTGGGCTAGATTTCCATTCGCCTTCTCCAATAACCATACTCCTTTTGATTTCCCCCAAACACTGCCTCCCCACCAACTCTAACTCCATATACAAATGTGGTCAATCAAGGCTTTGATCATAGGGTAAAGGACTCTACTTGGGATCGTCTGATTCTTCACTTTTTGCAGAAGTTGGGTCAGAGAACGCTGGAAATAAAACATCCCCTTTCCCCCTTTTGACTTGTGACTTACTGCCTATCTGATAGGGGCTTTTCTCATCCTGTCAAGGAGAAAAAGGGGCACTTCTGGAAATGGTAGAGGATAAGAAGACTGGTGGAATAGCTGAGTAACTCTGATGTCTATGTCTGGGCACTGGAATTGTACCTGGTTCTGAATGCCAGGTGGTTGTAACTGGCATGAATGGCTCTATGGGTGTGTGCACAGTGGGGTTTTAGGAGGTTTTGGCAAGTTTTGAAATTGAGTATGGCTGATGAAGCCCTACCCAGATGGTCCCCCTCAATGTGAATTTTCAGGGCTTGGGTGCCAGGGTTTGAATGCAGCATGTTCTGAAAAACTTTGCTGTTCCAGGGGATCTTGCATGTTGTAAAGAAAAATGATTCTGTTCAGCAGAAGTATTTTTTGTTTGTTTTGTTTTTGCGGGGTAATGAGGGTTAAGTGACTTGCCCAAGGTCACACAGCTAGTAAGTGTCAAGTGTCTGAGGCCGGATCTGAACTCAGGTTGTCCTGAATCCAGGATCAGTGCTTTATCCACTGCACCACCTAGCTGTCCCCTAGAAGTATTTTTAATGAAATATTCAATGTAACCTGATCTTAGAAATCTCTGTCCCAGAGGACCAGAACCTACCTTTTTTTTTTGCATGACTCCATTTTAGGGAAATGGACAGAAAAGAAACCAACAGACAAGTTATTTTTAAATCACATATATCCATGTTGACCTTGAGTACATTTTGTTAGTAGTGTTGACTCAAGAAGCTGAGGACTGTATACTTTGTTACTATTAGTTGAACAATTATTCTACAGATAAGTCACCTGCCCCTTCCTCCCTGCCCTCTCTTAACTCCTTACCTCCTAAGTTTTTACCAACGCCCCACAATAAAAGCCAGATGAAAACACATGAAAAATATTAATCTGGGCCTGGCTTTGGCACTGCCCAGAACATCTGCTACCCCTAAATATTGGCTGCTTGCCTTGAAAAGCTAACTGATGCCAAGTTCTTCAGGCAAGTATATCCCCTGGTTACTGTTAGGTTTTTATTTTATTTTATTATTTTTTAAAATGGCATACACATTGAGACATCTTGGCCATATTGTTGGGGCACCATCCTCTCTTCTCCCTGGTGACTATGGTGATGAGAGCTGGTGTTATATAAGCAGGCTTGCCCAGTTGCCTCTTGGGAAGTTTTCACTCCTATGAGCATTACTTGATGACCTTCCAGAGCTGTTTCATGTCAGGCTTTGGAGAATATGTTGAATTTCTTGTTATTTACAACACAATTAGAGTGTCTATACTAAAGACAATTTAATGGAGACCCATTGTTAAGTAACCCTGGGAAAAGTAGTAGACTATCTTCATGTGTTTATTACAAGATTTTCTGAATGTTTCCTATGATCAAGGTCATGTGGCCAGGACTGAGTGATATTTCCATGAGTTGGTCATGGTTCCTTCCCTCAAGGACCTTATAGTCTAACTGGGAAGATAAGAAATGGGCACAAAAAACAAGTAGAAGCCAGTGTGTGTTAAATGCATAAGATAGGAACAAATAGTTTTGAAGAGAGAGAGGGAATTTCAAAGTAGGGTGGGAATAAGGAAGAGGTAATGATAGATCATCTGTAAAGCCAGGAGATTAGACTAGTCAGACTTTCTCCAACCAGTAGACAGAGTTGACCACTATCTCTTTCTTCTGCATGAATTGCCCAGCGGATGTTGTGTTTCTTTGTTCTTCATTTGACCACTTGTTCCTTCAAAGAATCACAGAATCTCAGAGTTGCAAAGGACTTGAAAGGGAATTTGGTCCCATCTATGCAGGGATGGGTATCCTCCATATATATATATATATATATATATATATATATATATATACACACACACATACATACATATATATATATATATATATATATATATATATACATGCCAACAAGCAGTCATCTAGTGAGGGAAAACTCTGTAATTGTAAAGTTAACCCATTTCACTTTTAGATAGCTTTAATTAGTAGGCAGTTTTCTCTTGCACCAAAAAATCTGCCTTTCATCCCCTTCTATCCATTAGCTTCAAGGGACAGATAGAAGTCCCTCTTCCACATGACTGCTCTTGAAATATTTAAGCAATCAACAAAAAGTCAGTTTTTAAGTTTCAACCATGTGTTAGGCATTCTGGTAGGTTCTGAGGATTGAAAGACTAAAATGAAGTCATTTCTGCCTGCAAGAAACTTACTTTCTACAAGAGGAGGTGACACATACATGTATAAATAAATGTGGTAAAAAAAACCTCTTGGCATAATAATTACCAGGATTATGATGGTAATTCTTTTGTATATACTTATATACAAAATACATGGCCTCTGATTTTATATAACTTTTTGCCTTTGAAGTGCATTCCAGCTATAGATCTATCGTTTTAAGTTTTGGGAACAGAGTAACTAGCAACTAGGGCCATCAGGAAAGGTCACATATAGGAGGTAGTTTTTGAACTGGGCTTTGAAGGAAGTTAGGGATTCTAAGAAGAGTTAAAAAGGGAGTATATTCCAGGAATGGGGGCTAGCTAGTGTAAAAGGCACAAAGATGGAAGATGGAGTGACATGTGTAAGGAACAGCAAGAAGTTCAACAGAACTGAAACAAAGAGTGAATAAGGAGGAGTAATGTCTAACATTGGAAAGGTAGGTTGGAGTCAGGTTGCGAAGGGCTTTAAATGTCAAATGGAGGAGTTTGTATTTGATCCTAGAGTTAATAAGGGATCAGTGGAATTTATTGATCAGGGTAGTGACAGGCCAGATCTATGCTTTAAGAACATTGATTTTGGATCTGGTGGAGGATGAACTGGAGAGGGGAGAAACTTGAGTCAGGAAGATCAATTGGCTATTGCAGTGGTCCAAGTGAATGATGCTAATGGTATGAATGAGAATAATGACCATGAAGTGGATCAAAGGGAACAAAGTAAAGAGAACCGTGTCAGACATGCTCAAAAACTTTGCAAAGATACATGAGTATCAGGTAGGTGGGGGTAAACATGACTATTTCTTAGCCAGTACCAGATTGTTTTGATGACTGCTGCTTTGTAAAACAGTTTGAGACGTAGTGCCAGGGGAGGTATGGTCAAACATGACTCATGCCCAAGTGTAGAATTTCTATAGGAAATGAAAGGACAGCTATAGCTGTGCTCTTTTATTGGCCAATCTCAGTGGTAATGATAGGATGTGACATGCTGACTTGACTCCTCCCTCCTTTTCCTCATAAAATCCTCTGCTAAATTTTGTAGCTACCCAGATACATACTTTTTAAAAAAAATAAGAGTATTTTATTTTCCAGTTACATTTAGAGATAGCTTTCAGCATTTGTTTACATAAGATTTCCAATTTCAAATTTTTCTTCCTCCCTCCCCTCCTTGCCTCCCTCCCCCAGACAGCAGGCAATCTGATATCTGTTATATATATATATATATATATATATATATATATACACACATATACACATACATAACAACATTAAACATATTTCTGCATGAGTCATGGTATAAGAGAAGAATCAGAGTAATAAGGAAAAACCTCAAAATAGAAAAACAACAGCACCAAAAACAAAAGAAATAGTATGTTTCAATCAGCATCCATATTTCATAGTTCTTTTTTTCTTCTTCTGAATTTGAAGAGCCTTTTCCATCATGAGTCCCCTGGAACTCTCTTATACCATTGTATTGGTCAGAAGAATCCAGTCCATCACAGTTGATCAACACACAATGTGGATGATACTGTGTATAATGTTCTTCTGGTTCTGCTCATCTCACTCATCATCAGTTCATGCAAGTCCTTCCAGGTTCCTCTGAACTTCTCCTGCTCATCATTTCTCACAGCACAATAGAATTCCATTACATTCATATACCACAACTTGTTCAGCCATTCCCCAACTGATGGGCAACCCCTCAATTTCCAATTCCTTGCCAGCACAAAAAAGAGCAACTATAAATATTTTTGAACATGTGGGTCCTTTTCATTTTTCTATGATCTCCTTGGGGAAAAGACGCAACAGTGGTATTGCTGGGTTAAAGGGTATGCACAGCTTTATAGCCCTTTGGGCATAATTCAAGATTGCTCTCCAGAATGGTTGGATCAGTTCACAGCTCCACCGACAATGCATTAGTGTTCCAATTTTCCACAGCTTCTCCAACATTTATTATTTTCCTTTTTTGTCATTTTAGTCAATCCGACAGGTGTCAGGTGGTACCTGAGAGTTGTTTTAATTTGCATATCTCTAATCAATAGTGATTTAGAGCATTTTTTCATATGGGAATAGATAGCTTTGATTTCTTCATCAGAAAACTGCCTGTTCATATCCTTTGCCCATTTCTCAATTGGAGAATGACTTGAATTCTTATAAATATGATTTAGTTCCCTATATATTTTAGAAATGAGGCCTTTTTCAGAAGTACTGGCCATAAAAACTGTTTCCCAGCTTTCTGCCTCCCTTCTAATTTTGGATGCATTGTTTCTGTTTGTACAAAAGCCTTTTAATTTAATGTAATCAAAATCATCCATTTTGCATTTCATAATATTCTCTATCTCTTGTTTGGTCATAAACTGTTCTTCTTTCCAAAGATGTGAAAGGTAGACTATTCCTTCCTCTCCTAATTTACCTATGGTATCACCTCTTATGTCTAAATCATGTACCCATTTTGAACTTATTTTAGTATAAGGTGTAAGATGTTGGTCTTTGCCTAATTTCTGCCATACTATCTTCCAGTTTTTCCAGCAGTTTTTGTCAAATACTGAGTTCCTATCCCAGAAGCTGGAGTCTTTGGGTTTATCGAACACTACATTACTAATGTCATTTACTACTGTGTCTCCTGTGCCTAGCCTATTCCATTGATCCTCCACTCTATTTTTTAGCCAGTACCAGATAGTTTTGATGACTGCTGCTTTATAGTAAATCTCCAGATTTGGTACAGCTAACCAAGCTTCCTGTGCATTTTTTCATTATTTCCCTCGATATTCTTGACTTTTTGTTTTTCCAGATGAATTTTGTTATTATTTTTTCTAGCTCTATAAAATAATTTTAGGTAGTCTGATTGGTATGGCACTGAATAAGTGAATTAATTTAGGTAGAATGGTCATTTTTACTATATTAGCTCTGCTTATCCATGAGCAATTGATATCTTTCCAATTATTTAGATCTGATTTGATTTACGTGAAAAGTATTTGGTAATTGTGTTCATAGAGTTCCTGGGTTTGTCTTGGCAAGTAGACTCCCAAGTAATTTATATTATCTACCCTTACTTTAAATGGAATTTCTCTTTCTATCTCTTGCTGCTGGACTTTGTTGGTCATGTATAGAAATGCTGATGATTTATGTAGATTTATTTTATAACCTGCTACTTTGCTAAAGTTGTTAATCATTTCAAGTAATTTTTGAGTTGATTCTCTAGGATTCTTTAAGTATACCATCATATCATCTGCAAAGAGTGATAGTTTTGTTTCCTCCTTGCCTATTCTAATTCCTTTAATTCCTTTTTCTTTTCTGATTGCTAAAGCTAACATTTCTAGTACAATATTAAATAATATAGGTGATAATGGACATCCCTGTTTCACCCTTGATCTTATTGGGAAGGTCTCTAACTTATCTCCATTACATTTAATGCTTGCTGATGGTTTTAGGTAGATACTGCTTATTATTTTAAGGAAATCTCCACCTTTTCCTAAGCTCTCTACTGTTTTTACTAGGAATGCGTGCTATATTTTGTCAAAAGCTTTCTCTGCATCTATTGAGATAATCATATGATTTTGGTTAGTCTTCTTATTGATGTGGTTGATTATGTTAATAGTTTTCCTAATGTTGAACCAGTCCTGCATTCTTGGTATAGATCCCACCTGGTCATAGTATATTATCCTGTTGATCACTTGCTGTAATCTCCTTGCTAATATCTTATTTAATATTTTAACATCAATATTCATTAGGGAAATTGATCTATAATTTTTTCCCCTGTTTTTGCTCTGCCTGGTTTTGGTATTACCACCATATTTGTGTCATAAAATGAATTTGGTAGAACTCCTTCTTCACCTATTTTTCCAAATAATTTTTATAATATTGGAATTATTCAAATGTTTGGTAAAAATTCAGTTGTAAACCCATCTGGCCCTGGGGACTTTTTCTTAGGGAGTTCATTAATGACTTGTTCAATTTCTTTTTCTAATATGGGCTTATTTAAGGATTTTATTTCCTCTTCAGTTAACCTGGGCAGTGTGTATTTTTGTAAATATTTATCCATTTCATTTAGATTGTCAAATTTATTGGCATACACTTGGGCAAAATAATTCATAATTATTGATTTAATTTCCACTTCATTAGTGGTAATATAACCCCTTTCATTTTTGATGCTGGTAATTTGGTTTTCTTCTTTCTTTTTTTAAAAATCAAATTAACCAATATTTTATCTATTTTATTGGTTTTTTCATAAAACCAGCTCTTAGTTTTATTGATTAATTCTATAGTTTTCTTGCTTTCAATTTTATTAATTTCTCCTTTATTTTTTAGGATCTTTAGTTTAGTATCTAATTGGGGATTTCTAATTTGTTCTTTTTCTGGCTTTTTAAGTTGCACACACAATTCATTAATCTCCTCTTTCTCATTTTTATTCATGTAAGCAGTTAGAGCTTTAAATTTTCCCCTAAGCACTGTTTTGGCTCTATCCCATAGATTTTGGTATGTTGTCTCATTATTGTCATTCTCTTGGATAAAGTTATTGATTGTTTCTATGATTTGTTGTTTGACACATTCATTCTTTGGAATGAAATTATTTAGTTTCCAAGTGATTTTCATTCTACTTTTCCCTGGCTCTTTCTTACATGTAATTTTTATTGCATCATGATCTGAGGAGGATGCATTTACTATTTCTGCCTTTCTACATTTGACTACGTTTTTGTGCCCTAATACATGGTCAATTTTTGAAAATTTGCCATGTACTGCTGAGAAAAATGTATATTCCTTTCTAGCTCCATTCAATTTTCTCCACACATCTATCATGTCTAACTTTTCTAAGTAATCTATTCACCTCCTTCACTTCTTTCTTATTTATTTTTTGGCTAGATTTATCTAATTCTGAGAGGGGGAGGTTCAGATCCCCCACTAGTATAGTATTACTGTCTAATTCCTCTTGTAACTCATTTAACTTTTCTTCTAAGAATCTGGATGCTATACCACTTGGCACATACCTATTTTTTATTGATATTACTTCATTATGTATAGTACCTTATAGCAAGATGTAGTTTCCTTCCTTATCTCTTTTAATGATATCTATTTTTGCCTGTGCTTTGTCTGAGATAAGGATTGCTACCCCTGCTTTTTAAATTTTAGCTGAAGCATAATATATTCTGCTCCAGCCTTTTACCTTTACTCTTTGTGTATCTATCTGCTTCAAATGTGTTTCTTGTAAACAGCATATTGTAGGATTCTGGTTTTTAATCCATTCTGCAATTCCCTTCTATTTTATAGCAGAGTTCATCCCATTCACATTCACAGTTATTATTACTAACTGCCTATTCCCCTCCATTCTATTTACCCCCTTTGTACTTTCCCCCCCTTCTTTCACCCTATTCCTCCTCACCAATGTTTTGCTTCTTACCCCTGCCTCCCCCAATCTGTCCTCCCTTTTTATTACCCCCTCCCTTTTCTTTACCCTTTTCTCCCTTGCTTTTGCCCTCCCTTCTATCAGACCCCCCCATTCCCTTCCCCTTTTACTTCCCTAAAGAATGAGCTAAGTTTCTTTATCCAAATGAACATATATGTAATTCTCTCTTTGAATAAAATCTAATGTTCGCCCCTCCCTTCTTCCCTCTATTGTAATAGGTTTTTTTCACCTCTTCATATGATATAATTCACCCCATTCCACCTCCCCTTTCTTCTTCTCCCCATAAACTCCCTTTTCAACCCCTTATTTTTCTTTGTATCATCAAATCAAAGACAATTTATATTTATACCCTTTGTGTATAGTCCTTCTGTCTGCTGTGGTAAAAACCAGAAGTTTTAGCTGAATCATTTGAGAATTGAGCACACGTTGTGGAAGCAGCTTTTGAAGGACTTCCCTTTTGGGGTGGAGTCCCTGACGAACTTCTGGCATGCCAGCTTAAAACTGAGGGTGGAACGTAAGTTCAGTCTCTCTCTCTCTCTCTGGCATTTCAGCTTAGCTGTGCTGGTGCACACTTTTGGTGTTCAGTGCTGGTTCTCTGCCTGGTAGGCAGTTTGGGATTCAGTGAGTTTTATAAAGGAATATAGACTAAGCTTAGATCTAAGATTATTAATTTGTATTTCTACTTTCCTATTTCCCTAGTTGGTATCACCTTTTGTTGTCTAATTAATTCCCAAACAATAAAAATGAATCCTTCACTGATTAAAGCTCAGAGGCTTCTTTTTCTTAGTGGTCTGGGGGTTATATAAAGGAAAAGTTAAAGGTGGAGTTTAATGCTCGTATACCCAATTTTAAATCTCACACTGCCCAAATACATTTACAATTCTCAAGAGTTATAAGTATTATCTTCCCATGTAGAGATGTAAACAGTTTAAGGTAATTGAGTAACTTTCTTTCCCTCTGTTTACCTTTTTAAGCTTCTCTTGAATTTTGTATGTTAAGATGGAATTTTCTATTCAGTTCTGGTCTTTTCATTGCGAAACCTTGAAAGTCCCCAATGTCATTGAATGTCCATCTTTTCCCATGAAAGGGAATGATCATTTTTGCTGGGTAATAGATTCTTGGCTGCAATCCAAGCTCCTTTGCCTTCCAGAATATCATATTCTAAGCCTTGTGATCCTTTAATATTGAAGCTGCCAGGTCCTGAGCAATACTGACCATGATACTCAAATTGCTTCTTTCTGGCTGCTTCTAGTGTTTTCTCCTTCACCTGGTAATTCCGGAATTTGGCTACAATATTCCTTGGAGTTTTCCTTTTGCGGTCTCTTTCAGGAGGTGATTAGTGAATTCTTTCAATGACTATTTTATCCTCTGATTCTATAATATCAGGGCACTTCTCCTTAATAATTTCCTGGAATATGATGTCTAGACTCTTTTTCTGATCAAGGCTTTCAGGCAGTCCAGTGATTCTCAAATTGTCTCTCCTGGATCTGTTTTCCAGATCAGTTGTCTTTCCAATGAGGTATTTCACATTTTCTTCTATTTTTTCATTCTTTTGATTCTGCTTGACTGATACCTGGTGTCTCATGAATTCCTTATCTTCCAACTATCCAATTCTAATTTTTAAGGCATTATTTTCTTTCATGAGATTATGCACCTTTTTTCCATTTGGCCAAATGAATTTTTTGAGGCATTGTTTTCTTCAGTGAGATTATGCACCTTCTTTTCCATTTGGCCAGATGAATTTTTAAAGGAATTGTTTTTTGCAGTCAATCTTTGTGCTTTCTTTTCCAAGCTGCTGATTCTTTTTTCATAATTTTCTTGTTTTGCTTTCATTTCTCTCCCCATTTTTTCTCCTACCTCTCTCAATTGACTTTGGAAATCCTTTTTGAGCTCTCTTCTCATTTTATCTTCTACCTCTTTCAATTGATTTTTAAAATCCTTTTTGAGCTCTTCCAGGAAGGCTTTTTGTTCTTGAGACCAATTCAACTTCCCTCTTGAGGCTTCACATGTAGGCAATTTGAGAGTATTGTCCTCATCTGAGTTTGTTTTTGCCTCTTCCCTTTTGATACAGAACCTCTCAATGGTGAGAGCTCTTTTTTGTTTCTTACTCATACTGCAGCTTATGTATTTATTTATTCATTCATTCATTCATTCATTCATTTATCTATCTATCTATCTATCTATCTATCTATCTATCTATCTATCTATCTATCTATCATCTATTTATTTATTTATTTATTAGTTGAGATCTGCTCTGGGTGCACCAGGGTCCCTGCCTCAAGCTTCTTGTGCTGGGGTATAGAGGCTGTGTCACCGGCTTTTTACACTGAGGCCTCTATGGTTTGTGGATTTCCCCCACCCTGGACTTCCTGTCTGAGCATGCTGGGATCAGTGGGCCTGGTCGCGCCTGTCCTGTGAGTGGCCCTCCAGCTGGCAACCTGCCCTCTCAGCTGGTTCAAGTGGGTTTTGCCACTTTCCTGCTGTGCCATCAGATTTTTGAGCCAGGATCCAGGGGTCTCAGTTGCTCAGCTGTGGCCCACAGCTTCCTGATGACCCCTTTGGCTCTGTGCTGCCACCCTGTGCTGCACCTCCCTTTTGCCCTAGTCAGACCGACCTTTCCTGAAGTCTTTTAAATTATCTCTGGTTGGAAGACTGTGTCTCTTTGTCTCTTTGCATGTTGTATAGTTTCAGAATCCATGTAGAGGCTTGATTTAATGTTCTTTTTGAGGGAACAGAAGGAGAGTTCAGGCAGCTTGCTGATTCTTCTCTGCCATCTTGGCCCGGGTGATAAATTCTTGCTCTCTGATCCCCTAATCCATCTGTACTTAATTGAGATGCCCCATATCCTCTCCAAAGAGTGGAACCTGTTCACTTAAGTATATTGGATTATGCTACTGGCCAACAGCTCCATTTGAAGTAGATTTGGGGAGTTCTTTAGAGCAGAGGTATCAAACTCATGGGTTGCATGTGCTAGTGATATGAAACATTTAACATTTAAACAATACAACATGGATAATGTTGATTTGTGGTTTTCTAAATAAATATTTGGCCTCAGGGATCCATTTATTTCTTTTTTAAATTTAAAAATAATTTATTTTTAACATGTTAAAAAATTTTGTGTTTTGAATTCTCTTCCTCCGTATCACCCTTCTCCCACCCATTGTTAAGACAAGAAATGTGATATTGATTATACATATAGAATCATGCGAAACATATTTCCATGTGTTCCAAAAAATGTTGCAAAATGTTGCAACCCTCCCCCCAAACCTCAAAAAAATAAAGTGAGAAAAGTGTGCTTCACTCTGCATTCAGAATTTATTAATTTTTTTCTCTCAGGGTGGATAACATTTTTTCATAAGTGTTTGGTATTATTTAAAATCATTTTATTCATCATGATAGGTAAGTCATTCACAGTTGATTTTCATTGCAATGCTGATGTTACTGTAAATAATGATTTCCTGGTTCTACTCACTTCACTTTTCATCAGTTCATATAGGTATTCCTATACTTTTCTGAAACCATTCCTTCCCTTGCCCTTTTCATTAGTTACAGCAAATGGTATTTCATCATAATCATATACCATAACTTCTTCAGCCATTCCCCAATTGATAGACATTCCCCCAATTTCTAAATCTTTGCCAACCCTAAAAGAACTGCTGTAAATATTTTAAAATTAAATTAAATTAATTTATTAAAAAATTTAATAACCATTTTTATTTATAGTTTGGGGTTCCAATTTTTATCCCTTCTTCCCTCCCTCCCCTCCTCCTCCCTGAGGTGGCAAGCAATCAGATATGGGTTATACATGTATGATTATGCAAAGTATTAACATATTTGTCATTTTGTACAAGACAACTTGATTAAAAGAAAAAAAAATGAAAGAAAGTGAAAAACAACATGCTTCAGTCTATTCCATCAATATCAGTTCTTTCTTTGGAGGTGGATAGTATGTTCCATCAGTAATCCTTTGGGATTATCTTAGGTGATTGTAATGTTGAGAAAAGTCAAGTTGTTCACAGTTATTCATCAAAAAACATTGTTTTCATTGTGCACAATGATATCTTAGTTCTGTTCACTTCACTATACATCATTTCATACATATCTTTGCAGGCCTTTCTGAAGTCATCCTATTTGTCATTTCTTATAGCACAATCATATTCCATCACCATCATATACCACAGTTTGTTTAGCCATTACCCAATTGATTGGCATTCCTTTGATTTCCAATTCTTAGCCACCAGAGAAAGAGCTGCTATAAATATTTTTGTACAAATAAGTCTTTTTCTCTTTTTGGGGATGTGTTTGGGATATAAACCTAGCAGTGGTATTGCTGGATCAAAGGTTGTGTATAGTTTTATAGTCCTTGGGGAATAATTCTGAATTACTCTTCAGAATGGTTGAATTAATTCACAACTATACCCACAGTGCTTTAGTGTTTCAATACTTCTACATCCCCTCTAACATTTGTCATTTTCATTTCCTGTTATATTAGCCAATTTGATAGGTGTGAGGTGATACCTCAGAGTTGTTTTAATTTACACTTCTCTAATCAGTAGTGACTTAGAACATTTTTTTTTCATATGACTATAGATACCTTTGATTTCTGTTTGAAAACTTCCTGTTCATATCATTTGACAATTTATCAATTGAGGAATGACTCATATTCTTATAGATTTAATGCAGTTCTTCCTACATAATTGAGAAATGATACATTTATCAGAGAAACTTGTAACCCCCCTCCTCTTTTCTGCTTTCCTTCTAATCTTTGAAGCATTGGTTTTGTGAAAAACCTTTTTAGTATAATGTAATCAAAGTTATTCATTTTATATCCTGTACTACTCTCTATCTCTTGTTTGGTCATGAATTCTTCCCTTATCCATAGATCTGATCCCCTAATACCACATTTTATATCTAAATCATATCAGTTTTGACCTTTTCTTGTTATAGTGCATGAGATGTTAGTCTTTGCTTAGTTTCTGTCAACCTGTTTTTCCAATTTTTCCCAGCAATTTTTGTTAAATCGTGAGTTATTGTCCCCAAGGCTTGGATCTTTGAGTTTATCAAACACTAGATTACTATGGTCATTTACTACTGTGTATTGTGTACCTAATCTATTCTATTGACACACCACTCAATTTCCTAGCCAGTACCAGATTGTTGTTATGATTGCTGCTTTGTAATACAGTTTGGGATCTGGTACCAGGAATCCATTTCTATTTAAATTTGACAACACTACCCATCTAAGCTAAACCTTCATGCAAACTGATGCTACTGAAAACCAGTCATTTAACAAGCTGTTGTTGAGTGTATATGACGTACTCAGAACTGTACAAGGCAATATCATGGATATGAGATGTATAAGACATGACTATTGTCTTTGAGGAGCCCTTATGCTATCTGGGGAGACACATATGGGTAGGACAGTCAGGGAAAAATAAAAAGCTTAATTTTTTGGATCAGAATATAAATGCTGGAGGAGTGCAAAGAAGGGTGAGATGAATGTGGCCTATAGGGGAACCAGAGAATTTCTTAGAAAAGGCAAATTGGCCTTGAAGAATAGAAAAATTTAGATAGATAGAGAGGGCATGAGCAAAACCAGGGTTGGAAAGTTTTTCATATCTCCCTGTTCGGTTTTTCTTCCCATTCCTTGAGATGCTTCAGGGATTATCCCATAGTTCCTCAGAGCTGGCAGGTAGCCATGATCAACTCTCAGATCTCAGAACTCAGTTATTCTTTTTTGGTTGAGGTCAGAGTGACCAGAAGATGACCCAGGCAGGCAATCAACTATCCCTAGAGAACATTATTAGCTAATGTTCTTTTCCCAATTCTTTGACTTTCTGTTGAGGCTAGCTGGGTAGGAGGGGCTCAGAAATCTTTTCTCTCCCCATCTCCTTCTCTATTCTTCTTCTTTCAACTTTCCCCCCTCTGCTATGTCCATATCATCACCACTGATACACTCTTTTTGAACTGATTAAATTTGTGTGCAATTTTCAATACAATGAAGCTGAATTTCAAGGCTCTTCTCTCTATGACATGGGCCATTCCCTTACAGGAAACACTGGACA